>NC_057797.1:256406015-256719491 GCF_018294505.1 Triticum aestivum
AAAGTTCCGTTCGCAATTTCTTCAGCTGACAAGGACACAGTGAAGATTTTGAACGAGTTTCAAATACAATGCACATGAAGAATTTGTGAATAGATTGGGTTGAGTATAGCATAGAGGGGAAGGGTCCGATCACATTCACTTAGCAGAAAACCAACTTGAAGAAATAACAATAAGTGAATGCTGTAGAGGACATAAACTCATATATATAGCGAATGAAGAAAAATGAAGGAACCAGTGAAGACTATGCAAAGTTGAAGAATATGAATAATTTGAGGAATTTCAACTTTTGGTGGTGGCGTGATCCACCGTATAAGAATGATGATTTCAGACACCGTGTACAATTATGGTAGGGTTCTGAGAACCAAATTCTTCATTAATTTCTTCACACTAAGAGTGTTATTCTTCATTGATTGAAGAAAAACGTTTCTTCATGTGTTGCACATCTAAGTCATCAATTTTGCATAAGTGTTAGGATGAGTGTCCTTTTCAAAGAACATTCGAAGATTCTAGGATATTTAGCTCACACCGCAACTTGCTAAATCTCTTCTCATCCAAGGGCTTTGTGAAGATATCAGCTAGCTGTTCTTCAGTCTTCACATGCTCAATAGAAATGTCGTCCTTCAACACATGATCACGAAGAAAATGATGATGAATCTGAATGTGCTTTGTCTTCGAGTGCTAAACTGGGTTGTGAGCAATCTTGATGGCACTCTCATTGTCACAGAAGAGAGGCACATTCTTCATGTTGACGTCGTAGTCCTTGAGAGTTTGCTTCATCCATAGCAATTGGGCACAGCAAGAACCATCGGCAATGTACTCAGCTTCAGCAGTAGATAGTGATACACAGTTCTGTTTCTTCGAGGACCAACAGACCAAAGATCGTCCGAGGAAATGACATGTACCAGATGTTGACTTGCAGTCCACACGATCACCAGCATAGTCAGAGTCAGAATATCCAATGAGATCAAAAGCCGAGCCCTTGGGGTACCATAATCCAAGTGTTGGTGTGTGAGCTAGATATCGAAGAATATGCTTCACAGCCTTATGGTGTGATTCCTTCGGTGTAGCTTGAAATCGGGCACACATGCAAACACTAAGCATTATATCTGGCCTAGATGCACATAAGTACAATAAAGAACCTATCATTGAGCGGTATACCTTATGATCGAAGTCAATACCATTTTCATCAGTGCACAGATGGCCATTTGTGGGCATAGGAATTTTGACACCTTTGCAATCTTGCATGCCGAATTTCCTCAGCACATCCTTGAGGTATTTCTCCTGAGATATGAATATGCCATTGCGTTGTTAACGAATTTGAAGACCTAAGAAGAATTTCAACTCTCCCATCATAGACATTTGATATTCTTCACTCATCATATAGGCAAATTCATCACTATAATGTTGGTCAGTACAGCCAAAGATAATATCATCAACATATATTTGGCACACAAACAATTCACCATCATTTGATTTAGTGAAAAGGGTAGGGACGAGTGAACCGGGTTTGAAGCCTTTCGTCATGAGGAATTCCTTCAAAGTATCATACCAAGCCCGTGGGGCCTGCTTGAGGCCATAGAGGGCCTTGTTGAGTCTGAAGACTTTGTCAGGATTCTTTGGATCTTCAAAACCTGGGGGTTGAGCAACATATTCTTCTTCCTCAAGCTTACCATTGAGGAATGCACTTTTCACATCCATTTGATATAAAGTGGTATCATGATGCTTAGCATAAGCAAGTAATATGCGAATAGCCTCAAGTCTAGCAATAGGTGCAAAAGTTTCATCAAAATCAATTCCTTCAACCTGTGTGTAGCCTTGAGCTACAAGCCGTGCCTTATTCCTCACCACAAGGCTATTTTCATCTTGTTTGTTGCGGTAGATCCACTTTGTGCCGATGATATTGTGCTTACGAGGATCTGGACGTTTGACCAGTTCCCAGACATTGTTGAGCTCGAACTGATGTAATTCTTCTTGCATGGCCTGAATCCACTCAGGCTCCAGAAATGCTTCATCTACCTTAGTGGGCTCTGTAATAGAGACAAAAGCATAGTGCCCACAAAAGTTAGACAAATGTGAAGATTTTGAGTGTGTGAGAGGACCTGGCGCTTTGATGTCATTGATGATCTTTTCAACTTGCACTTCTTTTGCAATGCGAGGATGAGCTGGTTGTCGTTGAAGAATTTGATCAACATTTTCTTCAGCACCATTTTCTTCAGCATTTTCTTTAGGTGCATTAGCTCAACGTTCTTCGAGTTCTGGAATGAATTCTTCAGCAGATTCTTCAGTAGGAATGACATCCTCAGTAGCCTTGAACTTGATAGTTTCCTCAGGTGCTGGTTCATCTATCATAGTAGGTAGGTGCTCTCTTTACGAGCCATTAGTTTCGTCGAACCATCTATAGTTTCAACAACTTTGTGAAGAACGTTGTTGAAGACTCTGTAGGTGTGCGAGTCCTTTCCGTAACCAAGCACAAAACCTTCATGTGCTTTCGGTGTAAATTTTGAGTTGTGATGAGGATCTCTAATCCAACATTTAGCACCGAAGACTTTGAAATAACTTACATTGGGTTTCTTATCAGTGAGGAGTTCATAGGCAGTCCTTTTGAAGAATTTGTGAAGATATACTCTGTTGATGATGTGGCACGCAGTATCAATTGCCTCAGTCCAGAAACGACGAGGCGTTTTGTATTCATCAAGCATAGTGTGAGCCATCTCAGCAAGAGTCATGTTCTTGCACTCCACGACGCCGTTCTGCTGAGGTGTATAAGGAGCAGATAACTCATGAGTAATACCAAGTTCATCAAGATAGTCATCGAGACCAGAATTCTTGAACTCAGTGCCATTGTCACTTCTGATGTGCTTGATCTTCACACCAAAGTTGGTTGAAGCCCTCGAGGAAAATCGTTTGAAGACTTCCTGCACTTCATGTTTGTAAGTAACAAGGTGTACCCATGTGTAGCGAGAATAATCATCAACAATAACAAAGCCATATTGAGATGCTTCATTTGAAATAGCAGAATAATGATTAGGACCAAAGAGATCCATGTGAAGCAATTCAAATTGGCGAGTTGTGGTCATGATAGTCTTCGCTGGATGTTTGGCCTTGATCATCTTCCCAGCTTCACAGGCTCCGCATAGGTGATCCTTGAGGAATTTGACATTCTCGATGCCAATGACATGCTTCTTCTTCGCAAGCATGTGCAAATTTCTCATGCCTGCATGACCAAGTCGTCGATGCCAGAGCCAGCCTTTTGAAGCTTTTGCAAGTAAGCACACGGTTGGTTGTGGTCCTGTAGAGAAATCAACAATATATAGGTCTCCTCTCCTAAAGCCTTCGAAGACTTTGGAATTGTCAGCTTCCATAACCATAACACAACGGTACTTGCCAAAGACAACAGCCATATCAAGATCACAAAGCATTGAGACAGACATAAGGTTGTATCCTAAGGACTCAACAAGCATGACTTTGTCCATGTGTCGATCCTTTGTAATCACAACCTTACCTAGACCCAATACGTGACTTTTGCCTTTGTCAGCAAAGATGATATGCTTCAGATGCGACGGAGATAATGGAGCATCCATCAATAGATTCTTGTCACCAGTCATGTGGTTTGTACATCCACTGTCGAGGACCCACTCAGTGGCTTTGGGTTGATCTACGGCAGATGAATTAGTGCTGCTTACAAACTCATATACTTCATCAGTGAAGAATATGACATCAATTCATCGGATCAATTTCATCAAGTAAAAGAACTGATAAAGCAATATGAAGACGTGAGAAATGAAAGTTCATTTCTTCATGATTAGCATGTGTCCTATCAGGCATACTCAGGTCTCCAGCAAATTTTCAGACGATTATGTACGTCTGGAGACCTGACCCTGCAGAAGAGATTAGTTCTTTTTCTTCACCACCCACATTTGAAGGGGTGGCAAAGAGTTCATCATTCTGCGAGCTCCATACAAGAAGGATGGCATAGAAGCCAGTCCATTTTGTTTCACATAAGAGGGGTTAGAGTAAGCATAAGAGTATGCAGAGAAATTCTTCGAGGAATTATGGACATAATGATTTGAAGAATAATGCACATATCCATAATCCTTAGATCTTCCCTGCGAAACAGACGGGTTAGCACGATGATGTTCATATGAGGACTTTGATCCATATGAGGAATTTGGTCCGTATGAGGACTTGAATCCATATGAAAAATTTGGTCCATATGAAGAATTTGATCTGGGGTTCCTATTCTTCACAGGTGGCGTCATGATGACATTCACCTGAAGATTTTCAAGGCATGTTTTGGGAACCTAGATTTTCTTCATAGGGGAGCCGTTCCTGCAGTTAGTGCCAACATATATAGCAAATACTTCACCATTCTGATTTTTGAACAGTTTATAGTTGGAGTCAATTGACTCATCATCAGAATGAGGAGATTCACATGCAAATCCAGATAAGTTAGATGGATCAACTGGAGGTCCCTTTGCAGCAACCCATGTAGTATTGGGGTACTGCTCAGGCTTCCAGTATGTACCATCAGCATTGAGTTTCCTCTCAAAGGCGATACCCTCTTTCCTAGGGTTCCTGTTGAGGATCTGCTTTTTAAGCACATCACAAAGAGCTTGATGCCCTTTGAGGCTTTTGTACATACCTGTTGATGAAGCCATGTACCTAGGGTAGGGGCACGGACCTGTCCAAGAAGCCCTACCCTAGGACATCCCTAGAAGAAGTCACCTTTCAATCGACTTGAAGGTATCCCACTCGACGGGTTCAAGACACTCGACCAAGAAGCTATCACTCGACCATGAAGCCAACCACTTGACCGCCAGGAGACCTAAAGTCACTCCACAGGCAAACGGTCGACTATCAAGTAGTCTTTATGGCCATTATAGCACTTTATTAGGGGCGTTACCAGTAATGCCCAACCTTAAATGTACCTTAAACCCTACATTACTGAGGGCAGGAGGGGGCGGCAAACTCTATATAAGCCACCCCCCTCCTCGGTATGAAGGGTTCGCACCCCTTTTATTCACACGCCAGTAATCGAGTCGACCGCCTCCGGGCACCGAGACGTAGGGTTGTTACTTCCTCCGTGAAGGGCCTGAACTCGTACATCTTGGTGTGTTTACAACTTCCCAATAGCTGAGATCTAGCCTCTCCATACATACCCCCCTACATCACTGTCAGAGTTAGAACCACGACAGTTGGCGCCCACCGTGGGGCTGGAATCTTAGCACCTGATTGGAGAAGTTGTGATTTTTCCGATCCCTTTGATCATGGTTTCGTGCGGAGTTTTTGTGGAGGGCCGCGAGATCCGCCTCGGCGCGCTCACGTTCGTCGTCGACGACTCCGCCTGGCTTCAGGAGGTGCCACTCGACATCGACGCGCTCCCGTCCGCGGTGCGACGCATTTCCGCGCATGCGTTTGTGGCGTCCTCCTGCGGCAGCCGTCGACCCAGTATCGGTCGGCCCCCGTATCGTCTCCCCGCTCTGTCTCCCACCGGCGCAAGCGCTCCGGTCGGTCGAGACTTCAGAGGTGGGTGAGGCATGCCGTGGCTCGCCAGTCGGCCGCCCCGCAAGTCGCGGCAATCGAGCCTGACGAATCCCTTTGCGGCCTATTCGACCTGTCGACTGGCTCCGCGGAGACCGCATCCGAGTGCGACAGCAGCGACCCAGTGGCTGAGATCCTGGCAGTCGATGGAACACACAGTCCTCCCGGTTTCCCTCGCGCTGATGGAGGCGCGGGTGGGGGCGACCCGTCACATCCCCACGATGAGTATCTACCCGAACCTCTCACGTCATTACAGCGAGAGGAGCTTCGCCGCCGGAATACGAACGCACTCCGCACTCCTATCGTCGGAGAGTCCCCCGAGGCCCGGGCCTTGGAGGACGCACACTTGGCCAATTTGGCCAAGCGCACTCGACTGGAGAATCTCCAGCGAGCACTCGACGAGCAAGCGCGTCAGCGGGCTCCCGAGTCGAGTCGACGCCAGCTCTTCCTGCCGTTGCAGGTATACCGAACCCCAGTTCAGAATCTGGACGCCGCGGCCCGTATAGCAGAATCGATTCAGCCCTCCCAGTCGGAGGCTCGCAGGGGCTTGTTACAAATCAGAGCGTTGCTCCGGGCGGCGGGAAATCTGAATTCCACCATTTCTTAGTCGCGGAATAGGATCCACAGTCGATCCGTTGCAACAGATACAGTCCAGTCGGCTCACAGCCAGCGGTCGCCCCCGAGGCGTGTGGGACGTGGCGACCGGCATGATCAGTATAGAAGGAATGAGCAGTACAATCACCGATCCGACCGTGATGATCGACGTCGAGTGCCAACCCCTCCCCCGAGGAGTGGGTCATATGCGCCTCAACATCGAGATGACAGGCGCCCTCATAGCGTTGGGCAGAGGATTCCCGTCGACCCCAGGGACCCAGGCTTTGACGCGAGATCTGTCCTCGTTCAAGGCTTGGTTGACAGGAACATGGCTCATCGGGAAGGCCAGCAGAGATGCGCCTGCCAGCAGCAGAATACGTGTTTCAGGGCTAGAGTGTTTCAGTCGAGCCATCAGGGCCGCAGTGATTCCTCCCAACTTTCGGTTGGCGACTGGAGTCAGCAAGTTCACCGGTGAGTCTAAGCCTGACACTTGGCTCGAAGATTACCGAGTGGCTGTACAGATTGGCGGTGGCAATGATGAGGTGGCTATGAAGCATTTGCCTCTCCTGTTAGAGGGCTCGACCAGAGCGTGGCTGAATTAGTTAGCACCCAGCAGCATCTACACTTGGGAGGATCTCTCTCGAGTGTTTGTCACAACCTTTGAGCGAACATGCAAGCGACCCGCAGGCCTTACAGAATTGTGGTCTTGCGTGCAGAAGACGAGTGAAACTCTGAGGGATTACATCCAGAGGTGGATCACTTTGCATCACACAGTTGAGAACGTACCGGATCACCAAGCAGTTTGTGCCTTTAAAGAAGGCGTCAAGAACAGAGAGTTGAACCTGAAGTTCGGTCGGACCAGAGAAATGTCCCTGAATCGGATGATGGAGATTGCCACCAAATACGCTAACGGAGAAGATGAAGATCGACTCCGGAGTGGCAAGCAGAAAGCAGTCGCCCAGGAAACCGGAGGCAATTCCAGTCAGAAGCAGAAGCGGAAGGCCGAGCCAGCCGCCCCTGGCGAGGCCCTGGCCGCAACCCAGGGAAATTTCAAGGGAAAACCCAAAGGCCCCTGGAAGCCCAAGAAAGTCAAGGATCAAGATGGAAATGATGTTTTGGATCTGCCATGTCACATCCACACCAAGAAAGATGAAGAGGGTAATTTCATTTACCCAAAGCATACCACTCGACAGTGCCGGCTCCTGATCCAGCAGTTTCAGGGCAAACAGCCCAAAGATAAGGAAAAAGAGTCGGACAGAGTCGAGGACAAGGAAGATAGCGACGACGGATACCCCCAAATCAATTCCACCCTGATGATTTTTGCTGATGTCGAAAGCAAAAGTCGACTGAAAGTCATTAACCGTGAGGTGAATATGGTTGCTCCGGCGACCCCAGTTATCTGAAGTGGTCTCAGACTGCCAGCACATTCGACCGGTCCGATCACCCTACGCACATTGCCACCCCTGGGAGGCAAGCTTTGGTGGTCGACCCAGTTGTCGAAGGCACTCGACTGACCAAAGTCCTGATGGATGGTGGCAGTGGCCTGAACATATTGTATGCTGAAACATTGAAAGGGATGGGCATTCCGATGTCCAGGCTCAGTGCCAGCAACATGAGCTTCCATGGAGTCATTCCTGGAAAGAAAGCCAAGTCACTCGGCCAGATTCCTCTCGACGTGGTTTTCGGTGATTCAAAGAATTACCGCAGGGAAAAGTTGACATTTGAGGTTGTGGACTTCCAAAGTGCTTATCATGCTATTCTGGGCCGGCCAGCTTATGCACGCTTCATGGCCCGACCATGCTACGTGTATCTCAAGTTGAAGATGCCCGGCCCTAGAGGTATGATCACCGTTACCGGCAATCAGAAGAAAGCAGAAGAGTGTTTTCAAAAAGGATCGAAGATTGCTGACGCTCAGATGGCAGTTGTTGAGCTACAAGAGTACCAGAAGACTGCTGATCCGAGTGAATTGCTACGAGCCAAGAAGCCTGCTTCAGAATCCGCTTTTCAGTCGTCCGGTGAAACTAAGCCAGCTCACATTCACCTGACCGACCCCAACGCTGCTCCGACTCACATCTCGACGACGCTCGACTCCAAATAGGAAGAAGCGCCCATCCAGTTCCTCTGTGAGAACTGGGACGTCTTCGCATGGAAGCCTTCTTACATGCCTGGAGTTCCCAGGGGGCTGGCTGAGCACCGCCTACGAGTCGACCCGAAGTTCAAGCCTGTGAAAGAACATCTTCGACGGTCCGCCGTCCAGAGAGGAAAGCTATTGGCGAGGAGGTGGCTCGGCTCTTAGCAGCGGAGTTCATCCGAGAGATTTACCACTCCGAGTGGCTCGCCAATGTAGTCATGGTCCCCAAAAAGGACAAGTCACTTCGCATGTGCATTGACTTTAAACACATCAATCGGGCCTGCCCGAAAGATCATTTCCCTCTCCCCCGCATCGACCAGGTAGTGGACTCGACCGTGGGGTGTGAGCGTTTGTCTTTTCTAGATGCTTATTCAGGGTACCATCAGATCCGTCTGTATGGACCCGACGAGATCAAAACGGCTTTCATCACCCCATTTGGGTGCTTCTGTTATGTCACCATGCCCTTCGGCCTCAAGAATGCTAGAGCCACGTTCATGAGGATGATTCAGAAATGTTTACTCACTCAGATCAGTCGGAACGTAGAAGCATACATGGATGATATTGTGGTTAAGTCACGGAAAGGTTCCGACCTACTGACTGACCTTGCCGAAACCTTTGCTAACCTCAGGGGATACGATATCAAGCTCAATCCATCAAAGTGCACATTCGGAGTTCCAGGTGGAAAGTTACTCGGTTTTCTCGTTTCTGAACGAGGAATCGACGCCAATCCCGAGAAAGTTGGCACCATACTCCGGATGAAGCGCCCTGTGCGTGTACACGATGTCCAGAAACTTACAGGTTGCTTAGCCACTCTAAGTCGATTCATTTCTCGTCTCGGTGAAAAGGCGTTGCCTCTTTACCGACTGATGAAGAAGTCTGACAAGTTCGAGTGGACTCCAGAAGCTGACGCAGCGTTTGCAGAGCTCAAAGCTCTACTCTCCACCCAGCCGGTGCTTGCCGCCCCAATCAGTAAAGAGCCTCTGCTGCTGTACATTGCAGCCACGGGACAAGTTGTTAGTACAGTACTCACGGTCGAGCGAGAAGAAGAAGGAAAGGCCTTCAGAGTTCAGCGCCCAGTATATTATGTGTCTGAAGTTTTGACCCCTTCGAAGCAAAGATATCCCCATTACCAGAAGCTTGTATATGGGATCTACATGACCACGAAGAAGGTTGCACACTACTTCTCTGACCATTCCATTACGGTCGTCAACGACGCTCCGCTGTCAGAGATCTTGCACAACAGAGATGCAACTGGTCGAGTGGCTAAGTGGGCTATTGAAATCCTCCCCCTAGATATCAAGCTTGAAGCAAAGAAGGCTATCAAGTCCCAAGCAATTGCAGATTTCGTCGCCGAGTGGATTAAACAGCAACTCCCGACTCAAGTTCACTCGGAGCACTGGACCATGTTCTTCGATGGATCTAAGATGCTGAACGGTTCCGGCGTTGGGGTAGTATTGGTCCCCCCCCCCCCGAGGAGATAAGCTCAGATACGTTCTCCAGATTCACTTCGATTCCTCCAACAATGAAGCAGAATATGAATCACTCTTGTACGGGTTGCGCATGGCCATTTCACTCGGCGTCCGGCGCCTCATGGTCTACGGCGACTCAGATTTGGTGGTTAATCAGGTGATGAAGGAGTGGGACGTCAGAAGCCCGGCTATGACTGGCTATTGCAACGCAGTAAGAAAGCTAGAAAAGAAATTCGAGGGGTTAGAGCTTCATCACATCCCTCGACTGAAAAATCAAGCAGTAGATGATCTGGCAAAGATAGGCTCCAAGAGAGAAGCCATTCCCAGCAATGTGTTTTTGGAGCACATCCGCTCACCGTCAGTCCAGGAGGATCCCTTCGCAGAAGAAGCCCCGCAACCGAAAAGTGCCATAGATCCGACTGAAGTCGAAATTCCTGTTGTGGTCGACCTAGTCATGGAGGTCTTGGCTATCACTCCTAACTGGTCGGTACCATACATTGCGTATATCTTGAGGAAAGAACTCCCGGAGGACGAGGAAGAGGCTCGACAGATCGTCGCCGATCCAAGGCCTTCACAGTCATAAAGGGACAGTTGTATAGGGAAAGCGCGACTGGAATCGGTCAGAAATGCATAACACCAGAAGAGGGTCAGATGATCCTTAATGATATCCACTCGGGGACCTGTGGTCACCATGCGTCCTCTCGGACCATTGTGGCTAAAGCATACCGAGCAGGATTTTACTGGCCAAGAGCAAATGAGATGGCAAAAGAGATAGTCGACAAGTGTGGAGGTTGCCAGTTCTACTCCAACATGTCACACAAGCCTGCATCAGCCCTGAAGACCATTCCACTCGTCTGGCCCTTTGCTGTCTGGGGACTGGACATGGTCGGTCCACTGAGAACAGGCAGGAGCGGATTCACGCATGTGCTTGTGGCAGTCGACAAGTTCACCAAATGGATTGAAGCCAAGCCTATCAAGAATCTCGATGCTTGCACTGCTATCAGTTTCGTCAGAGGGCTGACGTTCAGATATGGGGTCCCGCATAGCATCATCACCGACAATGGGTCAAACTTCGATTCAGACAAGTTCAGAGCTTTTTGCACCTCTCAAGGCACGCGCGTCGACTACGCGTCGGTCGCGCATCCTCAGTCGAATGGACAAGCTGAAAGAGCAAATGGTCTGATTCTCAAAGGATTGAAGCCTCGATTAATGCGTGATCTCAAGCACGCAGTAGGCGCTTGGGTAGACGAACTTCCGTCGGTTTTGTGGGGGCTGAGGACCACCCCGAACCGATCGACCGGAAGAACACCATTTTTTCTGGTTTACGGAGCCGAAGCCGTCCTGCCGAGTGATCTACTTCACAACGCCCCCAGAGTCGAGCTTAATAACGAAGACGAAGCAGAGCAAGCCCGGCAAGACGCAGTCGACCTCCTAGAGGAGGAGAGGGAAATGGCTATGATCAGATCGACCATCTATCAGCAAGACTTGCGTCGATTCCATGCCAGAAATGTGAAGAGCCGAGCCTTCCAGGAAGGAGATTTGGTCCTCCGAGTGGATCAACAGAAACCACACAAAATTGCTCCTACTTGGGAAGGTCCCTTCATCGTCACCAGAGTCCTCCACAATGGAGCATATCACCTCTACAATGTTGATCACCAGACCGACGAGCCACGAGCTTGGAATGCGGAACTACTCCGCCCCTTTTACACTTGAGTTCTCCCTTGGACGAGATGTAATAAGAAAAAATTTCTGCAGTTCATTTTTACCAAATACAAGAGCGTCCCAATAATTGTTGTCACTCTTGCTTGCATACTAAATCCCCCAGTGGGTGACTTAGCTGCGAATCCTTTTCGCCTAAGTTTGAAAAAATCCTACCAAGTGGAGAGCGACCCTCCCACTCGGGGGCTTAGCTGCAGTCCAGTACTCGCCTAAGTTCTCTCACTTAGAGGCTTAGCTGCAGTCAGGCGCTCGCCTAAGTATATAAAAATCCTACCGAGTGGAGAGCGACCCTCCCACTCGGGGGCTTAGCCGCAGTCCAGTACTCGCCTAAGTTCTCTCACTTAGAGACTTAGCTGCAGTCCGGCACTCGCCTAAGTTTGAAAAAATCCTACCGAGTGGAGAGCGACCCTCCCACTCGGGGGCTTAGCTACAGTCCAGCACTCGCCTAAGTTCTCTCACTTAGAGACTTAGCTACAGTCCGGCAATCGCCTAAGTTTGAAAAAATCCTACCAAGTGGAGAGCAATCCTCCCACTCAGGGGCTTAGCTGCAGCCCAACGCTCGCCTAAGTGTTTAAAAATCCTACCGAGTGGAGAGCAAACCTCTCACTCGGAGGCTTAGCTGCAGCCCGGTGCTCGCCTAAGTACAAGACGCAACCCCATCCGCGAGTCGACTGCTACCTTCCCCTTCGGAGCTGCGCCGCAAATACAAGGTTATTCCGAGTGAAGATCAAGATCCACTCGACGAATCAAACCATGAAGATATTCAACGAGAAATCAAGATCAGATAAAGCCTAAAAGGTCCCAGACCTCAGGCCAAAGTAATCGAGCCCTCAGCTCGACGGAGTTTAACGGTTACAAAATCCACTCGGCATTCTGAGGAAAATTTAAAGTGGAGCTTAAAAGTTTTTCACTCCTCTGGTGGAGGACTGGAAGGAGCGACGAACTCGTCCAAGTCGATCCCGTCTGCAATACGGGTGGCAGCAGCGATGAAAGTCTCCATGAAATCTTGAAAGTTGTGCTTCCTGGTATTGGCAACTTGGATGGCGGCCAGCTTCTCTTCTCGCGCCTCCTTGCAATGGACGCGGACTAGAGACAGAGCCACATCAGCGCCACACCGAGCATAAGACTTCTTCCACTCCTGCACTCGGTCAGGGATTCCGTTAAGTCGAGTCATCAGAGACTCGAGATCGGTTTGGAGCGTAGCCTCTAGCCAAAGTGCCGGGTCGATCCGTGACATGGCAACCTTCAGTCGAGCCAAGTAGTCCACGACGCCGTCAATGCGAGATTCCAGTCGGAGCAGATTCATGGCATCTTCATCTTTCACGGGAGAGTTGATTGGATCCAAACCTGTTTCGATCCGCCCAGTCTCCTCTTCAAAGTTCTGGCAAAGCTCTGCATACACGATCCAAGGATAAGTCAATTTTCATAGACTGAGTCGACACAAAAAAACCAGTCGGAACTGAATGTGCACCTTCAAGCTTGATGTACAACTTGTTGGCGAGGCTCCTCAAGTAGCTCTCCAGGTCGTCCCTCCTGCGAGCGATGCCTTCCACCTTCTCGCTCAGGGTGAGGTTCTCCTTCTTCCAACGTGTACACTCCCGGATGGCTTCATCCAGAGCGGTCTTCAGCTTGGCATTCTTTTCTTCCAATTGGCCGACCGAAGCCAGCTTCTGTTCGGCCAAAGCGGTCTGGTCGTCAGCTTCCTCGCGGGCAGCAGCCAAGTCCTGATCCTTCTTCGCCAGAGCTTCGCTCAGTTTTTCTGCAAAGAAGTGATGATTGACTCGGAAATAGCAGAAGGGTACTCAAGCCTAAAAACTAACCAGTCGACAAAGTCGTCTTACCTGTGGCACCATCTCTGACCTTCTGCAGCTCTATTCTGGCCAGCTCCAGATCAAGGCTCAGTTGAATCTTCTGCTTCTCCAACTCAGTATAGCAAGCTACAAGTTCGCATGATTTCTGTAAAAGAAAAATCAGTCGACAGACATCCAAGATAAGTTGCTTCCGAGTAACTAAGAGACAATGATGACGTTTCTAGGACCACAGCCAAATCAAAAACATTCGACAGTAGTCTCGGGGACTACACCCAGTGGGTGCACTCAGCGTGCCCCCACTGGTTCGACCAAAAAAAAGATCTTCGGGGAAAAACCGAGTGAAGAAATACAACTACAGCAACACAATGTAAAGTGTACAGTCGACTGCCAGCAGTCCACCATAGTCTCGGGGACTACACCCAGTGGGTGCACTTAGCGTGCCCCCACTCATCCAAGAATTGGCAGACACACCCAGTGGGTGTACAGATACAGATACAGAAGATCTTCAGAAAAGAGACTCTTCAAACAGCATATCATAACAGACCAAGTGTTGAGTCGACTGACCTGGACGTTGCTCTGAAGAGCCGAACTCGCGTCATAGGCTGCTTGGCTGGCCTCCCGAACCATCTTCACTTGCTCCATCATGATCCCCGCCTAGCGTATAGCCTCCTTTGCAGCAGCTGCTTGGTCCTCAGGGACGGGGTACGCAGCAAAAAGCGAAGGTGGATCCGCAGTCGACGCCGAAGGCCGCACGCTCATCAGAGGAATGGCAAAATTCACAGAAGCCTGAGTGGTGTCACCACCATCCCGAGCCATGGCCTCAGACGCCGGAGCAGGTTGGGGGGTCTTGTCAGCCGTCGACCTCTTGTTCCTCCTCATTCTCAGCGGTTCGTTGTCGTCGTCATCCGGGAGGTCAATAACATGAGGAGGGGCTACAAAGGAAACGTTCAATCGACCAGGGTTGCAATAAATGTTTAGTCGACTCAAAGCGGAACGTCAGTAATCGTACCAGGGTTGGAGGTAACAGCATCCTCCGTCTCTTGGTCGTCGTCCTTGGCAGAGATCTCAGAGGTAGCAGCACTACAAGCCTCGAAAGTCAGTCGGTTGGCTCAATGGATCGACCAAGGATCCGTCCACGGTTGACAAAGGATAACAAGTTTTATTATTACCCAGAAATGGTGGGGACGGCCATCTTCATCTTGGGCAGAGCCTTGGGCGGCTTGGACGGCGCTGCGCGCGGGTGCTTGGGAGCCTTTCCAGTCGGCGTAGGAGAAGAGGTCCGAGGGCGTTTCGACGACTGCCCAACAGGAGCAGTCGCACTACCACGCTCCCGCGTTGGGTCGTGTGTGAGCTTGGATCGCCCCTCCGGGCGGGGGGGAGGGGGGGTTCAAACTCCTCCTCCTCCTCTTTGCTGGAGTCGACGTCGTGGCCTCCCTCTCCTTCACCGTCGGACTCCCACTCGCCTTGATCGTCCCCGCTCTCACCTCCGCTCGCCTCCCCTTCCTTAGTTGGCTCCTGTGCCCCATTGGGTGTCGAGTACATTTCAGTAGTTGCCTGAAAAACAACAGACAAGACAAAGGTCGATCGACCAACTCAAAGAAGACCAATGAAGAAAAACAAGACCTTAGTCAGGAGCATAGATACATACCTGGTCCACGTCGTACGAGTTGTCGAGTGGAATTACCCTCCTGGCTCCTCAGAGGTTGTCCTTGTTTCCTGTGATGCTCGACAGCCACCCCTCCAGCATCTCATCAGTGACCTCCTCCGGGTGGATCCGAGTGGTGTCATCAAGACCTGAGTACAGCCACATCGGGTGGTCACGGGCCTGGAGCGGTTGGATGCGCCTCCGGAGGAAGACCTCCAGCAATTCTATGCCTGTCACGCCCTCACGGACAAGCTCAACCACTCGACCGGCCAGCACTTTGACTTGAGCCCTTTCCTCCGGCGCCACTTTCAGAGAAGCAGGTTTTTCGGCTTGGTCGAGGGAGGAAGGAGGAAGACCAGTCGACTGTCCTGGGGTTGCCTGGTCCTGACAGTAGAACCAGGTCACCTGCCAGCCACGGACCGACTCCGGGAAAGTAATGGATGGAAAACAGCTCTTGCCCCTCGTCTGGATCGCCAAGCCCCCGCACAACTGGATCACCTGCGTCCTCTCGTCACTCAACTTGGCCTTCTTGACCGATTGAGAACGGCAGGTAAAGATGTGCTTGAAAAGTCCCCAATGGGGGCGGCAACCCAAGAAAGCCTCACACATGGAAATGAAAGCGGCAAGGTATACAATGGAGTTGGGAGTAAAGTGGTGGAGCTGCGCTCCGAACAAGTTCAAGAAGCCCCGAAAAAAGGATGGGGCGGCAGAGAAAACCCTCGGTCGATGTGGGTGGCTAGGAGCACGCACTCGCCATCGCGGGGTTGAGGTTCGATCTCTCTCCCCGGAAGACGTGCAGCCTCGTGGGGAATGACTCCCCCCTCGACCATGTCGTCGAGATCCTCTTGCCGGATCACTGACGGCATCCAATCGCCCTGGATCCAGCCCTTGGGCAGAGCGGACCTTGAGGAGGATCCGCCCCGAGCGGATCTTTTCCCCTTCCCCTGCGCTGCCGCCTTCTTCACGCGCTCCAGAGCGGAGGTCTTGCCCTTCATCATCGTCGCCGGCGAAGTCTCGCACGGGCCTGCTGCGCTGGGGCGAGAACGGAGGTGGCGGAAGGACTTGCGAAGGGAGAGAGGAAGAAGAAAGGAGGAAAAGAGAGCGCACTACTTGGAAACCCCGAGTCGGCGATTTATAAGGGGCCACTCCCGAGTGGCTGACTGGTAGGCCCAAACTATCCAGTCAAATCCCGCAGCGGACACGCGCGCAGTACGTGGCGAAAAAGTCGGCGCGGGGATCGAGGAGCTTCCGCTTTATCGCTTCCAATTACTGTGGCCGCTCCCGTCCCGCGCGCTTCCCAAAATCCGAAATCCCACGACATCCGCGGGCTGCAGAACAACTTGTCAAAACGGAAGACCCCGCCCGTGCCGACGCTCGGTATGTCACAAATAAAGAAATTCACTCGACGAAAGGCCTGGAATGGATCAAGGCGACTGAAAAAGGTTGGCAACGTCATCCGTGACGATTGACCCAAAACGAGGCACTCACGTAGCCCAAAGAACCAGTTGGAAAGATCTCCAACTCTTTCACCCACTCTAACATCGATCCATTTGGGGGCTAATGATCAAGCCATGTACCTAGGGTAGGGGCACGGACCTGTCCAAGAAGCCCTACCCTAGGACATCCCTAGAAGAAGTCACCTTTCAATCGACTTGAAGGTATCCCACTCGACGGGTTCAGGACACTCGACCATGAAGCCAACCACTCGACCGCCAGGAGACCTAAAGTCACTCCGCAGGCAAACGGTCGGCTATCAAGTAGTCTTTATGGCCATTATAGCACTTTATTAGGGGCGTTACCAGTAAAGCCCAACCTTAAATGTACCTTAAACCCTGCATTACTGAGAGTAGGAGGGGGCCGGCGAACTCTATATAAGCCACCCCCCTCCTCGGTATGAAGGGTTCACACCCCTGTTATTCACACGCCAGTAATCCAGTCGACCGCCTCCGGGCACCGAGACGTAGGGCTGTTACTTCCTCCGCGAAGGGCCTGAACTCGTACATCTTGGTGTGTTTACAACTTCCCAATAGCTGAGATCTAGCCTCTCCATACATACCCCCCTACATCACTGTCAAAGTTAGAACCACGACACCTGTCGTGTACAATTCCTTCAGCCCTGCATCGTCAGTGATACTAGCAATGTCCTCAGATGAGGAATTAGTGATAGCAGAGGCATGTGAAGAATTTGAAACATTAGCAGCATTTGAACATTCACGTGAAGAATTAGCAGATTCACGTTCAATGCACTTCAAGCATGGCGGAACAAATTCTTCCTAAGAAGCGCTGATTTATTGAGCAAGTAATGAATCACGCTCCTTCTGAAGATCTTCATAACTCACTCTTAGCTTCTCAAGATCTTGCTTTCTTTGAATAAATTCATAAGAAAGCTTCTCATGATCAGATAAAAGAGTGTTATGTTGATCTGGAAGGGTGTCATACTTAGTATGAAGTCTCTTAAGACTTTCAGCCAAAGCTTTTGACTGATCCATTTCTTCACCCAACATATCATCGCTCTTATTTAGCATGTAGTAAACCTTTTCCAAAGCTCTTTGTTGTTTAGTCGCAAGGGAAGCAAGTTTGACATAGCTGGGTCCAAATTCATCACCAGATTCATCATCACTAGACTCGGATAGGTAGCATTCAGTTACCTCAGCATCTTGTGCCATAAGGCATGATGTAGAAGTTGATGATTCTGGTTCGAATGTCATCGCTTTGAGAGATTCCTTGAAGTCCTCAAACCAAGGATCATGACAGGTTCAATGACCTTCATAGACCTCAGAGAGACGGTCCCAGACGAGCTTCGCATGATCGAGATGCATGATATTCCTGAACTGATTTTGTGACAGACTGGAGCAGATGACATCCTTCGCCGTGAGGTTGAGAAGAGTGTACTCGCGAATGTCATCAGCTTCCGCCATCTTGCACAGATCGGTCAGACCAATCTCAGTGACGGTCCACAACTCGCTGTTCATCGCCATGAGGCGTTTCTTCATCATGACCTTACACTTGGGATACTCGTGACCGTCAAAGATGGGGCATGTCACTTTCGTCATACCTGCGGTCGACATAACTAAAACTCCAGGCAGTTAAACCAAAATCACACAGAACAAGGGAGTACCTTGCTCTGATACCAATTGAAAGTGCGTTATATCGACTAGAGGGGGCGTGAATAGGCGATTTTTATGAAATTCTTCACCAAGGAATTTGCTGGTGAGGAAATTCATTAGTGAAGAACTACCAGCAGCGGAATGAGTACTCAAAAGTAAACATAACAGAATACAAGCATAGTCATCATGATGAATTGAAGACAGGCACAGAGTACAGAAGCGTAAACACAGGATAACACAGGATGAAGACAAACAGACTGAAGAAAATGAACTGAGGAAATTGAGAAAGTCTTCAGTCGAAGTCTTCAAACACAGATATGAACAAGCACACAACACAGTTATGAGGAAATGAAAGAGTTGAGGAAATAGAACCAGTAAGCTTGGTGAAGACATTGATTTGGTAGACCAGTTCCAACTGCTATCTCAGTTGTACGTCTGGTTGGAGCGGCTGAGTATTTAAACTCGGGGACACACAGTCCCGGACACCCAGTCCTGAACACGCAGCTCAGGACACCCAGTCCTCACTGTATTCTCCTTGAACTAAGGTCACACAGACCTCGTTCAATCACTCATGGTAAGTCTTCATGCGACTTCCAAACCTTCACAAACTCGGTCACTCGGCGATCCACAATTCCTCTTGGATGCTCTAGACCATGACGCCTAACCGTCTGGAAGAAGCACAGTCTTCAAAGGTAAAAGCGTCGGATCCACGCAGGATCAATCTCTTCAGTGATGCTCAATCACTTGGGGTTTGTAGGTGTTTGGGTTTTGGGTTTTTGGTTTTTCCTCACTTGATGATTTTCGCTCAAAGTCCTCAGAGGATGGGTTGCTCTCAAATGACAAGTGTCAGTTTCTCTCAGAGCAGCCAACCAGCTAGTGGTTGTAGGGGGCGGCTATTTATAGCCTAGGGAGCAGCCCGACATGATAAGACATAAATGCCCTTCAATGATATGACCGTTAGGTGGATAGATATTTTGGGACAGCTGGCGCATAGCACAGCAACGGTCAGAATTTTGAGTAGCAAAATCCTCAGGGCTAACATGTTCCTCACTGTGTAGGAAATCTGCACTGGCGAATTCCTAACTCCTCAGTCAGAACAAATTCCTTAGAGACCAGAAGAACTTCGTCTCTGTCACTGAAGAATATGATTGGACTATATGAGATTTCCAATGGCTTCACTCGAAGGGATTGGTAGGTGTAGGATTTTGAGTTGAGCATCACATGGAAATTTTTCCTTAGTATTTCCTCAACCCCCTTTAACAGTACGGTGTTTCCTATGACTCAAGAAAGAGAAAATGAAACTATGAAAACAAAAGTCTTCACACTTTATGTTCCTCGAATGAATACCAAGTCTTCAAGGTCACACCATTTTTTTCACTTTCAAAGTCTTCAGAATACCAAAGTCTTTAGATGAAGAACTTCATTTTAGGGGTCGACTTTCTCTGTAAATATCAAACTCCTCATAGACTTATAGACCTGTGTACACTCATAAACACATTAGTCCCTTAACCTATAAGTCTTCAATACACCAAAATCACTAAGGGGCACTAGATGCACTTACAACAAAGTACTACTAGATTCGAGTGCATGAACTAGTTCTACCTCTTAACTGTAAAAAAATAGGTGGTTTTCGAACAGCCGGTCGATCCTATCTACACGAGGGGGCCTGAGAAATAGTAAAAGATACAAATGCAGCGACGTCAGGAGCTCGGGAAGTAGAGCAAGACCGGTTTCGAAGGAAGTTATACCTGAGGGTCGCTGGGATGTCGCTAGGTGGCCGGTGGGAGGCCGGATCTTCCCACACTACGGCAACGATGAAGAAGGGGTGGGAGGCCCTCCCTCGCCAGCGATGCTTGGGAGAGAATGACAAGGCACGCTGATCAGGATGCGCCGGCAGTGGGTAAGAGCCGTCGCCGAGGACGACCGCGTGAACGTTGCACCTTCTCACCTTCCCCGGCGGAGAGGATTTGGCTGGATCTGTGACCAGCAGTGAGTAGAGAGAGAGTGTGGCCACCGATGTCGTGTTTAGATCTGGAGAGGATGAGACAGCGTGAAGAGAGCAACACTACCAAGCAAGCGCGGAGGCTCCTGCCTATATAGTGGAGTACTAGTTTTCTTTTGTCTATCGGCCGGAGCTGGCTTGACCTCGTCAATGACTGTCGAGAAGTCTTCATGCACATGCCCCGGAGGCACAGTTGTCGTCATTTTGATCTGAAGCACCGGATTATAACATATAACATGATAAAATGTCACATGACAAGATATCATAACCTCACTGCCCAAAGGAGACAAGATGAATCCCGACGGACAAACTAGACGAGGACCAAAGCTCAAATTAAAGATAAACTCATAGAAAAGGGGTTCGTCGATAGATGTCCTAATTAACATAGCCGGCTTGACCTAGATGGCAGCTGAGTAGTCTTCGTGCATGTGCCCCCAATGACTAGCCCAACTCAGTTGTCGTTGTTTAACCCTTGCAGTGATCCGAAGCACATGGCACCTAATTTTGCGAGATGACAAGAAACCTTTTTTTAGATTTCTCACCAGAACTACAGCCCTGTACAACACAGCCTGCACGATATGTAGACGATAGCCAATCCAGGCATGTCTGCTGGAGTCTGGTCACATGCATGGACGAACTGATCTTCTGTGTCTTGCAGGGATCATCCAGGTACCAAGGTAGAGTATGTGCTTCTATTAACTCGGCCGACTTGCGGGGCTGGGGAGTGTGCCTATGGTCGGGTTCTGAATTGCGGTCCCACATGTGTGTGCAAACGCAATATGACGCGCGTTCCATTCAGAGAGCAGCGTGTCAGACCGACCGACTGTCTGGGGTGCGACGCGAACGCGACGGGCATGCTGTATACTCCGTACATGTGTACCGCCGTTTGCTTGAGGCTTTGCTCCATGGCGCAATCCATGGATACAAAATTAGTATATTGTACTAGTTAAAAGTCGAGGGCGGGGCTTTTCCCGCGTGGTAGGCGGGGTAGTTCCACCTAGTCGGTTCGACAGAGACGCGAGAAGATGAGGGAGTAGGCTACTGCAAACGTAGGGTTGTGTGATTTGACAGTGAGTTACCGCTGGACAGGTGGGGCCCGGTGATTTGACTTGCCATTACCATTTTAACTGTGGCGCTATGACCGACTTGAGTCTCCCAATTCCTGACCACCTCCATACAAGTGCCTCTCCCGATGCTCCACCATGTAGAGGCTAGCTCTTGCTTGAGAGCCCACTCCTCCACTTTTTCCTTGCCTCTTTCCCCCATATATGCAAAAATGCCATGTAAAGCGGGCTTATAGCCCACTATTGTACTTGATCCTACAGGTGCTAAGCCTGCCACATAGGCATCAAGTCTAATGTGGCAAGTTAATTAAGAACAGAGAGACTAGTTTGGTGACCCCAGGAAGAAACGGTGCTAAGCGCATGTACCTAGATGAAGCAAACTTAGCAATAAAAAACTAAGCACCTATGCATTGAGGACTTGAGTTGCTAAGCCATTTAATGCCCATAGCACCTCATCTAAGCACCATTTCATTGGGAGAGGTCACTCCTTGGCAAATACAATAAATACTACGAAGAAAGAGATAGAGAGAAGAAAATTAAAAATTCTCTTATAGCCAACCTTATAGCTAACCTTGTTGTATGAGTGACTAAGTGATGACTATGTATGACATGCCAACATTAGATAGCCTAACACACTGTGTTAAATCTCCGAGGGCGCGACTATGCGAGCGGGGCGACGGTCGTGGTAGGCGCGACCATGATACAGGCTACTGGCAGCCCTTGGATCTGAGATCAAACGGTCGCATGCTAAGTTGCTGAAAATTTGCAGAATAACCCTCCAGGATAGGATATTCACCCATAGGTCTAGAATCACGCCATGCAACCGTTCGATCTCAGATCCAAGGGCTCTCAGAAGCTCGTATCATGGGAGAATGGAAATCTTCGTATCACCTGTAATTTTCCCGACACTTGACATGACATTGAAAGCCATTTAATTGGGCATCGAGTAGACATGACATCTAATTGGCCCCCATAGTACTATGCATGAATCCATTTATCCACCAGGCAAGCCACTACCCTGCCATTCACACGTGCCCCCCACTCAACATTTTTACAATCGATAAACCGCTCCTAGTCGTCCCTTCCTTTCACATTACGGCAGTTCCACTAATCCTAACCCTCCTCCCAAATCCATGGCGTCCCAAATCTCCATGATCGGCGGTGAGTAGAAGGTTAGAACCCTCACCGGTGATGAGTTCGACGTCATCTACACCCATTCTTCCACAATGGTGAAAGAATGCCTTGCTCGCTTCGTTCGAAAACTCAAATGATGAGTGGGTCGCTGGGCTAGATGTTGAGTACACCACAGTCCTGGGAAACGAGAAGAAACTAAAGGAGGCGGAGAGGAAGAAGCCCGCCGTGATCCAGGTTTGCATGCATGACTTATGCTTAGTCTACCACATATGCCATTCCAACATTGAGTGAGAGGAATTTAAGAAGTTCCTCAACGGCGGCCTAGTCAAATTCATTAATGTAGACTTTAGAAATGACAAGGAAATCCTAGGTCGGATAGGCCTCGCTGTAGGCGAGCCCTTCGACCTCCAGAAGGAAGGGCTGGTGCCCTCCCTTGATCAGCCTTCAATGTTGACCCTGGCAGGAGCCATGGTTCATCCTTCGTACGGTAAACTAGAGAAACCTTCGTACACGTTTCATCATCATGCATGGCAGTGAAATGTACTAGATATGGACCACATCCACTACGCTGCAATGGATGGCTACCTTTGTTTCAATATCTACAAGGGTTGGATGAAGAGCAAGAGCCAAGTGTGCGTTCAAGCAAAGAAGTATCGCCCAAGAGGAAGAGGGACAAGGACGAAGTCGAGGACATGGATGAGGACTCCGAGTAAGGTGGCAGTGTCATTGCTCATGGTGGTTCTAATGCAGTGTCTACTGGATTAGTTGCTTAGTTTAATTTCTGGTGTGCTTAGTTTTATTTGACGGGTGTGTTGTGCTGAGCCGCCAGCAGAACTATGTTATGTTTCTTCTCGTTATATTTCGTACATTTCATCTTTTAGTTGGTATAGTACTACCACTCGTTTCTTGACATTATATACGTACAATATATATGGCCAACATCATATAGCCAGCAGTTTAGTTGTCAAAGAATTTCAGGGTGCTTAGTTTTATCAAAGAATTCCAGGGTGCTTAAGTTTTTTTGAGGGGTGTGTTGTGCTGGACACCATTAACTTATCATTGTGAGAATCGGCTTATTTTTGTCATTTAACATGGTCAACGGGGTTTGACGTGAAAATAACAATGTATAATGGCATTTCTGAGCAAACATCTAACTTAACGACGGCATTTTTTAGATATCTAATTGCATTTTTCAGGAGGCATCTCACGGATCGATGGCATTTTTTGAGTAGTTGTAACTTCTAATGGCAAAACTGAGTAGTGATACACAACTAGTGGCATAAATAATAAGAACCCAAGAATTAAATAATGTTAATTTCTTTCTTTATTTATTTCTTTATACCTTTGTGTGTGAAACAATATACTCTGCCTACCGCCAGATTTTCTTAACAGAGGCAACATAGAACTATATGAGTGCCCTGTTAAATTTTGGAATTATTCCGGGTTCGTTTGGCCTTTTTTTATACGTTAATTGAGTTCCTGGTCATTTAATGTGCATAATTCAAATTTGAACTACAAGCACATGCTCCCGTGCACCAAAGTTGATTGAAAAATCACATGTGTGTCCTCGGGTGAATTTCTAGGTCCCATGCAAGAAATGGGATTGAAATTCAAACATCTGGGCATCGTGGTTTGGCCGAGAACATTGAGAAGCTTGGTTTTAAAATTCTTGTAAATCCAAAACACGCCTGAAAATCATGAAACTTGGCATGGTGTCATGTCATGGTACTACCATGCTGTGGTAAAAAATGCAGAATAGGAACAAGTTTTGATATAAGTTTCTTGCAAACTGGAGCTTCTCTCAAGAAGGCTCGTGGTTCTGAGAGGGAACGTGTCACCTTTGTGTGCATAATTCAAATTTTAAATACAAGCACATGCTCCAGTGCACCAAAGCTGGTTGAAAATCACAGGTGTGTCCTCGGGTAAATTTCTAGGTAGCATGCCAGAAATGGGAATGAAATTCAAACATCTAGGCGTCATGGCTCGGCTGGAAACATTGAGAAACTTGGTTCTTTAATTCCTGTAAATCTGAAACACGCATGAAAATCATGAAACTTGGCTTGGTGCCATGACATGGCACCAACATGCTATGGTAATTTTGCTGTTCGATTTGCGAAGGCGCACACATTAACAATCAACAAAGTCATTTTGGAACAAGTGTTGTCACATTACAATCGGAAACACAAGTATTATTGAAACCGTGGGCATTCTATTTACCATTTACGTGCCGCCACGCGTCCCCTTTTTTATTAGCTAGGAGGCGACGTGTAGGGTAGCTATTTGAGTATGGGAGGCGTCCGATCAGACCCCTGCGCGTGCTCATCAGGAGGAGAGCCCTTTGACCTCCATCTGTCGTCCACCTCTCTCCCAAGGTACCATTAATGGCACCCGAGCCTTTGTTTAATGGCATGGCAATGTCTGATTCGACTGAGATTTAAGAGAGAAAAAAGAAAATTTTGCACCGATCTTGATGTAAGATCCGACGGACCTATATAGCATCTACTGTGACTTATAGCAAGACTAAGGAATATATATAAGGACGATGAGAGTAGATAATAATTGTCTTACATAATTAGGAAGATAATTAAAAAAGGCACATGCGGCTACGCCCGAAATACACAAGGGCAAAAGAAGAAGGAAGACGCATACAATGATTTGGCTCGCTGATCTCTACTTCCTTTATGCGCTGCAGGTCGCGAAGACTAGTTCTCGCGGCGGGCGATGATCTCTTTCATCAGTTTCATGTCCTTAATACGCTGCTTGGCAGCATCCATGGATTCCTCCACCAGCCTGTTGCGCTCGATGCGGAGCATGGCATTCTCGTCCATAAGTTTCTTGATGATGACGCCTGTCCTCTGCAACACGGAAGCGGTCTCCTCCTCCTGCTTCGCCCTACCGGCGATCTTCGCCCTCAGCAGGTCGCGTTCACCCCGGAGCTTCGCATTTCCCTCCCCGAGTTGCCGGATAAAGCTGGTAGCCTCGTCCTGCATCCTCGCCCAACCGGAGATCTGATCCATCTGGCTATGGACTATCACATGCATGCGCCTGTAAGAGTCCTCGCCTGCCTGCGAGAAATTTTCCCAGGCCACCGCAGCATGGAGGGACCTCCCTACTGCTTCGGCGGTACAGCGGGACATCTCTACTGCTTCCGCGGCGTGGCCGGGCCAGTCTGCTACATCGACAGCGCGGCGAGACCTCCGTGCTGCTTCGGCGGCGCGACGGGACCTCTGTGCTGCTACTGCTGCGCGGCTGGACATGTCAGCTGCTTTCGCGGCGAGGCGGGACATCTCGCGTGCTTCCTCTTCCTTGCTCACATCTCCCTGGTGGAAATCTCTCGACCCATAACTCACGCTGGCTAAGGCTTGATTGTTTCTTGTGGATGAGGAGTTGAGGAGGAATGTGCAGTCATTTTTAGTTAGGTAGTTCCCCTTTTTATAACCTAAGTACTATCACTAGTACTAAAACCTGCATAGTGGGAACACGTTCAGGTTTGGTACGTACTGGTAGTTGTGAGCAGGCTTGCACTTAATTGTAGTACTAGTACTTTCGAATGTGATGGGAACAAGGTAAAGATTAATTGATGGTTTTTGGTTTCGAGGCCCGAAATGGCTCCCTATGAGTTTAGTGGAACATAAATTTCAAGTAGACTGCCCTGCTCAGATGCGTAAATATTATGTTACTGTCAAAAATTGGCACAAAATACGAAGGAGACCAATGGAAGTACTACTAGCAACCCATGATTTAACTACTCGCATGCGCGCAGTGGAGTAGTAATGTCTTTCTTCTGCCCTCACGTCCACTCAATTTGCATGCGATGTATTAATTGACCATCAATGAAGTGAAGGACTTTACACGCGTCAAATTATCACATGGGTGGATCTTGGTACAAAATTGCATCCGCCCGTGTACCTGCATGTGTGTGCGAGGGAATGAGTGTGTGCGTGGCGTGCATGCACATCTTCGCTTCGTGCATGTACCGCAAGTACGGCTCAGGGAGGACGAGTACATTCTTCTGGATCCAGCAGCACGTCACTGTTATCAATCCACACAAGGATGTCGCGACAACGCCTCCACATGTGCCACGTGCCCATGTGGCTTCATGAACTGTAAGAGAGACACTGTGTAGCGTGCCATTGTGTTTCGCACATACTCAAAGTACTAGTAAGGTACACGTGTATTGCACGCGTCAGATTTTGCAACCAAATTACAAATAAATACCACACTGTAGCATGTAAGCTCTTAGTCATATATGCCTGATGTAGACCTTCGTTTAATTCTTATAGTTCATCTCATTCGAAATCAATTAGTTTTTATAAAAAACCTAGGGCCTCTTTGATTCGTAGGATTTCCAAAACGCGGGAATAGGAAGAACATGGGATTAGAGTGGAATGTCGTCTTGAATCCTACAAGATGGTTCGAGTGTTGTGCATAGAGAAAACGCAGAATTCTTTCAAAGAGGTTTGAGTGGATGGGATGTTTCCTATGAAATCTAGTGCAAATGAATCATATGAAAAAATTCCTATGGTTTACAATCCTACGAATCAAACAACCAAGATAGGAAAAATTCCTAAGGATTAGAATCCTACAAAATTCCTTCGAGAATCCTTTGAATCAAAGAAGCCCTTAATCTATTTTATGATTCATGGAATTGTGCATTGTAAAGCATAAAGTACAAACAAAGAATGGCAATTCAACTAGAAATAAAAGTTTGGGCAGTTACGATACGGAAGATTCTAGAACAAAGGAGAACCACTGCTATTTTGAGATTTGTGCATTATGCTTAAGTTCAACCATGGAGTCTGCTAGATTGTACATGTGGCAAAATCCGATGGGGGCCAGAAGATGGTGCGAGGGCGAGGGGCCGAGTGGAGGGAGACTATGAAGGAGTGCACAACTGCGAGATCGATATTTAGAGAGAGGGGGAGAGAACGTGCACTGTTGCGTGCAGTGGCAGAGACATGAAAAATGTCCCATGAGCTAGGGGGCCAAGCATTGCGAATCCTTTACGAGGAGGGCCAATTCATCAACTTAAACAATTTTTACCAGCAATTGTCTAATGATCACATTCATATTAGCCTCGATATATAGTGATGCTAGGGGGCAGGGCCCTTGCTGCCCCCTATCTTGGACATTGTGCGCGCGTCTGAGAGATGAAGCGGAAGGCATGGATGATGAGAGGGGGGCGTTGGATATATAATTAATGTGGGTGTATTAGCTATATATGTAATCCTATATAGAGAGGTATAGATTGATCGATGTGGACGTGGGAAAGAGGGTGATACCTCACTAGATATATACATTGATCAGTTTATGTGGAAAACTATGAAAGACCTAGCTATATACAGACACACACACAAATAGAGGAACATCAATCATTGCGCATGCATGTCAGAGATAAAGAATGCCCGATATGATGGAGAGGGGGATGTGTGTGTGTGTGCCTTCATGGGAGACCGACCTAAAGAAAAAGATTGCATGTGTGCGATGGATAATGCCGACTGGTAGTGTGTGTGCATGCATGCACGAGAGAAAGTTAGTGGTACAATTATAAAGAGAAGACCAATGTGTGGGTGTAAAAGACTAGGTGAGGTCATAATGAATGTAAAGTTGAATTCAAATATTTGAATAAGAGATCATGATGTTTGAAAGCCATGAGTGCATGAATATAACAGAGATCTGTGCGGTGTGGTTTGGAAACGAGCATGTTGCAATGTATACACATTGAAAAAGGTCAGATTGGTTTGAATTTGAGATACCGATGGCAGACATCGTTTGACCACATTGCATCCGTGCATGGACAAACTATTCTAATTGGAGATGATGGGTGGCTTTCGCATCACATATCTATATCTATACCCCTATATATATTATATTTTATATTTTTTATATAGTGTGCGGATAACTTTAACTTTAAAAGATGGTCGTTGGATGAGGCCAATCCGATGGTGCAAAGCTGGCAAATTTGAGCACTACTGGCTGTTGGATATCATCTAGATTCCACCAGATTTTTCCACATGTACAATCTAGAAGACTATGGTTGAACTTAAGCATAATGCACAAACCTCAAAACACAAGCACTTCGTCTTTGTTCTAGAATCTTCCGTATCATAGTTGCCCAAATGTTTTTCTACATGATTTGTTTTTACTTTATGCCTTACAACGCGCAATTCCATGAATCTTAAAATAGATTAGCTTTCTTATAAAAACTAGATGGTTTTGAATGAAATGAACTATAAGAATTAAACGAACATCTACATCATGCATATATGACTCAAAGATTACATGCTATAATGTGGTATTTATTCATAATTTGGTTGCCAAATCTCATGCGTGCAATGCACGCATACCTTACTAGTCTAAATGGTGTCTCTGTGTGTGTTGTGTGTGTTAAACACATTGTACGTAGTATATCATACTAGTCTAAATTGTCTTTTGGGGGGGTTACACGTTAAGCTTGTTCTCCCGAAATTTCAAGTCACGCCTTGTTATGCCAAAATTTCAAGCTAGCATCTCTATCTATCGTGCTGCGAAACTCCCGCCACTTCAACCCGCACCTTGTTAGCCCGAAATATTTAAGATATATCTTTGTCTCGATGTGCTCCGACAACTCCCTCCATCTCAACACGCACCTTGCTATTCCAAAATTACAACGCGAACGAAAACTCCCACCTCCTATGAAATCCCGACACGTGAAATGCCCGTGATACCACTGAACCGAAAGAACCGCCTCAAATCGGTGGGGGTACTTTCGTAACTTACCCCAAGGACAAGAGCGCCCCTAAGCCATGGTTCCCCACTCCCATCCCATCCACCCACCCATTCGTACACCGAGGCCGGCAAAACCCGCGAAGCCCCACACCCTCCTCCGTCCGCCACCCAGCCAGAGGCTCTTCCCCGACGATGTCATCCACAGCAACACCTCGACGTCCCTCATCCACCATACCGGATGAGGATCCATCGTCGATCTGCTCATCCCGCTAGTTCAGCCACCCCGTCCTCCACCTCCAAGGAGCTGCCATGACGTTCCCCTCGTCTTTCGCGCCACCTCCATTCCCACACAGCCATCTTCACCTGCACCACCGGAAGAGCATAATCATCACTGTTTCCTCGGATGAAGCTGCGGCCTAATCGGTGGCACCAAAGAGGTTGTACACTAATCGTTGCATTTTCTTCTTGATTCGATCTCACGGTGCTGCCGGCGCTTGGTCCCGAGCCGACATGGCGCAGCTCCATCCACGCCAGCGTCGCCGACCACTTCCTCCATGGCGTCGCTCGCTCGGCGGCGATGTCCACATTAGTAGGAGCTGATGCTGCTTTAGCTCTCGCTTGCGCTGCTACTGTGCTCTTGCTCTCGGTCTCCTGCCTGGTCTGCTCTTGATCTTGCTCGCATTGCTGCTCCCGCTCTTGCTCTTGCTCGCGCTGCTGCTCTCGCTCTTGCTCTTGCTTGCGATGCTGCTCTAATTTAGCTACACTTCAGTCGACTGAATCGACTTTTGGGTCAGTCGATTTTTAGGGGGTGGGCGGCTCGCCGGAGTTAAGGAAGAACCAGCCGCAGCGGGGAGGAGGGCTCGCCGGAGAGGTACCCCACTACCTATATTAGGGTTCAGGGTGGGGGCGATGGTCACTGGCGGTGGTGGGACGGTGGTGTGGGGATCGCCGCAGAAAAAGCTCGTCTAAGGGGGGCCTACAGGGATGGCCGGGGCGGCGGCGGACCGGTGGTGGGGAGTGTTTTCGGGGCGGGCGGGGTGGCGCACCGCTAGCCACGGGCGGCGGGGGCGGCTGTTTGGCCGGTGGTGGCTGGCGGCTCAGGGGGTGAAGGTTGAAGATGAACTGCAGGCCCTTGATTTTGTATCCAACGGCTGCAAAATCGACTGACTAGAGATGAAAAAGTCAGTCGACTGACATGTGGCCTCACCTCTAGTGCGTCCAGTTTCAGCAGTAAAATTCAGTTTCGACAGCAAAATTCAGTTTCGACAGTTAAGTTCAGTTTCGACAGTTAAGTTCAGTTTCGACAGTTAAATTCAGTTTTGACAGTTAAGTTCAGAGATGAGCGGCTGATGTATACATCTAGCACTTTGTGGTTATGTATTTTACATCATCTATTGGAGATGCTATTAGAATTCCACTCAGGTTAACGTTGTCTCTCTTATCCTGCTTCAGCCTCGGCATCGTACAACTCACCGGAGCTGCTACAACAACGAGACCCTCCATCACAGCGGGGCAGTACCTCGGGCTCCATCTCCAGACGCCTAAGATCTTCTTCCCCTCCTCCGATAGCCAAGTCAGCCAAAGCATCCTCACCGGCCAACCCAATCACGCTGAAATCGACATGGCTTCGCCAAAGAGGTTGTACACTTCTTGTGGTTTGACTTAATCTCAACATGCTTCTTTGCATACTTTGATCTTCCAATTCTTGTGAACCAAACACCCAGATTGGCAGAAATCCTGTGTTTTTAAATTCTCTGTTTTGCACGTGCATTCCTATCCTATTCCTGTCTATTTCCTATCCCTGCATTGTTAGAATCCTCAAATTCAAACAAGCCCTTGCACAATTACTTCTGTTACAGATATGTGTCAAAGAAAACCTTGTGTGGTTTGTCCTGCTCCTGCGGTGCTGTGTTCCACCCCAGCTCAGTGGCTCCAATGACGGAAGGGTTCACCACAGCAGGGATCCGCTCTCCAGACTGTCTTTCACCGCCTCAGAACTTCTTCCCCGCCGCCGGCAGCCACGACAACTACATTACCATCATCAACTGAGCAGATGACCTTGAGGACTACACGGGTCCATGAGAGAGGTCGCACTCTTCCGTTTCTGCTTATGTTATGCATCGCTTAATATGATGACATGCTACTTTATCGTCATGTTCACCTATTAGACTACAAATCAGGTCCAAACTTATGTTGAAACTTGAGTTTTTAAATGGTTGTGGGGTACATACTGGGGCAGCAATCAGTACTATATGTCTACTATCTGGTTAATCTCGGGTGTCTACTATGACTTTCATGTTGGGTGCAAACAAACAATAAAGGAGCCATTATCTGTATTTTTAACTAAAGCTATTATTTGCTTGCTATCATTTGTTTTGGGTCTATCCACAGCTTGCTACCATCACTCTGGATTTGTGCATGCACTCCTTACATAATCTCACTATGTTTTATTCCTATGCATGCAAGTTATTGTACACAATGGAACTGAACATGTAGAGCAAAAGAGACGAGCCTTGTGGGGCAATAAAATTTCATGCATATGTCGCTCCATGGTGGGTGCAAAGGCAGCCCGCTCCACCCATTTCGGATCGTAATCAAGAGGAAGATAACTGTTCTGAGGGGGATTCAGAAGCAGAAGACCACTCCTATTTACCCCATGAGGTCTTCGCTCTAACTTGGCATGCTGATGTTGGTAATATCATGCATATGGTGCCTTGCATTGCTTAATGTATACATCAAAGATGTCATCTGCTTAGTTTAGACATGCTTTGTGTCAATGCCATCTGTCTGATTTCTTTATCGTATACGTGAATCATGCAATGCCATCTTGTTTAGTCAGGCATCATATATGTGAATTTTGCAATGCCACCCTGGTTAGCCAGTCATCTTATATGTGAATTATATCATGACATCATTTTTTATTACGTGTTAAATATGTCAACAATTTTAGTACATTCAATTACTCTTCCTGTGCATCAGCCATTCGGCACGGTCATGGAAAAATCTGGAGTGGAAACAAGGTCTTCAGAGCAGACAATGCTATCTGATGAAGCGCATGTCTTGCTGGTTACAGATAGCTCCTCAGAGGAGGATTCAGAGACAGATGACCAGTCCTATTCCTCCCCCCCCCCCCCGAGGTGCATGCTCTAACTTGGCAGGGTTATGATGCTTATATCGTGCGTATGGTATCTTGCATTGCTATGTCATTTGCTTAGTTTAGACATGCTTTGTGTGAATGCCACATGTTTAGTGTCTAATTACCATATATGTGAATTATGCAATGCCATCTTGTTGCAAGACATTATATATGTGAATTATGCAATGCTATCTTGTTGCAAGGCATTATATATGTGAATTATGCAATGCCATGCTGTTTAGCCAAGCGTCATATATGTGAATTATATCATGCCATCCTTTTTTGTATTTCTCATTGCTTTTGTCGACAATGTTTGTATATTCAACTGCTCTTCCTGTGCATCAGCCATTTGAATTGGTGATGGAGAAATCTGGAGTGAAAACAAGGTCTTCAGAGCAGACAATGCTACCTGGTGAAGCAGATATCTTGCTGGTTACAGATAGCTCTTCAGAGGAGGATTCAGAGGCAGATGACCAGTCCTATTATCCCCCTGAGGTGTATGCTCAAACTTGGCAGGGTTATATTACTCATATCATGCATATGTTGTATTGCAATGCTTAGTTTTTACATCATATACACGATATTGAATGCCATCTCCTTAGTTGACACATCATATATGCGATTGCCCTCTGCTCACTTCCTTAGTATATAAATCATATATTTGAATTATATCATGCCATGATGTTTACATAGACAGCATGTATCTGAATTATGGCATGCCAACCCATTTTCTAAAGACATAATATAGTTATATCATCTCATCCTGTTCACATAGTCATCATATTTTGAATTATGTCATTCTATCCGTGAATTATATCATGCCATCATGTTTCCATCGACGGCATGTTTGTGATTTATGGCATGCCAACCACTTTAATAGACACATCGTATAGTTATATCATGTCATCCTGTTTACATAGTCATCATATTTTGAAGTATGTCATTCTATCCTGTTTAGTTAGCCATCATACATGTGAAATTGTGTCATGCTATCCTGTTTAATTAGCCATCATATATGTGAAATTATGTCCTGCTATTCTGTTTGGTTAGACAACATAAATGTGAATTATTTCATGCCATGTTTTCTTCCCTACTATCCATTGCACATGTCTATCTTACAATGTCTGTACATTCAATTACTTTTCTTGTTTATCAGCCATTTCAATTGGAGGGGGTGATGGCAGTATCTGTGGGAGTAAAAACACGGTCTTCAGAAAAGATCGTGCTACCTGTCGATGGAGATAGAACCACGGTTGTAGTTGCCCAAGAACCAGCCCCACCACACATAACCCAGACTCACGCAGATTGTACCCCTACCCAGTTGGACAGAGAACCAGCTACACCCCTTCTAACCCCAACCCCAGCAGATAGTAACCAGTTCCCGTTGACATAGCACTGTCTCCACCACAGAGCACCCAAACACAAGCAGTTAGTAAGGCAACTGCAGTGCCCAAAGCACGAGGACCACCACTCCGAACCCAAGTCAACACTTAAAGCAGAAGAAGAATTGTTCTCAGGTCAGGTTCCGTAGCTATGGTTCATACTACTTTGCTCTTGCATCACTGTATTTACTCATACCAACTAATTTCAAATTTGAAGGGTGCAATTGAAACTCCAATGGCGCAACAGGTATGTTTTAAACCTGTTTCTTTAACGTGTTTGCTGTTGTAACTTGCTCTATGTTGATTTCAGTTTCAATTGAATAAACAGTTATATTCTCATGCCATGCACCTTACAAGTGTTGTTATTGTTGTGTAGTTTCCCACACTTATATTCTGTCTAAGCTGCTTTGTCTTAAATAGATATGATTCGAACTGTATCTATCTTGATTTGGCAACATAAACTAGAATGATATAGACCATACAGTGACCATACTACATAGATATATGTTTGTTTCATGTTGTTATCCTGTCCACCTTACTACTGAACTGGTTTACCAAAACGAGTTTCATATACTACATTGTAAACCTGTGATGTGTTTGTTTGTTTCTCTTTTAGAATGCGGATAAAATATTGGAGAAGAGTACCCCATTATGCAATGGTACAGGAAGTAATGCAGATAAGGTTCAAGATAGTGAGACATCCCTGTTGGTCTCCAAGAAAGCTGATAAAAACTATATTGAAGACACTGAGACAACCCCAAAGTCCTGTCTTGATGTAGTGTTCGAGTTACTGGCTACTACTGCTGGCACCAGCTCTTCGAACTCGCTGCCTGAATCAGTTCGGCTTCTTGAGTCTCAACTTCAAGTTGAAAGACATCGATCAGATGTTATGCGACAGGAAGCCGAAGGACTGAGGAAGTCCCTACAGAATTCAGATGCATACTTTCTGGTGCAACAGCAAGTGCTGGAGGATTTAAGCGCCAAACAAGAGAAAGATAATAAGCTTGCTAAGCATCTTGCCAGCATTATGGGTACCCAGGATATTGTTTCTTGAGCTCTTCTGAAGTGGTTTCAGTTTTAGACTTGTTTTGCTGCGGCGTTTATATGCTGCTTTGTTCCCTATATTTGCACTGGTGGCGAACTTTGATGCCCAGTGGATGTAATATGTGTAATAGCCATGATAGCCTAGCATAAGTTGCTTGCCTATTTATTTTCTTATTGTCTTGTTTATTTGTTTTCTTGTAGTCAGTGCTGTTCTTTTTCCGCGGTTTGCTAGTGGCCGCAATAGCCTATTTTTTAAAACTAGGCCACATTAACCATGGGCTACATATTTACTGTAGTTAACATGGGCCTCCTACGGGCCGTAGAAACAATGGACCTTCTAAGAGCCGTAGAAACAATGGGCCTTCCATGGGGCATAGAAACAATGGGCCTTATACGAGCCGTAGACACAATGTGCCTTCTACGGGCCGTATCATCAATGGGCCTTCTATGGGTCGTATGATCGGTTGGCCAAACATGGGCCAATAACATACCACATTATGGTCGTAAATTGGGCTAGAGTTGAAATCGTCCGTTCATGGGCCAACCATAACGGGACGTCGTTAATCGGCCGTATTTGATGATGCTATGAAAACGGCGCAATGTATTAACGGGCCACAAACGGGCCAACTATAACCACGGGCAGAATTTGGCCCACAAGAAGAAAATGACAGTAACGGGCCGAAAGTAAACGAATGCTGGAAATGAGACCAAGAATAAATGGGCCCTGAGATGGTCGAAATATAACATGGGCTGGAACCCAACGGTATAATGGGCTGTTAATGGGTATAAAGTGATACACTGTTCATTACGGGCCAGTTTTACCACAGACCGTTAATGGGCCGAGGGTTACTAAGGGCCTCATATGGGCTGAAATATGCCATGGGCCATACATGGGCCGGAAGTTAAAACGGGCTGGAATTATATTGGACGTCCCAGATGACACTACTGGGCCTAATTCGGATAGGCTGTAAACGGGCCCTGGGTTAGCGGGTTGTAAATGGGCTATATGCGAACAGGCCGTTAACAGGCTTGCCATGGGCCGGCCCGCCACCTTTTGAACAAGTCAAACGGGCCGGCCTTTTCACAGGGATGGGCCTCTATTGGGTCGTGCCACGTGTAGGCGCTTCGGGTCCAATGAGTGGATGACATTTGTCCCAGCGGCGAGCCGACATGTGTTCCCTCTAGCCAATGATGATTTTACACGTGGAAAATCCCCATTGGTCGGGGCTGTTAATGGGTTATCGGATCCAAAACCGGACCCGATAGCTTAACGGCGTTCCGTTACGGGGGATGCCACGTGTCGGTCACCGTTGACGAAAGCACTTCTGTGACGCGCGATTTATCGTCATGGAAGTGGACACTTCCGTGATGATAATTTTGGTAATGTCATGGAACACTTCCACGACAGCACATGTATGACTATCTTGATTCTGTCATAAATTTGTCATGGATGTACATGCATGATAGAAAACGTGAACTACTGTGACAAACACGTATCATCACGGAAGTGTATTTTTTTTAGTGGTGGGTGTGCATCCAAATTGCTTGCTCATGAAGACCTAGAGCATTTTGAGGAAGCTCATCATTGGAATATACAAGACAAGTTCTATAATGTAAAATTCCCACTAGTATATGAAAGCGACAACATTGGAGACTCTCTATCATGAAGATCATGGTGCTACTTTGAAGCACAAGTGTGGTAAAAGGATGGTGACATTGCCCCTTCTCTCTTTTTGTCTCATTTTTTTATTTGGGCCTTTTCTCTCTCTTTTTTATGGCCTCTTTTTTTCTTCTTATTTTTATTTTTCATCCGGAGTCTCATCCTGACTTGTGGGGGAATCATAGTCTCCATAATCCTTTCCTCACATGGGACAATGCTCTAATAATGATGATCATCACACTTTACTTACTTACAACTCAACTCAATTCTTAGAACAAAATATGACTCTATGTGAATGCCTTCGGCGGTGTACCGGGATGTGCAATGACTCATGAGTGACATGTATGAAAGAATTATGAACGGTGGCTTTTCCACAAATACGATGTCAACTACATGATCATGCAAAGCAATATGACAATGATGAAGCGTGTCATAATAAATGGAACGATGGAAAGTAGCATGGCAATATATCTCGGAATGGCTATGGAAATGCCATAATAGGTAGGTATGGCGGCTGTTTTGAGAAAGGTATATGGTGGGTTTATGGTATCGGCGAAAGTTACGCGGTACTAGATAGGCTAGCAATGGTGGAACGGTGAGAGTGCGTATAATCCATGGACTCAACATTAGTCATAAAGAACTCACATACTTATTGCAAAAATCTATTAGTCATCGAAACAAAGTACTACGCGCATGCTCCTAGGGGGATAGATTGGTAGGAAAAGACCATCGCTCGTCCCCGACCACCACTCATATGGAAGACAATCAATAAATAAATCATGCTCTAACTTCATCACATAACTGTTCACCATACGTGCATGCTACAGGAATCACAAACTTTAGAACAAGTATTTATCAAATTCAAAACTACTCAACTAGCATGACTCGAATATCACCATCTTCATATCTCAAAACAATCATCAAGTATCAAACTTCTCATAGTATTCAATGCACTTTTACGATAGTTTTTATTTTACCCATCTTGGATGCCTATCATATTAGGACTAAATTTTATAACCAAAACAAATTACCATGCTGTTCTAAAGGACTCTCAAAATAATATAAGGAAGCCTGAGAGATCAATAATTTCTATAAATAAAACCACCACTGTGCTCTAAAAGATATAAGTGAAGCACTGGAGCAAAATTATCTAGCTCAAAAGATATAAGTGAAGCACATAGAGTATTATAATAAATTCCAATTCATGTGTGTCTCTCCCAAAAGGTGTGTACAGCAAGGAATTGTGGTAAACTAAAAAGCAAAGACTCAAATCATACAAGACGCTCCAAGCAAAACACATATCATGTGGTGAATAAAAGTATAGCTTCAAGTGAAGTTACCAATGGATGAAGACGAAAGAGGGGATGCCTTCCGGGGAATTCCCCAAGCTTAGGCTTTTGGTTGTCCTTGAATTTTACCTTGGGGTGCCTTGGTCATCCCCAAGCTTAGTCTCTTTCCACTCCTTATTCCATAATCCATCAAATCTCTACCCAAAACTTGAAAACTTCACAGCACAAAACTTAAACAGAAAATCTCACAAGCTCCGTTAGTACAAGAAAACAAACCACCACTTAAGGTACTGTAATGAACTCATTACTAATTTATATTGGTGTTAAACCTAATGTATTCCAACTTCTCTATGATTCATACCCTCCGATACTAGGCATAGAATCATCAAAATAAGCAAACAACACATGAAAAACAGAATCTGTCAAAAATAGAACAGTCTGTAGTAATATGTAGGTTTCGAATACTTCTGTAAGCCCATAAATTCTTAAATAAATTGCTGGACTTTATAAATTTATCTATTAATCATTTTCGAAAATAATCAACCTAATCGCACTCTTCAGTAAAAAATGGCAGCAAATCTCGTGAGCGCTAAAGTTTCTGTTTTTTTACAGCAAGATCGTAAAGACTTTCCCCAAGTCTTGCCAAAGGTTCTACTTGGCACAAACTCTAATTAAAAGCATAAAACCACATCTAAACAGAGGCTAGATGAATTATTTATTACTAAACAGAACCAAAAATCAAGGAAAAAAAATAAAATTGGGTTGCCTCCCGAGAAGCGCTATCGTTTAACGCTCCTAGCTAGGCATAAAAGCAAGAATAGATCTAGGTATTATCATCTTTGGATGAAATTCTTCAATAGAACACTTATAACCCTTGGTAGTTTCCTTCTTTTTATTAATGATCAAACTCCTAGGCAATAAATCAAGAAGTTCATTTGTAGCAAAAGGTTCTTTAATCATATTGAAGAAGTTGGGGTGAACACTTATAGATTTGAGATCCGCAATTTCCTTACTAGAAGTTTCACCCTTATTTTTAGGAACATACATAAATTTGGCAACCTTAGTAGTAGGAGGATTTGGAGAATTTTTAACGAATGAAAAGGCAGATCCTAAATTAGTAATAATATCCTCAAGTTTACCAATTCTTGTGGAATCTAGATCTATTCTTTCGTTAACTATAGGTTCTTTTTCTTTAAAAAAATTCAGAGTAGCTCCTACCTTAGATCCATATTGAGTGATTTGGTTGTGGATCTTTTTATCCAAATTTTCAATCAACTCCATAGAGGCAACTATATTTTCGATAATTTCAATCCCTTGCATCACATGTTCCAAAGTTAAAATAGTTCCATTAACAAAGAGAGGTGGTGGGCCAAACAAATCTATCATAGCATTATAAGAATCAAAAGTATGGCTACCAAAGAAATTCCCTCCGGTAATGGTATCAAGAATATATCTGTTCCAAGGGGTGATGCCTACATAAAAATTGCGAAGAAGAACATAAGTGGATAGCTTCCTAGAGGATCTATTCTGAGCATTGCAAATTCTATACCAAGCATCTTTTAAATTTTCTCCCTCCCTTTGTTTAAAATTGAGAACTTCATGCTCGGGAGTACTAACAACGATAGGGGAATTAGCCATAATGACACACGGCGACACAAGAAGCAAGCGAAAAAGAGGTGAACAGAAAAGAGGGTGAATAAAACAGCAAGGGTGAAGTGGGGGAGAGGAAAACGAGAGGCAAATGGCAAATAATGTAATGCAAGGGATAAGAGTTCGTGATAGCTACTTGGTATGTATTGACTTGTGCGTAGATCTCCCCGGCAACAGTGCCATAAATCCTTCTTGCTACCTCTTGAGCACTGCGTTGGTTATCCCTTGAAGAGGAAAGGGTGATGCAGCAAAGTAGCGTAAGTATTTCCCTCAGGTTTTGAGAACCAAGGTATCAATCCAGGAGGAGACTACACGCAAGTCCCTCGTACCTGCACAAAGTAATAAGAACCTCGCAACCAATGCAATAAAGGGGGTTGTCAATCCCTTCACGATCACTTATGAGAATGGGATCTGATAGAGATAACAATAATAAGATAAATATTTTTGGTATTTTTATGATATAGATTTAAAGTAAACATTGCAAAATAAAATAGATTGGAAACTTATATGATAAAAGATAGACCCGGGGGCCATAGGTTTCACTAGTGGCTTCTCTCAAGATAGCATAAATATTACAGTGGGTGAACAAATTACTGTCTAGCAATTGATAGAAAAGTGCATAATTATGAGAATATGTAGGCATGATCATGTATATAGGCATCACGTCTGCGACAAGTAGACTGAAACGATTCTGCATCTACTACTATTACTCCACACATCGACCGCTATCCAGCATGCATCTAGAGTATTAAGTTCATAAGAACAGAGTAACACATTAGGCAAGATGACATGATGTAGAGGGATAAACTCAAGCAATATGATATAAACAACATCTTTTGATCCTCGATGGCAACAATACAATACATGCCTTGTTGCCCCTGCTGTCACTGGGAAAGACACTGCAAGATTGAACCCAAAGCTAAGCACTTCTCCCATTGCAAGAAAGATCAATCTAGTAGGCCAAACCAAACTAATAATTCGAAGATACTTGCAAAGATAACTAATCATACATAAAAGATTTCAGAGAAGAATCAAATATTTTTCATAGATAAACTTGATCATAAACCCACAATTCATCAGATCTTGACAAACACACCGCAAAAAGAGTTACATCAAATAGATCTCCAAGAAGATCGAGGAGAACATTGTATTGAGATCCAAAGAGAGAGAAGAAGCCATCTAGCTAATAACTATGGACACGAAGGTCTATGGTAAACTACTCACACATCATCAGAGAGGCTATGGTGTTGATGCAGAAGCCCTCCGTGATCGATTCCCCCTCCGGCGGAGCACCGGAAAAGGCCCCAAGATGGGATCTCTTGGTTACAGAAGGTTGTGGCGGTTGAAATAGGGTTTTGTGGTGCTCCTGGATGTTTTCGGGGAATATGGACATATATAGGAGGAAGAAGTAGGTCAGTGGAGCTACGAGGGGCCCACGAGGGTGGGGGCGCACCCAGGGGGCAGGCACGCCTCCCTGCCTCGTGGCCTCCTCGTTTATTTACTGACGTCCACTCCAAGTCCTCTGGATCACGTTTGTTCCCAAAATAATTCTCCTGAAGGTTTCATTCTGTTTGGATTCCGTTTGATATTCCTTTTCTGCGAAACACTGAAATAGGCAAAAAAACAGCAATTTGCACTGGGCCTTGGGTTAGTAGGTTAGTCCCAAAAATAATATAAAAGTGTATAAATAAGCCCATTAACATCCAAAACAGATAAGGTAGTTAGAACCATCCAAAACAAAAATAATATAAAAGTGTATAAATAAGCCCATTAACATCAAATACAAAAAGGCAAGGTATAATAGTTAGAACCATCTTGTAAACCTCAGTGCTTCCCATTGTTTCCCTACAACACATATAAGGTAGTTAGTCATCTGGTTAAGTAAGGGTTCGCATGCTATTAGTAAAATATGTTGATGATAAATAAGCACATTGCAGATTCATTAGATTAATTCAAGCCACATGGAAAACCCATTTATCCAAACCAAGCATGATCAAGAACTAGGAAATATAGCACTTGTATATGTTTCTCATGTATTAAGTGCATCCAAATTCTATTTATTCCTCACATGGTATACAATAACAGAATGCAGCCACAACAATTGAACATCGCACTGCAGAATTGAACCAAGTAGTTAACTAAACACCACAACAAATGAACCAAACGCTAACTGAGCACCACATTGCACAATATAACATACTCCTAATAGAAGATCAAACAGTTAACCAAACCAAGCATGCTTAACAACTTGGAAATATAGCAATTGTATTTGTTTCTCATGTATTTAGTACAGCCAAATTCGATTTATTCCTCACATGGTATACAATAACAGAATGCAGCCACAACAATTGAACATCGCATTGAAGAATTGAACCAAGAAGTTAACTAAACACCACAACAAGTGAACCAAGCCACAACAAATGAACCAAGCAGTTAACTAAACACCAATTAAACAATATAACATACTCCTAATAGAAGACCAGACAGTTAACCAAACCAAGCGTGCTTAACAACTTGGAAATATTGCACCCTAAAGAATTGAACATCACATTTGCAGAATTGAACCAAGCAATTAATTGAACACCACATTGCACAACATATAGAACATATACACTATAGCAGAAGATTGCACGGTAAAAGTAGATAGCAAAATTCACTAGAATTTGTTAAGGAAAGGCAATAGCTAAACTGAACATGGGTCCTTATAATGAGCTAATAAGACAAGCTACTCCTCATTGTCAGAGATATCGATGATGATTGGCTCCTTGGACATGGAAGAGGGTGGGGCCTCCGCATCGTGGGTGCCCTCGTTGTAGTGGTGAGTTGCCTGAGCCGCTCCGGGCACCAACCTGCTGGTTCTCGAGATGAGGTAAGCACGTGCACGCAGAGAAAACACCTTGTAGTCTTCGTCGAAGGCACTGATAGTGGCCTCAAGAAAACGTCACGAACTGTCATTTAAAGCAGCCAACCGCGCCGCGGCATCGGTGCGCGAGGCATCAACGGTGGCCTCGACGGTGAGGTGCTCCTCCAAGATCTGGGGTCGGCACGAATGGCATCCATCACGACCTCATCCGCACGTGCGGCCGCGATTTGCTTTTCCGCTGCCAAATGCTCCTTGAGGTCCTGGCTATACTGCATGCACCATGGCTTAGGCCGACACTTATTTGGTGGAGGGGTCGGTGATTTGGGTGGAAGGTGTTGTGCTCGCGCCGGTGGTCGGGGCATGTGGGATGTGGAAGGAGGAGGAGGATGGGGGTCGGGTGTGGATTACCTGCTTGGATAAGCGAGGCCGAGCAGCGTGAAGGAGGGTCGCCGGCGAGGAGGCAGCGGCGCTGCAAGCAAGGAGTGAAGGTTTCAACTTGGAAAGGAAAGCGGAAAGAGGGGAAATGTAGCTTTTGGTAAGGGGGAGGGGCGGGGAGGTAGATATTTCCGTGGAAGCCGAATATTTGGAATCGCTTCAGACAAAAAACTAGCGCGCAAAGTGTCATCAGACACGGTCCCTTATTCAGACACGGTCCGAAGATGTTTTGTGCTGCATCTCACACAATTGGTTAAAATAAATTGTGAGGGATCTACTTGATTTTTGGTCTTGATTTTAATTACATAATGGGGTCATAGCGGCCATGGACGGTGTTTGAATTGCTAGACCTTTTATCTGCAGTGATCATAAAAGAATTGGAATTATTCAAGTTTCATTTGGACATTTTAATGCATTAAGTGAGTTTTCAATGCATTTATGTGCATAATTCAAATTTGAACTACATGCACATGCTCCAGTGCATATAAATTCGTTGGAAATCAAATCTTTGTCCTTGTGTGCATGCTTAGTTCCCATGCAAGAAATGGGAATGAATTTCAAACACCATGGCACCGTTGATAGCCGGCAAAACATTGAGATGCCTAGTTTTTAAATTCTAGTAAATCCAAAACTTGTCTGAAATTCATGAAACTTGGCATGCTATCATGGAGCGGCATCAACATGTCGTGGTACAAATTTTGTCCCATTTTGGGCAGGTTTGGGTATATGCTTCTCACAAACCGGTGCTTCTCACAACAAGCATGATGGTTTTCGATAGGGAACGTCCCACCTTTGGGGACGAAACGATATCCATTGCCTCTTATTGCTTTCAAGTTTTTTTTCTCATGTCAACATAGAACAACGGGAGTGTTGTGTGAATTTTTGTGATTTTTCAGGGTTTGTTTCGACATTTTTATGCATTAACTGAGTTTTCAATGCATTTATGTGCATAATTCAAATTTGAACTACATGTGCATGCTCCAGTGCATATAAATTGGTTGCAAAATCAAATCTTTGTCCTTGGGTACATGCTTAGGTCCCATGCAAGAAATGGAATGAATTTCAAACACCATTGCACCATTGATTGCCGGCAAAACATTGAGATGACTGGGTTTTAAAATCTAGTAAATCCAAAACTCGTCTGAAATTCATGAAACTTGGCATGCTATCATGGAGCGGCATCGACATGCCGTGGTACAAATTTTGTCCCATTTGGGGCAGCTTCGGGTATATGCTTCTCACAAACCGGAGCTTCTCACAACAATCATGATGGTTTCGGTAGGGAATGTCCCACCTTTGGGCACGAAGCAATATACATTGCCTCTTATTGCTTTCAAGTTTTTTTCTCGTGTCAACATACAACAACAGGAGTGGTGTGTGAATTTTTGTGATTTGTCGGGGTTCGTTTGGACATTGTTATGCATTAACTGAGTTTTCAATGCATTTATGTGCATAATTCAAATTTGAACTACATGTGCATGCTCCAGTGCATATAAATTGGTCGAAAAATCAAATATGTTTCCTTGGGTGCATGCTTAGGTCCCATGCAAGAAATGTGAATGAATCTCAAACACAAGGGCATCGCTGATTGCTGACGAAACAATGAGATGCCTGGGTTTTAAATTCTAGTAAATCCAAAACTCATCTGAAATTCATGAAACTTGGCATGCTATCATGGAGCGGCATCAATATGACGTGGTACAAATTTTGTCCCATTTGGGGCAGGTTTCGGTATATGCTTCTCACAAACCTGAGCTTCTCACAACAAGCATGATGGTTTTCGGTAGGGAACGTCCCACCTTTGGGGACGAAACGATATCCATTGCCTCTTATTGCTTTCAAGTTTTTTTTCTCGTGTCAACATAGAACAACAGGAGTATTATGTGAATTTTGGACATTTTTATGCATTAACTGAGTTTTCAATGCATATATGTGCATAATTCAAATTTGAACTACATGCGCATGCTCCAGTGCATATAAATTGGTTGAAAAATCAAATTTGTGTCCTTGGATGCATGCTTAGGTCCCATGCAAGAAATGGGAATGAATTTCAAACACCATGGCACCGTTGATTGCCGGCAAAACATTGAGATGCCTGGTTTTTAAATTCTAGTAAATCCAAAAACCGTCTGAAATTCATGAAACTTGGCATGCTATCATGGAGCAGCATCAACATGCCATGGTACAAATTTTGTCCCATTTGGGGCAGGTTTGGGTATATGCTTCTCACAAACTGGAGCTTCTCACAACAAGCATCATGGTTTTCGGTAGGGAACGTCCCACCATTGGGGACGAAACGATATCCATTGCCTCTTATTGCTTTCAAGTTTTTTTCTCGTGTCAACATAGAACAATAGGAGTTTTGTGTGAATTTTTGTGATTTTTCAGGGTTCATTTGGACATTTTTATGCATTAACTGAGTTTTCAATGCATTTATGTGCATAATTCAAATTTGAACTACATGCGCATGCTCCAGTGCATATAAATTGGTTGAAAGAACTAATATGTGTCCTTGGGTGCATGCTTAGGTCCCATGCAAGAAATGGGAATGAATTTCAAACACGAGGGCACCGTTGATTGCCGGCAAAACATTGAGATGCCTGTGTCACAGCCCTAGAATACCTGAGTGTAATAGTTGCATCAGTGAGCATGCATCATGTTAAATTCAAGAAATTGAAATGAGGAATATTCAAAGCCTTAGAAATTATTTTAAAAGAAGGGCAGGAACCCTTTAAATTGCATTCAGTGATTCCAACTTGCCCTAAAAATAGTTTTGAGATTTGGGGAAGGGTTATATACCTAACCAAAATTTTGGAACATTTTTCAGGAATAATTTGGTCTCTGGATTTAAAACAGTATTCTATTTTAATTTGAAAATATATTCAAATATATATGGGATATATTTTCAAATGCTCTGTGATGTTTTATGTGCCTATGGAAAAGTCCATGAAGCAACATAAAAATACTCAGAGGATGTTTTGGCATTGTTGAATTTTGTTTGAATTCAAAACAGTGGCAAAATATTAAATAAAAGAAAAACAGAAGGAAAATAAAATAGAACAGAAAGTTACCTATAGCTCACCTCTGTGGCCTGTTACTGAAGCACCCGGCCCAACTCCTGTCCTGGCCCAGCCCACTAGAGACAAGGAGGTCTTCTTCCTCCTCCTGCCAAAAGGATGCAACGCGTGGCCGCCATGCGCGCGCACGCGCTTGGCCGGCTCCACTCTGCCTGCGTCATCCCTGACTCGTCCAAGGCCGTCACGATACCCCTGGAACCCCCTAGGCCTCCTTCTCGAGCTCATCCCCTCCCCTGGCTCTCTCTCTCTCACCCACCGAGCACCGTCGTCGCCGCCGCTCGTCGTTTCCGTAGCCACAGCCACCGCCTCGCATCCATGACGAGTCCAAGAGCTTCGACAAGTCTCCCTCAACCTCTCCGTCAAGCCAAGAGATGCTAGGCACCATGTGTCGTCGCCATTGACGTCTTCTTCATCCTCGGGTGCCAACGATCACTGACGTGGCTCCGACGCCGTCCAAGCCTCCCCCGAGCTTGTGGACCCCTCCGTTAGATCCATTGTGAGCTTATGCATCGAACCCCTCTCTCCCCTCGCTCGATTGCTTCCTCCTACGCTGTTGCCCTCGCGGCCGAGAGCTTGGCTCCGCCGGCCATGTCATCATGGTGGCCACCATCACCTAGGGCCACGACCGAGCACACCACCATGCTCAGCGCAATGCCAGAAGCCCAAAACCCACAACCACTGCTCCTGCTGTGCACCGCATCCCCGCGTTCGTCGTGGCTGAACTCCGGCCGCCGCCTCTGTGCTCGTCGTCGTTATCGTTTCCAGTGACCCCGAGGCCTCCCAATCGCTCTGCTAGACACAGTCGAGCGCGGGCTACTTTCTGGTGGTCTCCGCCCGTCTAGCCGCCGCTCGTAGCGCAAGTCCGGCGAGTTGCCGCCGTGGTTTTGGTCGCCGTCGGCTGAACTCCGCTGACTGCCGACGTGGCCATTATTAGCACTAATCTCTGCCAGCTAACCACCCCGCAGTCATTGACAGTGGGCCCCGCATCGAGTCAAAGCATGAGTCAACGCGGGATTAGCACCTCTGTCACTGATCAGTGAGCCCGACAGGTCAGGTTTGACCTGGACCGGGTCAGTTGACCTGCTGATGTCACTGTTGAGCTTGCTGACGCCATAAAGATTTTCTGGCATTTTCAATAACCAGGAAATTCTAGAAAATAGTTAAAACTTCAAAAAAAATCATAGAAAATAATCTATAACGCCAATGGAAATAATTTATATACGAAAAATGATCAGAAAAATCCAATGAATTTGTTTATGCCATGTTCATGCATGTTTGAGCAAGTTAACTCCACTGATTAGGATAAAACTTGATTAAGGTAAATTTGAAAAATAGGTTTGGAGTTGGAATTTGATCTAGTTTGAATTCCACTTCAATTAAAATGACTTGTTGTTGCATTAGCTCAATTCAGTACCTTAATATGTCATATCATTCATTTGCTTGTACATTGCATTAATTGAATGTTGTTTATGTTCCTTTGCCGGTAATTGTCCCCTCTCAGTAGACGTGTTTCGATGATGAGTTCGATGACACCGATGAAGAGTTATACTATCTTCAGAAGTGCCAGGCAAGCAAAACCCCCTTGTTCATTCCGATACAATCCCACTCTCTCGCTCCTGCTCTCTTTTACTGCATTGGGACAACAATGATTCAATTGTTACATGATGCGGTAGTTGAACCCCTTTCCTCTGCATGACCTGTCATTGCCACAGTAAATAGATGAAACCCACTAGCATGAGTAGGAGTTGTTTGAGCCCTGATGTGCCTACTCATTCATGCTTGTTTGTCATGCCTGCTATTGCTTAGAGTTGTGTCAGGTCTGATTCATCAGGGATGAATTGGAGGTGTGTGAACATGTCCTACTGTGGAGAGCTAAGTGTGTTGAACACGATTTGGTAAAGGTATCGATGAGAGGCCATGTAGGAGTACATGGTGGGTTGTTTCATTGGAACCGTCCTTAAGCATCGAGATCTGTATGTGTGATTTAAGAACCAGCTACTACCATGCATTGGGATCCTTAATTGACCCTCTCGGCTTCTTAACCACCCTAGTCCTCTGTCTAGGAGTTGCAACTAGTTTCTGGTGTTTATAGGATATGCGTTGGCAGCCGTGCGTAGCGCTGACCCTAGGGGTGGGCTATGATGTGGTAGATACACCATGCCACGGTGTACCGAGTCGCCCGTTTGGTGTCTCGGGAACTGTCGGTGTCAAAACCGGCGGATCTCGGGTAGGGGGTCCCGAACTATGCGTCTAGGCCGGATGGTAACAGGAGGCAAGGGACACGAAGTTTTACCTAGGTTCAGGCCCTCTCGATGGAGGTAAAACCCTACATCCTGCTTGATTAATATTGATGATATGGGTAGTACAGGATTAGATCTACCACGAGATCAGAGAGGCTAAACCCTAGAAACTAGCCTATGGTATGATTGTTGATGTGTACGTTGGCCTACGGACTAAAACCCTTTGGTTTATATAGACACCGGAGAGGGTTAGGGTTACATAGAGTCGGTTACAATGGTAGGAGATCTGAATATCCGTATCGCCAAGCTTGCTTCCACGCCAAGGGAAGTCCCTTCCGGACACGGGACGAAGTCTTCAATCATGTGTCTTCATAGTCCAGGAGTCCGGCTGAAGGTATAGTCCGGCTATCCGAACACCCCCTAATCCAGGACTCCCTTAGTAGCCCCTGAACCAGGCTTCAATGACGACGAGTCCGGCGTGCAAATTGTCTTTGGCATTGCAAGGCGGGTTCTCCCCCAAATTCCGTGTACCTGTTTGAATAAAGTCCGGTTTCTTGTAGATGTTGCGCTCCTTGGCTTCTACGCCCAATAATGGCCATTTCCCACGTGTCAAACGAATATGAAAAGTCCGAGTGTTTTTATGTTCACACCCCTAGCCGCGTAAATGAGCTGCCCTATTTAAGGGGACGAGGATTTAGATCCAATCCACACCTTCTCCCCTCCACGAGTGTTCATCAGAGTGCATCCGACAAAGGTCCATTCCACTATGGCTAGCCGCCGCAACTCCTCCGCTCGCCCTTCCGGCCCTAAGCCTGGATATTAGGAGAGATGTTCCACCCCGCATAGAGAGCTAGTGACGCTCCAGACCAAGGGATTTCTCCCCCCGGCCTATATGGTTCCGGTTCGAGCCGGTCTTGCTGTCTACAACGGCGGAGAGCAAGCAGAGAATGCCCCTAATCCATCCAAAGGAGAGCGGGTTTGCCTTGTCCCTTACTTAATAAGGGGGCTCGGATTTCCCATCGACCCATTTCTCCGGGGGCTGCTGGAGTTCTACGGCCTCCAGCTACATCATCTCATGCCTGCCTCGATATTGCGTATCGCAGGCTTTGTAGCCCTCTATGAGCTGTTCTTGGGTGTTGAAGCTCATTTCGGACTGTGGAAGGAGCTATTTTGCCTCATGCCCCGTTCCAAGAAAGGGTCAATGTATCAAGTGGGCGGAGCCGAAGTGTGACGCATCGCCAGGACTGGATATCTATCCGGAACCCCAAAGAAGGCGTCCGAAGATTGGCCCTCGGAATGGTTCTATATAGAAGACGTCCTGCTGCCGGATCCTGTCCGGATCGGCCTCCCAGAATTCGACAGTGCTCCCTTAAAGAAGCGCCTAAGCTGGCGTCCATGGAGCCCTCAAAGGGAAAGTGACAGGGACATCGTTTACCTGATGGGCCGAATAAGATTGTTGGCCCATTCCGGACTAACCATGATCGGAGTTATGGCCGAATGCATCATGCGAGGGGTGCAGCCGCTTCAGTATAGAAGCCACCCCATGTGGGATTTCAATGGGGAAGACAACGCCACCCACTACAGCCGTAAAGGGCCAGATTCAGTTCCCGCTCTATTAAAGATCTTGTCCACTTTGTACAAGGGAGAAGAGGAGGAATTTCTCCGCGTCAACCCACAGGGTGGATTCTCTATGCACAATCCCCCAAGCTGGGTAAGTGGTCGCATTTACTTTCTCATCCGTTTGGTGTTCCCATTGTTAAATATTTAGTCTGATGATTTCAATGCAGGAACTGCGCCGGGCTGTTAAGGAAATAAGCAGCCCACCTCCACAACCCGAGGACCCAGGACGGTCCCTCGACCGGGCCTCTCAAGAGGATCCGGACATATCTGTGGAGCTGATTGATGGAGTGTTCCATCAATTGAGCGAGGACAACGCATTGGTGGCCATTACGGCCAATTACCCAGGGCTAATCCTGACGCCCCAGGTACCTAAGATCGAAGTCCCAGTACCCCGGATAGGGGTCCGTCCACTCGTGTTCAATTTCCTGATTGCAACCGAACTTTGCAGGGGAGGTTTTTGAGGCGGAAGGCCGAACCTGCGGCGACAAGCCAACGAGGGGCCGCAGGGCCCCGTGGGCAGAAAAGAAGTGCAGTCCGGACCGAGGCATCAACACAAAGGTATGGCGCGCCCCTCTATCCCAGTTGTTATACCTTCGAGGCACATTTGACACTCGTGCTCTCTTCAGGACAAAGAGACCTCGCCGGACTATATCCGAAGAGGCTGCCAATCGCGCCTCCACCAGCCAGGATCCAAAGCCTGGTCCGGGGGCGGAGGCGAACGCAAGGCACATGCCAGACGTTCCTCCGACGGAGGATGCGGACGGGTGGTCTGCCACCAACTCTGAGGTGGAAAGTGCCATGATCCACAGGCGTCGCCGAACAATTCTTCGCGACGCTTGCTTCTCCCAAGAGGCGTTAGATGCCTTCAATTCCGGAGATGTGCACCTCCGTGCCCCTCAAAATGGTCTAGCCAGAGCCACGGAGCAATATGTAAAAGACATACGGGTAAGAAAATTTTGGTAAATATATATGTAGCAGTAGCCCCCGAGACTTGAAACAGTTAGAATAACTGATTTAAGGATCATTTGATATGCAGGTTCTTACAGAAAAGAATTCCCTATTGTCCAAGGAGCTGGAAGAGTGCAAAGCCCAACTGGAGGCCGCACTAGCCGCGGCAGGGGAGCCTAAGGAGACCCCCTCTGGTAATATACATTTCGAAAGGAAGCACGGCTTTGGTGCGAATCTGACAAATAAAATTGTAGATGGCGCCGGATTGAATCTGAAAAAGCAACACCTCCTACGCCAGCTAAAGGCTGGTGAGAGAGTGCTATTAAAGGTGATGGGGGAGAAGAACGTTCTCCAAGATGCCAACACCCGGCTGGGCGTCGAGCTGAAAGATGTTCGTGCCCAGCTGTCAGACTCCGTGAAGGAGAATCAGCGGCTTCGGCGCGGCATATTTAGTAAGTGCTTGAACGAACCTTTTGAAAGAAAGTTCGATGGGAAAGTCGACTACCAGAGCAATGTATGTAGGTGTATTAACAGGTCGTCCTGCAGAGGAGATGCCCGGTTCTACGGGTGACCTTCTTCCCGAGCTCTCGTAACTGCTCGATCGAGTTCGGCAGGCGATGCAAGGCATCGCCCAGGCCCTGTGGCCATCCGTCTCCATGCCCGAAGGACTTGGAGAGCTTGCAGAGAAGTTAAAGGGAGCACGGCGGCGCTTCCAATTGTGGAAGATATCGGCCTGCCGTCAAGGTGCTAGGGAGGCCTGGGCCATGGTGAAGATGCGGTACTCAAAGGCTGACCCCAACCACATGGCCGAGGTCGGTCATATAGGGCCCGATGGGAAGGAGATCCATGTAAGCTTAGTGTACGGCCAAGTAGAGTTGGCCGCAAAGTATTCCCAGCAGGACTGTAAATTAGACAGCCTGTTAGATGGTATTGAAGAGGAATACAATCAGTCAAAAGGACTATGTAATTGAATTGACATTTATAATGCCTTCTAGCCGGATTGTAGATCATTTGTCATGGCCGACCTTTTCGCTTCAACCTCGGGACCTGACGGTCCGGAGTGTGTCCGAATTCCCATGCGGTTATATAAGAACCGGGGAATGTGTGGAGACCAGGCGTAGGTGTCATTAGTGCATGAACAGACAAGTGCCCGACTAGTTATGTTATATTACATGGTTAGTAAGAATCATCTTCCAGGGAGAATAGTTCCGTTAGGGGTTCCTTTCCCTGGGGGGCATGCCCTAAAGTGCATGTCCATGCTGCGAAAAGAAACGCAGGAAAAACACCTGGGGGCACATAGATAAAGAAAAAGTTCATCTTTAGTTCACCGACCGAATATTCTCTTAAGAACGCTAGCTTTCGGCTTCACCCAGTCTGAGGTATACGTCCGGCTGACCCAGCAGTAACAATCGCAGAGGTGCTCCCTTTACCACCTAGCCGAACAATTGGGAATGTAGGGGTAAGCACAGCAGCCAGGCAACCCAGCTTGGCCAAAACTTAAGTCATATCGATGCATATAATGGTGAATAAAAGGTACATGCGGAAGTTTGACACATGTGTTGGGCATGAAGCCCGTATTAAATAAGCTTCTGTTTAAAGAAGCCCCCAGGTTTACTGAGTGTGGATAGCGCGTCAATTTGTGAGCCTTTAAAGGTTATAAGAGAGAGAGAAAGAGAGAAGGAGAGAAATGTAAGACAGAAAGTACATAAAAAATGGGCAGAGTAAGGAGACGAACACAGGATCCGGCGCTAGGCATAGAATCTTCGAAGATGGGCTGCGTTCCATGGGTTCGGCTCGAGTTGGTTATCCGATGCGTTTCGCAGGCGGTATGCTCCACCAGTCAGGACTTGGTCAATTATGAAGGGACCTTCCCACTTGGGCTTGAGTTTGTCCTTTTTTCTTGTCCGGCAGGCGTAGAACTAATTCGCCAATGTTGTAATTTTTGGCCCGTACTTCTCTGCTTTGGTATCTTCGAGCTTGCTGTTGATAGAATGCGGAACGGGCTTTCGCCACGTCACGCTCCTCCTCTAATGCGTCCAAACTGTCCTGCTAATCGAGCTGGGCTTCTCTTTCCTCGTACATGCGCACTCGAGGTGAGTCATGAATTATGTCGCAAGGCAAATCTGCCTCTGCGCCGTACACCATAAAGAATGGTGTGTGTCCGGTGGTGCGATTCGGCATGGTCCGCAGCCCCTAGAGTACGGAGTCGAGCTCCTCTACCCAGTGCGTGTTAGATTCCTTGAGGGACCGCACTAATCTGGGTTTAAGGCCGCTCATGATAAGGCCATTTGCGTGTTCGACCTGGCCGTTAGTTTGTGGGTGACAGACGGAAGCATAATCAAGCTTTATGCCCATGTTTTTGCACCAGAGTTTTACCTCGTCGGCCGTAAAGTTCGTGCCATTATCTGTGATGATGCTGTGGGGGACGCCGTAATGGTGTACAACCCCGGATATGAAGTCTATCACAGGTCCGGATTCGGCCGTCTTAACAGGCTTGGCTTCTATCCATTTGGTGAACTTATCCACCATGACTAGTAAGTATTTGTGCTTGTGGGTTCCGCCTTTAAGGGGTCCAACCATATCAAGCCCCCAGACCGCAAAGGGCCAAGTGATGGGGATAGTTTGGAGGGCGGTGGGTGGCATATGGCTTTGGTTTGCAAAGAGCTAGCTACCGGTGCATCGTTGGACTAAGTCCTGAGCGTCTGCCCGGGCAGTCGGCCAATAAAAGCCTGTACGGAAGGCCTTGCTTACCAGGGACCGGTCTGTAGCGTGATGACCACCGAGTCCGGCATGGATTTCAGCCAGGAGATTCCGCCCCTCCTCTTCAGAGATGCTCCTTTGAAGGACTTTGGTAGTGCTTTTCTTATAAAGCTCTCCCTCATGGACTCTGTAGGCTTTGGATCGCCGCACTATGCAGCGTGCCTCATTTTGGTCCTCGGGGAGTTCCTGCCTAGTAAGGTAGGCGAGGAATGGTTCTGTCCACGGGGCGATGATAGCCATTATTACGTGGGCTGAAGGTGTTATTTCAATGGCAGAGCCTCCGATTGTGTCAGAATGTTCGGTGTCGGACAGTGCGGTTGGGTCCGGGCTGTTATTGTTCGGCTCCCCTTCCCATGCCACGGATGGCTTGAACAGCCTTTCCAAGAAGATGTTGGGGGGGGACTACATTGCGTTTTGCGCCGATGCGTGCCAGGACATCTGCCGCCTGATTATTTTCCCGGGCTATATGGTGAAATTCAAGCCCCTCGAACCGAGCTGACATTTTTAGGACGGCGTTGCGGTAAGCTGCCATTTTTGGATCCTTGGCATCGAAGTCTCCATTTATTTGGGAGATTGCGAGGTTCGAGTCCCCGCGCACCTCTAGGCGTTGGATGCCCATGGATACTGCCATCCGGAGACGATGTAGAAGGGCCTCATATTCGGCTGCATTGTTGGAGTCTGTGTACATAATCTGTAGTACATATTGAACTGTGTCTCCTGTGGGGGACGTCAAAATGACGCCAGCCCCCAGTCCGGCCAACATTTTGGAGCCGTCGAAATGCATGATCCAATTTGAATATGTGTCGTACTCTTTAGGGAGTTCGGCCTCCGTCCATTCTGCGACGAAGTCGGCCAAAACTTGTGACTTGATGGCTCCTCGTGGCTTATAAGTTATGCCGAACGGGAGGAGCTCGATGGCCCATTTCGCAATCTGGCCCGTTGCGTCACGGTTGTTTATAATATTGTTAAGTGGTACTTCCAAGGCTACTGTTATTGCACACTCTTGAAAGTAGTGTCGTAGCTTCCGAGATGCCATGAATACCGCGTACGCAATCTTTTGATAATGCGGGTACCGTGATTTGCAGGGAGTGAGGACAGTGGACACATAATAGACCGACTTTTGAAGGGGGAATTTGTGTCCGTCCGCTTCTTGTTCGATGACGAGCACTATGCTTACAACCTGATGTGTTGCTGCGATGTACAATAGCATTGGTTTGCCAGTGTTTGGCGCGGCCAGGACTGGGTTTGTTGCCAGTATGGCTTTTATTTCGTCGAGTCCGGCCATGGCTGCGTCCGTCCATTTGAAGTTTTCAGTGCACCGAAGGAGGCGGTAAAGGGGAAGGGCCTTTTCTCCCAAGCGGGAGATAAAAGCGGCTTAGAGCCGCCACACATCCGGTTAACTTTTGTATTTTTTGAGGTCCTTTGGGATATCCAGTTGTGACAGAGCTCGTATCTTGGCTGGATTTGCTTCAATTCCTCTACTGGATACAATGAAGCCCAAGAGCTTTCCGGCTGGAACGTCGAAAACACATTTTCCGGGTTGAGCTTGATGTCGTATGTTCGAAGATTATCAAATGTGAGCCTCAAGTCGTCTACTAGAGATTCAACATGTCTTGTTTTGAAGACCACATCATCTACATATGCATCCACTATTTTGCCGATCTGGCTTGCCAGACATGTCTAAATCATGCGCTGATATGTTGCGTCGGCGTTTTTGAGCCCGAAGGGCATCGTGTTGAAGCAGAATGGCCCGTATGGTGTGATAAATGCCGTTGCGCCTTGGTCTGGTTCTGCCATCTTGATTTGATGGTAGCCAGAATATGCATCGAGGAAACACAACGAATCTTGTCCTACGGTAGCATCGATAATTTGATTGATGTGGGGGAGGGGGAAGGGATCCTTTGGGCAAGCCTTGTTAAGGTCTTTAAAATCAACACACAGGCGCCAGGATTTGTCCTTCTTTCGTACCATCACCAGGTTTGCTAGCTAGTCCGGATGTTTGAATCCGGCCTCCAATAGCTTTGCTAGCTCCTCTCCCATAGCCTATCTCTTAGGTTCGGAAAAACACCGAAGAGCCTGTTTGACAGGTTTGAATCCTGTTTGGATATTTAAGCTGTGCTCGGCCAGCCTGCGTGGGATTCCTGGCATGTCTGAAGGGTGCCAGGCGAAAATGTCCCAGTTCTCTCGTAGGAACTCTCGCAATGCGGCATCGACATTAGAGTTTAACTATGCCTCGATGGAAGCTGTTTTATTGGGGTCCGTTGGATGGACTTGGAATTTGACTATTTCGTCCGCCGGTTTAAAGGAGGTGGACTTGGATCTTTTGTCGAGTACCACATCGTCCCAATTCACCATAGAGGGTAGCACAGTCAGCTCCTCAGCCGCTAGGGCTTCGGATAGTGCCTCGAGGGCCAGTGTGGCTGTCTTGTTTTCGGCGCGGAGTGCTATGTCCGGATCACTAGCGAGAGTGATGATCCCGTTAGGCCCGGGCATCTTGAGCTTCATGTACCCGTAATGGGGTATTGCTTGGAAGATTGTAAATGCTTCCCGCCCTAGCAAAGCGTGATAACCGCTGCTGAACGGGGCCACATGGAACGTGACCTCTTCGGACCTGTAAATGTCCGACGTGCCGAACACCACATCTAGTGTGATTTTTCCTGTACAGCGTGCTTCCCGACTGGGGATTATTCCTCTAAAGGTTGTGCTGCTTCGCACGATGCGGTTCCAGTCTATTTCCATTTTTTGAAGAGTTTCCTCATAGATGAGGTTCAATCCGCTGCCGCCGTCCATGAGTACCTTGGTAAGACGAAAGTCGTCCACTATTGGATTGAGGACCAATGCAGCTGGTGCTCGGGCTGTTCGGAATTTAGGTTCATCACTAGCATTAAAGGTAATAGCCGTGTCACTCCATGGGTTTAATGTTGCTACTTGGTAGACTTCGTTAAGGCTGCGGAGTGTCCGTTTTCGCATATTATTTGATGCGAAGGTCTCGAGGACTGTTAATACCGTATTGGTGTCTCTGGGGTGGCTTTTTGTGGCCTCCGAAATTAGGAGGTTTTCGCCAATTTTGGCCACCTGCCGGAGTATCCAACATGCTCTAAGGCTGTGAGTTGGTGTGGCGTCCTCTGTACTATGAATTTTACAGGGTCCATTAAGCCATCCTTCCAATACGGTTCCATGCCCTGTAGAGGGTTTTTGCCTTTTGGTGTTTGACCCGGGTGTCTGGCGATGATGCACCCTTTTATTTCGGACTGGGTTTGCCTTAAGGGCCGGATTGTCCCAAAATTTTGTTTCGGTTTTCTGGGCGCTTTCCATCTCATAGTACTTTCGTACTATGGACGCCAAGTCAGCGAAGCGTGTAATATCATGGCGACTTATGGCGTGAGTATTCCCTTGTCCGTGCAATTATTGCAGAAGAATGAAATTGCGTCTTCGTCGCGACAGCCCTTTATCCTGTTCATAACCAGGAGGAATCTGGCCCAGTAATGATGTACTGTTTCTTCGGGCTCTTGCCTGATTTGGGATAGATCGCTAATGTTCGGGTGGGTGGGTGGAATTAAATCCGAAGCCTTACCCCATCTGAGGCTCAGAGGCCGAGGAATTTCCGAACTCAAAAATTTGGATTCCTGGATGTCGTCCAATGAATCCAGTCTGTCGCCTGATTCTAGGTTCAGGTCTTGAGTGATATCCTCCCCTCCGCGAGCATCCAGCTTGGAGGGATCGGGAATCCAGACGTAGCGAGTCCTTAAGATAGATGAAGGGTCACCGCACTGTCCCTCTACCACAGCAATGTGATGGGTGACTTGAGGAGAGTTAATCTCTCTCAGATCGGTTTTAGGTCCAATCTGGTCGTAATCTGTAGCGACTCCCAGGGCGGCGAAGCGATCCAAGAGCTCGTTTATGGAGGAAAGCTCTATTGGATCTAACTGCTCGGCAAGTTCCGAGTTGACATGAAGATTGTTTTCGATGGCTCGAGAGGTCATCGTCGGCGCAGAAGCCGAACAGGCGGTCATAAGAAAGCCACCTAACCGGAGGGTTTGGCCGACAGCCAAAGCTCCCTTAGCGACGGTGCCGTACTTAAAGACGGGGCGAGGCATCCTTCCTGATGGCGACGACACAGAGGAACTCTCAATGAAAGCACCAATGTCGGTGTCAAAACCGGCGGATCTCGGGTAGGGGGTCCCAAACTATGCGTCTAGGCCGGATGGTAACAAGAGGCAAGGGACACAAAGTTTTACCCAGGTTCGGGCCCTCTCGATGGAGGTAAAACCCTACGTCCTGCTTGATTAATATTGATGATATGGGTAGTACAGTAGTAGATCTACCACGAGATGACAGAGGATAAACCCTAGAAGCTAGCCTATGGTATGATTGTTGATGTGTACGTTGTCCTACGGACTAAAACCCTCCGGTTTATATAGACATCGGAGAGGGTTAGGGTTACATAGAGTCGGTTACAATGGTAGGAGATCTGAATATCCGTATCGCCAAGCTTGCCTTCCACGCCAAGGAAAGTCCCTTCCGGACACGGGACGAAGTCTTCAATCCTGTATCTTCATAGTCCAGGAGTCCGGCTGAAGGAATAGTCCGGCTATCTGAACACCCCCTAATCCAGGACTCCCTCAGGAACCCTGTACACATCGTTCGGGGCCGTATGTGGAAACCTCGGCCGGACTCCCTACGGATGGAACCTGGATAGGCGATAAACCTGGATTAGAGACTTGAGTGTTTAGGTAGGCCATGGCCGACACCCTCGTTGGGCTTCTGCTTGAAGGTTGCCGAGTACATGTCGTGTAAATGGCGGTAAGTGGTGAGAGCGTGTGTGAGGAAGTACACCCCTGCAGGGTTAACATCATCTATTCGAATAGCCGTGTCCGCGGTAAAGGACTACTTGGTTGCCTATACAGTTCATAGACAAGTGAAAGTGGATACTCTAAAATGCGCAAGATAAGCGTGAGTGCTATGGATGGCGTTCTCGTAGGGAGACGGGAGTGGATCCATAGTGGTGTATTGATATGGTGAATATGTGGACTCGTGTGCGCCACCTCAAAGAGTTACTTGCAGTAGTAGTTCAGGTTAGCCACTGAGTCAAAGCTGGCTTGCTGCAGTTAAACCCCACCATCCCTTTGTTGATACCGATGCATATGTAGCTAGTTCTGATGTAAGTCTTGTTGGGTACATTTGTACTCACATTTGCTTAATTTATGTTTTTGCAGAGAGACTTTAGTCTCGCTAGTAGTTCCACGTGGACTTCGACGTTTAGCTTGATGCCTCAGCTACGATCTTTTGCCCTCGACAGGATTTGGTAGATAGTCAGGCTTCTCAGCCTTTTTCATTTCATTGTAGATGTCTGTACCCAGACAAGTTAAGCGTCCGCATGTGCTTGTTGCTTGTATGCTCTGTATGTTGGGGTCATGAGACCCATGTTTGTAATGCTTGGCTCCTCGGAGCCTAATGAATAAATACTTTGATTCGTAGAGTCTTTTTGTGATGCCATGTTGTATTTACACATATCGAGCATATTGTGTGTATGATTTGAAATGCTTGGTATGTGTGGGATCCGACAACCTAGTTGTTTATCCTTGGTAGCCTCTCTTATGGGGAAATGTAGTCTTGTGCTTCCATGAGCCATAGTAGTCCGCTACAGCCCGGTTCACCGGAGTCTTGCTAGCCCAGCACTACTGCTCCGGAACACTTGACTGGCCGGCATGTGATTCACTTCATTCCTATGTCTGTCCCTTCGGGGAAATGTCATGTGGTGACATCCGGAGTCCTGCCTAGCCTGCTACAGCCCGGTTCACCGGAGTCCTGTTAGCCTAGTGCTACAGCCGGATTCGCACGCTGCTGACCGACATGCTCGATGTTGATTCATGTATGCCTGTCCCCGTAAGTTAGTGCCACTTTGGGTTCACGACTAGTCATGTCGGCCCGGGTTCTTTGTCATATGGATGCTAACGACACTATCATATACGTGAGCCAAAAGGCACAAACGGTCCCGGCCAGGTAAGGTGGCACCCGTGGGAATACCGTGCGTGAGGCTGCAAAGTGATATGATGTGTTACATTCTAGATCGGTGTGACTTAGGATCGGGGTCCTGACAGCTTTGGTATCAGAGCTTGACTGCCTGTAGGATTACCAAGCCCAACTAGTCAAAGTCGAGTATAGAAATGCTTTAGTTATATAAGGGAATTGATTGTGGAAGGGAACGTAAGGCTCTTTTTACTCCTTTACCTTATGCCCTTCTGATCTGAGTCACCCTCATCTTTTCTATGGGGATAAGAAACTAGGACTTCTCTTCTTTCTATCAGGATGACGAGTTACTAATCCATAGACTTATAGGATTGTTGGATTCAAGTCTCAGTTCAGTTTCTGCTACTTCCGTATGTTCATAGTTGGCCTCAGAACCTTGATATTGTGATGTTAAGTGGTTATGCCACCAATTTGCAGGATGTCTCAAATCTTTTTGAGTATTTACAGCCGTTATGTTGTCCGAGTCATCCCAGGTCTCTAAATAGTCTGATGCATTTGCAAATCCCTTCTTCCCATTTCCGATGTCCTTTTGGGCCAGATTAAGCACACTAAACGGTCTGTTAAGGTACTCTACTGCCTCAACATATAAGATGGAGCTAGTATTATGACCCTAGGTGTCGTAGAGAACCACCTGGTACTCCATCCATGTTTGGTGTTCTAGTGTGATGACTCTGGCCATCATTCTCGAAACCATCCCGTGATGCTACTTAGTAGTAGGTATTCTGCTCCTGGGTTTTTGAGCCCAAAATTCACCCTACTTACCTCATGTTGATAGTGTTGCTAGTTCCTTTAGGATATTAGTAACCTTTGCGATAGTCCTCGAGGTCCGTGGTATTTCCTTCTTCCAAATGCCATGAACCATCCATGGCAGAAATTCGTTTGAATCAAAAGGTCACAACTAGACTGCTCTTGATGAGTTCTCCACTATATTTGTGACTCTGCCAGTCCTACCCTTCTGCATGGGTTATTCGGAAGAAATATGTTGAGCTTTGTTCGACATACTAATCTATGCGTCCACAACTCAGAAAGTGCTATTTTCCTTTGAGTTGTCCCTCTTCAGTTGTATTCCGACCCTCGTGTATCAGTTGATAGTCAAGAGTATGTCGTGCATTTGTGCTCATCGATGCCTATTATTCTTGTGGTCCGTCAAGCCATTCTATTCCGGAATGACTAGGAGAAACAAACTCCAGTACCTCATCCATTTCTAGGATTGGGTCAAAGCAGTTGTATTCCGTGGATCAAATGCAATCAAGCTTTTGGTCTGTTCTACCCTGAAGTATTACCCACTTTATGTCAGGAATGTCATGAGAATTGCACCTTCTCTTATGAACTCTTGATGTAGTGATACTTCTCGCCATCAATATTCATTTCCTCGGTGTCGTGCTGTCACAACCGGAATGCCGACAAGGGAATCATGGTGTGTGAAATCAATACTCCTAGCAACTGTGTTGCTTGGTAGTTAATGGACAATATTCTCATTCTTAGCATGTTGGTTATTGAGCCATCATCCTAAGAATGATCGTGCTATCTAATCCATATTTCCTAGTGCACCCTCCGATCAATGAGTTAGGATTGTGTCAATCTCTCGCTCTTTTGATCATATCATCTTGTCTTGAAAAGCAAGATTGTTCTCGAGCTTAGTAACATATCGGTGGTTCGTGATTTTCCGGATATCTTCTCAGAAGTGTTACCAGGTTGTCACTTGACCGCTATATTGAGTTTGTGACCAAGTTGGTTTCTTGTAAACCACCCCTTCTCCAAGAATCTATGTTGGATACCCCTGAGCTAGTTGGTTAAGCCAAACAACAACTTGGAGAGTTGGAAGATAAAAGCTTAATCCACTTAGTTCACCCCAAAGGGATATCTTGTGTGTGTATATGTTGAAGACAGATGATATCTTCATTGATTGATCCTCATGACCAGTTGTCGGTGCTATTATCTTATCCAATCTTTGATTTGAGTGTGGGCTATCCTCAAATCAAATCAGAACCAACGATATTCGTAATGTTGTCTTACTCGTGGTTGATCCCTCGAGTATACACCATTACATCTCTTGGTCTGACAAATACCATCACATTGTTCACATAATGGAGAAGTCCAGTGATATGGAAATTCTGATGCGTTGTTGTTGAGCCCATCCGCGGCATTTTGTCTCCTCCATGATTCATGTTGAACATCAAGCTAGTATTGGAAACTTTTGTAAGCATTATCTTCGTGTTCCGTTCATGAAGCCTATGTTTGGATGAAAGAAGTGACTTCCTCTAATTCATGTGCATTTGATGCAAGTTGCCGTCGTGAATTCGAGAAAGTCAATGTTGCTTCCTCTGAAATCATCCCAAGTCAGTCATGCATATGTGCGAAGTATTCTATGGTTCGGAGACTTGCAACCTTCATTCCATATGTATTCCCTAGCACCCAAAAGCCACTGATTGATTTGTTCAAGGAAAAGGAGTTTGATGATTCTAGATCATGCACAAGACTCCGATATCTTCAATCATGGTTCCCCACCTGGACTCGGTAGTGTTTTATTATAAGACTACTACGTGGTCATGCTTGTCTGGGATAGCGTGTTCGCATGTTGTAGCAGAACCAGCTCATGTTTTGGAGCTTGCTATCATAGTTCATCTCCTGAGAATCTCGCAATTTCATCTCATCGATTCGTGTTGCAAACTTTCATTTTCCTTTCTAGACTCGATGAGTCTGGAATATCCTGACACCAACCAGATCTGAATCTCAGGAAGATATGATGGTTGGAACGTGTCCCAAGAACTATAATATTGGTCTCTCTGTAACCCGATAAAGTGGATGCCGTGGCCAACACACCCAGCCGGAAGACCTATTATTGTAGTATCTTGATTGAGGAAGTTGGCCACCTCCCCATAAGGATCTCGTAGAATTTATTCCAGTAGTTGTTCCTTATGGATTTTTGTGTTTCCGAAGTCCGACCTTTTACTTGATGTTCTAGATACCAAACCATATCAATAAATGGGTTACTCTAGCACATCAAGGAGAACATTAGAAGCGGAGTGCTAAATGTCTCTCGGCCGATCATCTAGATTTTGATCCCTTGGCCTCGCTAAGGTGAAATTTGAGAAAGTGTTTTCTTTCTTTGCATCTGCATCCTCCACCATTATTCATCATGGTAGTATGTTGTGGTGCCAGGATCCTTGACACGGATATTGGTAAAACTTGTCGAATATGGGAATGCTCAAGTTCTTGAGAGCACACGCAATCACTAGGATTTATCGTCGGCATTAATTGGGATCCACTCTCAGTTTCCTCGGTTATGCTATAACCTTTCCAATAGTGGAATATCTCTCTACTATTGGGTTTCTCCCAGTTACTAGAATCATTCCCAGCATTTGCATTTTGTTCCCAGCTTGCACCGCCATTGTGTCATCCTACTATGGACTACCCTTCTCAGTAATTACTGATTAGGATCATCTTCAAAGTGGTCCTACCATGGATCCCATCCATTTCCGATGATAAGAAAAAATCATCCATTGTGTTGTCTTCAACAGGGTATTCCACATCATCCATCCTAGTCTGAGTATGTCAATTCTTCCAACTCTCTGAAATGATCAATTATGATTTTCCCTAGGCTGGTATGAAAAGTTTCAATGATCTAGATATCAAAAGTAAATATTTTTGCCACTTAAGGGAATAATTCTACGAGTAACCTCCCCCGAGGTGTCCCATAATGGAATCAAGGAAATTATTTCATCGCTATCTTGAAACCATCCACCATCCTACCTAAGCGTGAAATTGTTGTCTACCTAGTGAACCTTAGTCATCTATTACACTCCATCCCTCTGGATGTATGTTTCATGTCTCAGCCTGAGAGTTGTTTCAATGTCTCATTCTGTGAGTTGATCATCGGTGTTCGATCCTCGAGAAGATCGATCCTTCTAGAGTTTTTCCTTTTCCTCTCGTTGTCATGTTGGTTGGAGTTCTCAGAGCAAGACGTCGAGACAAAGATGGTGATGAATCAACGTTCTTACAAAGTGCAACCTGGATCGTGAAGATTGTGTTAGCTTTGTGTCCCCTCTGTCTTCTTACCTCACATCTTGAATCTCAGGACAAGATTCTTGTTTAGTGGGGGTGAGTTGTCACAGCCCTAGAATACCTGAGTGTAATAGTTGCATCAGTGAGCATGCATCATGTTAAATTCAAGAAATTGAAATGAGGAATATTCAAAGCCTTAGAAATTATTTTAAAAGAAAGGCAGGAACCCTTTAAATTGCATTCAGTGATTCCAACTTCCCCTAAAAATAGTTTTGAGAATTTTGGCAAGGGTTATATACCTAACCAAAATTTTGGAACATTTTTCAGGAATAATTTGGTCTCTGAATTTAAAACAATATTCTATTTAAATTTGAAAATATATCCAAATATATATGGGATATATTTTCAAATGCTCTGTGATGATTTATGTGCCTCTTGAAAAGTCCATGAAGCAACATAAAAATACTCAGAGGATGTTTTGGCATTGTTGAATTTTGTTTGAATTCAAAATAGTGGCAAAAGATTAAATAAAAGAAAAAGAGAAGGAAAATAAAATAGAACAGAAAGTTACCTGTAGCTCACCTCTGTGGCCTGTTACTGAAGCACCCGGCACAACTCCTGTCCTGGCCTAGCCCACTAGGGACAAGGAGGTCTTCTTCCTCCTCCTGCCAGAAGGATGCAACGTGTGGCCGCCGCGCGCGCGCACGCGCCTGGCCAGCTCCACCCTGCCTGCGTCATCCCTGACTTGTCCAAGGCCACCACGACACCCCTAGAACCCCCTAGGCCTCCTCCTCGAGCTCATACCCACCCCTGGCTCTCTCTCTCTCACCAACCGAGCGCCGTCGTCGCTGCCGCTCGTCGTTGTCGTAGCCACAGCCACCGCCTCGCCTCCATGACGAGTCCAAGAGCTTCGACAAGTCTCCCTCATCCTCTCCGTCAAGCCAAGAGATGTCGGGCGCCCTGTGTCGTCGCCATCGACGTCGTCTTCATCCTCGGGTGCCGATGATCGCCGTCGTGGCTCCGACGCCGTCCAAGCCTCCCCCGAGCTTGCGGACCCCTCCGTTAGATCCGTTGTGAGCTTCTGCATCGAACCCCTCTCTCCCCTTGTTCGATTGCTTCCTCCTACGCCATTGCCATCGTGGCCGAGAGCTTGGCTCCGCCGTCCATGTCGTCGTGGTGGCCACCATCACCTAGGGCCACGACCGAGCACACCACCGTGCTCAGTGCAATGCCAGAAGCCCAAAACCCACACCCACTGCTCTTGTCGTGCATCGCATCCCCGTGTTCATCGTGGCCGAACTCCGGCCGCCGCCTTTGTGCTCGTTGTTGTTGTTTCCAACGACCCCGAGGCCTCTCGATCGCTCTGCTAGACACGGTCGAGCGCGGGCTACCTTCTGGTGGTCTCCGCGCGTCCATCCGCTGCTCATAGCGCAAGTCCGGCGAGTTGCCGCCGCGGTTTTGGTCGCCGTGGCCGAACTCCGGCGACTGCCGACGTGGCCATCATTAGCACTAATCTGTGCCAGGTAACCACCCCGCAGTCACTGACAGTGCGCCCCGCGTCGAGTCAAAGCATGAGTCAACGCGGGATTAGCACCTCTGTCACTGATCAGTGAGCCCGACAGGTCAGGTTTGACCTGGACTGGGTCAGTTGACCTGCTGACGTCACTGTTGACCTTGCTAACGCCATAAAGCTTTTCTGGCATTTTCAATTACCAGGAAATTCTAGAAAATAGTTAACACTTCAAAAAAATCATAGAAAATAATCTATAACTCCAATGGAAATAATTTATATATGAAAAATGATCAAAAAAATCCAAAGAATCTGTTTATGCCATGTTCATGCATGTTTGAGCAAGTTAACTCCATTGATTAGGATAAAACATGATTAAGGTAAATTTGAAAATTAGGTTTGGCGTTGAAATTTGATCTAGTTTGAATTCCACTTCAATTAAAATGACTTGCTGTTGCATTAGCTCAATTCAGTACCTTAATATGTCATATCATTCATTTGATTGTGCATTGCATTAATTGAATGTTGTTTATGTTCCTTTGCCGGTAATTGCCCCCTCTCAGTAGACGTGTTTCGACGATGAGTTCGATGACACCGATGAAGCGTTATACTATCTTCAGAAGTGCCAGGCAAGCAAAAACCCCTTGTTCATTCTGATACAATCCCACTCTCTCGCTCCTGCTCTCTCTTACTACATTGGGACAACAACAATTCAACTATTACATGTTGCGGTAGTTGAACCCCATTCCCCTGCATGACCTGTCATTGCCACAGTAAATAGATGAAACCCACTAGCATGAGTAGGAGTTGTTTGAGCCCTGATGTGCCTACTCATTCATGCTTGTTTGTCATGCCTGCTATTGCTTAGAGTTGTGTCAGGTTTGATTCATTGGGGATGAATTGGAGGTGTGTGAACATGTCCTACTGTTGAGAGCTAAGTGTGTTGAACACGATTTGGTAAAGGTATCGATGAGAGGCCATGTAGGAGTACATGGTGGGTTGTTTCATTGGAACCGTCCTTAAGCACCGAGATATGTATGTGTGATTTAAGAACCAGCTACTACCATGCATTGGGATCCTTAATTGACCCTCTCGGCTTCTTAACCACCCTAGTCCTCTGTCCAGGAGTTGCAACTAGTTTCTAGTGTTTATAGGATATGTGTTGGCGGCCGTGCGTAGCGCTGACCCTAGGGGTGGGCTATGATGCGGTAGATACACCATGGCACGGTGTACCGAGTCGCCCGTTTGGTGTCTCGAGAACCCTGTACACATCGTTCAGCCGGACTCACTGCGGATGGAACCTGGATAGGCGATAAACCTGGACTAGAGACTTAAGTGTTTAGGTAGGCCGTGGCCGACACCCTCGTTGGGCTTCCGCTTGAAGGTTGCCGAGTACATGTCGTGTAAACGGCGGTAAGTGGTGAGAGCGTGTGTGAAGAAGTACACCCCTGCAGGGTTAACATCATCTATTCGAATAGCCGCGTCCGCGGTAATGGACTACTTGGTTGCCTATACAGTTCATAGACAAGTGAAAGTGGATACTCTAAAATGCGCAAGATAAGCGTGAGTGCTATGGATGGCGTTCTCGTAGGGAGACGGGAGCGGATCCATAGTGGTGTATTGATATGGTGAATATGTGGACTCGTGTGCGCCACCTCGAAGAGTTACTTGCAGTAGTAGTTCAGGTTAGCCACTGAGTCAAAGCTGGCTTCCTGCAGTTAAACCCCACCATCCCTTTGTTGATACTGATGCATATGTAGCTAGTTATGATGTAAGTCTTGTTGGGTACATTTCTACTCACGTTTGCTTAATTTATGTTTTTGTAGAGAGACTTCAGTCTCGCTAGTAGTTCCACGTGGACTTCGATGTTTAGCTTGATACCTCAGCTACGATCTTGTGCCCTCGGCAGGATCTGGTAGATAGTCAGGCTTCTCAGCCTTTTTCATTGTAGATGTCTGTACCCAGACAAGTTAAGCTTCCGCATGTGCTTGTTGCTTGTATGCTCTGTATGTTGGTGTCATTAGACCCATGTTTGTAATTCTTGGCTCCTCGGAGCCTAATAAATAAATGCTATGAGTCGTATTGTCTTTTTGTGATGCCATGTTGTATTTACACATATCGAGCATATTGTGTGTATGATTTGAAATGCTTGGTATGTGTGGGATCCGACAACCTAGTTGTTTATCCTTGGTAGCCTCTCTTATGGGGAAATGTAGTCTTGTGCTTCCATGAGCCATAGTAGTACGCTACAGCCCGGTTCACCGGAGTCCTGCTAGCCCAGCACTACTGCTCAGGAACACTTGACTGGCCGGCATGTGATTCACTTCGTTCATGTGTCTGTCCCTTCGGGGACATGTCACGCGGTGACATCCGGGGTCCTACCTAGCCTGCTACAGCCCGGTTCACCGGAGTACTGTAAGCCCAGTGCTACAGCCCGGATTCGCACGTTGCTGACCGACATGCTCCATGTTGATTCATGTATGCCTGTCCCCATAAGTTAGTGCCACTTTGGGTACACGACTAGTCATGTCGGCCTGGGTTCTTTGTCATATGGATGCTAGCAACACTATCATATACATGAGCCAAAAGGCGCAAACAGTCCTGGCCAGGTAAGGTGGCACCCATGGAAATATCGTGCGTGAGGCCGCAAAGTGATATGATGTGTTACATGCTAGATCGGTGTGACTTAGGATCGGGGTCCTGACAGCCTGGTTTTTTAATTCTAGTAAATCCAAAACTCGTCTGAAATTCATGAAACTTGGCATGCTTGTAACACGGTTGATGATATGGCATGCAGTATCAATGGCTTCAGGCCTGAACTTTCTTGGAGTCAAATGTTAGTTACTTCAGAGTATTTGGTGCCAGGTGCTGGATCAAGGATCCACATCACACTTCAAAATTTGCACTGAAAGCACATGAAGGTTTTATGCTTGGATATGGAAAGGATTTTCACTCCTACAGAGTCTTCAACCTCTTTCACTATAAAGTGGTTGAAACTACGGATGTGCGGTTCGATGAGACTAACGGCTCGCAAAGAGAGCACCTGCCAAATGTGCTAGATGAAGCTCCATCCAGTGAAACCATCAAACTCATGGGAACTGGAGAAATCATACCGTCTGAAGCTCAGCCTGAAGAGGAACTCATCATCTTTGCACGAGATCAACCTGAAGACAATGCTCAGCCTGACAACAATCCTTCTAACAATGACAATGATCAGCAAGAGAAAAATCTTCGTCATGTTCATCCTCATGTTGCAAATGAAGTACAGATTGTAATAATACTTGATAGCATCAATGCACCAGGTCCACTCACTCGTTCAAGGGCAACACAGCTAGCAAATTTCTGTGGGCACTTCGCATTTGTCTCAATATCTGAACCCAAGAAAGTTGATGAAGCCTTCATGGAACCTGAATGGATTCAAGCTATGCAAGAAGAGCTTCAACAGTTTGAGTTGAATAATGTATGGGAACTGGTCAAGCGTCCTGATCCTCGTAAGCACAATATCATAGGAACTAAATGGATATATCGCAACAAGCAAGATGAGCATGGTCAAGTTGTCAGAAACAAAGCTCGTCTCATTGCTCAAGGATACACTCAAGTTGAAGGAATTGGCTTCGATGAAACATTTGCTCCTGTGGCTAGGCTTGAAGCTATACGCATACTGTTGGCCTATGCAAATCATCATAACATTCTTCTGTATCAAATGGATGTGAAGAGCGCTTTTCTCAATGGCAAGATTGAAGAAGAAGTGTATGTTGCACAACCGCCTGGCTTTGAAGATCCAAAACATCCTGACATGGTCTACAAACTCAACAAGGCACTGTATGGCCTTAAACAAGCCCCTCGAGCTTGGTATGACACACTCAAAGACTTCCTGAAGAGAAAAGGCTTCAAACCTGGTTCCCTGGATCCCACTCTCTTCACGAAGACATATGATGGTGAACTGTTTGTGTCCCAAATATATGTGGATGACATTATCTTCGGCTGCACTAACCAGAAATACATTGAAGAGTTTGGATATATGATGCAAGAGCAATATCAGATGTCCATGATGGGTGAGGTGAAGTTCTTCCTTGGTATTCAAATACGCCGGCAACGCAACGGTATCTTCATATCTCAAGAGAAATACCTCAAAGATTGCCTGAAGAAATTTGGAATGCTAGACTGCAAAGGCTACACGCGCCAATGCCAGCCAAACACCATCTAGGTCCCGACGACAATGGTAAAGAGTTCGATCAAAAGGTATACCGCTCCATGATTGTTCCTTGCTTTATTTATGTGCATCTAGGCCAGATATCATGATTAGTGTTTGCATGTGTGCCCAGTTCCAAGCGGCACCAAAGGAATCGCATCACTTAGCCATGAAGCGAATTCTTAGATATTTGGCTCACACCCCAACACTAAGATTATGGTATCCAAAGGGCTCAGAGTTTGATCTAGTTGGATTCTCGGATGCTGATTATGCTGGTGACAAGGTGGATCGCAAGTCTACATCAGGCACATGTCATTTTCTGGGACGATCACTTGTATGTTGGTCTTCAAAGAAGCAGAACTGTGTATCTCTCTCCACTTCTGAATCTGAATACATTGCTGCTGGATCTTGCTGCGCTCAGCTTCTATGGATGAAGCAAACACTCAAAGACTATGGCATTCATCTGAAGCAAGTGCCACTCTACTGCGACAATGAGAGCGCCATCAAGATTGCCAACAACCCAGTTCAGCACTCGAAGACAAAGCACATTGAAATTCGTCATCACTTTCTCAGAGATCATGTTATGAAGGAAGATATTGATATCATACACGTCAACACTGAAGAGCAGTTGGCAGATATCTTCACAAAGCCCTTGGATGAGAAGAGATTATGCAAGTTACGGTGTGAGCTAAATATCTTGGAATCCTCAAATGTCCTGTGATCAGGCACACTTCCTAACACTTGTGCATGTTGATAACTTAGATGTGCAACGCACGAAGTAACGTATGTCTTCAATCAATGAAGACTTGCATTCTGAGTGTGAATACAGTAACGTGGAATTTGACTTCAGAGCGCCACGAAAGTTGTGCGTCGTGTCTGGGTCTAATACTTCCTATACGGTGGGTAACACCACCACAAAATTCTTCCCTAAGAAGTGTTTCTCACACGGTGTTACATTTGAAAGTCTCTGCTTTCTGTTTGTCTTCAATGTTAACATGACCTCATGTTTATCTTCAAAATACTGATTTGGTTTCTGTCCTCTACAGCATTCACTTATAGCTATGGCTTCTTGCATAATCTTTTGAACTAAGTGAATGTGGTCGGACCCTAACCCCTCTATGCTTCTTTCCTAAGTCTATCTATCCAAATCATATGCATTCTATTGACACTGTCAAAATGTCTTCTCTGCATCCTTGTCAGCAGAAGACACAGAGACAAACATTAATCCGTTTTCAATGATAAATCCTTTCACCTGAAACCCGGAGAAGTGGGAACGACCACCCGACAATTCAGGCGTGCGTGGGAATGTGGAACAACCTCCGATGTGTTGCATGATAGCCGCGTGTAATAACACAGTGCCGTCCCTGTCCCTATGTATCCACGCCTCACCCCAGTCATTATCCTTTCTTCCACTCTCACACAAACCATAGCGCCACCGCTAGCCCTCGACGACGCTGGCGATGAAGCGCTTAGCTGCCGCGACCTCACCGACGCCGTCATCACACCGACCGCGAACATTGTCTTCTCCGCCGTCGCCGTAGGTGTCCTCCGTCGCCAAGTTAGGGACGGAAGATCGAACTGCTCGGCCTCCTCTCCCACTCCGTCTAGTAGTTCCTTGTGTGGTAAATGAAACCTCCTTTTTACGGTCCCTTTGATCCGATAGATTCATCCTTTTCTACCACAAGCAATTTCTATTCACACAAGTTGGATCTATTTCATACTGCATCTCATAACATGCCAAGTATGTCCACTTATGCTTCACAAAGTAGTTAGATTCCTCACTTGTACTTATTCGTGGATTTGTACAAATCTGGAACCAACTCTCTATCTATGAGTGAATGTCTTCGCACTATGAGGTCAATGCCTTCTAAACTGATTTATCTTCAAAATCTTCTGAGAATGCATATGACCTCTTCCCCTTCCCTCGCACCTTAATGCTGTCACAGGTACATGTCCGTGGGAGAATCCCTTGGTTCTCATAGTCTGCATTCATTTGCAGAATTCTTACAGCATCATATAAATTCCCCTGAAGCCAATTCTTGTCTGACCAGTAGATGGAAGACTCTGACAGTTTTGAAGCCTTTCAGTCTAAACTTCATGGCACCAAAAAAATCTGCAAGGAAGGGTGGCAGGCAGCATCGTGGCAACACCTCAAGAGATTTGCCTTCAGACCTCTATGAGCTGTACAAGACAGATCCGGAGGAGGACTACAATCAGAAGAAAACTAGAATCCAATGGATTCAAAGATATTGTGCAGAATAGTGGTTCAGGTACAGGTTCGTGACCTAGGAGTATGCTGAGAAGAATGCCATCAAGCGACCGTGGGGAGACATCCTATACAAAAATGTTCAACCCAGGTCCAGAGTTGAAGCCATTGAACAAGGCTTCTATCCCTGCATGGTCCATGGAACTCAGCCTGCAGATGCAGACCCATCGTCATTGCTATGGTGTCGTGATGACAATCTGTTCAAGCGCAACCTTCAGTTTGCCAGGAACTCGGACAAAGAAAACAAGAAGTCGCAGGTCCCTCTGCTCCTCGTGCCGATGGCTCACGCGAAGCTGAACCCAATCTTGTTGGGCCCTTCTACAACCTGGAAGGTCTCATCACTCATATTATGGTTCAAGGGGCAGTCGTGGATCAACCTGCAGACGATGTTGAATCTGACGAAGCGCCTGCACCACCGAAGCCAAAGAAGCTGAAGAAGCCTAAAGCTTCAAAGCCTGCCCCTGCACCAAAGGTCTCACGGGTGAAGCCTCTGGCCACTGCACCTCCTGAACACAGTGTGCAGTCTGAAGATCTGTCACGCATCTCCAAGCCCTCCAAAGTGAAGATGCCCATGCAATCCACCAGCCAAGCACTGACCCCTGCTGCTATTCTGTGAAATGAGAATGACACCATTGATCTGTCCAGCGATGACGATCTTGGCAATGACGCTCTTGAGCAGTTGATCAAGAGAAAGCAAGAGACAGAAATCTTCAACGACCTTCCTCTCTTTGATGTTGAAATGATCAACACATTCATTGATGAGTGGTTTGACAGCCCAAATGTTAGCTTTGATGATCTTCAGCTTCCCATTGGCCTCAGCGTCGCCTTCCACGGAGCCATTGCTGCTGAGCTGGCTCTAGCTCAGAAGATTGTTGAGCTGAAGCATAAGATAGATTATGAAAAGGCTCAGTTCAAGAAGCATATGGCCAAGCTCAATGTTGAAGACATTTAGAACTTCCAGACCATGATGCATGAGCTTAAGGAAGCATTCAAACCAAACGCGAAGAAGCCAAAGGTTCTCGTGAGCGCATGAAGGATCTTGCTCCTAATGTGTTCAAGGATACAATGAAGCTGAAAAGTGCAAGGCCTTGGGGCGACCAGGCATCGACCCCAGAATGGCGGCCAAGAAGAAGAAGAAGCCAGCTGTGGCAGAACCCGAAGCACCAAGGCAGGAAGTACATCCAATTGTCTTCCCAGCGAGTATGACAGGCTCGAAGCCTAAGGTCCCCACAGTGGCTTCAGAACTGAAGAAAACAAGGGCAGCTCAAGCTGAAGCCAGAAAGTGCAAAACCAAGGGCACCACTGATGATGCTCCTCCAACTAAGAAATGCAAAACCAAGAAGAGAGATTGGGCTGCTCCCACAGAGCCCCTTGAGGTCGAGCCAATCTCAGTGGCTCGTCCTGCGTCTGAAAATCAAGAACGCCAAGTGATAGTTCATGAGACTGCTTCTCCAGAGGCTCCTGAAGCTGAAGATAATCCAGCTGTTGACCCCACCGCAGCTGAAGACATTGGTCCTCACAACAATGTTGAAGATGATGAAGTCCTTCCTCAGATCGAGCACCAATTGGTATCATCGCCTATGCTCACGCACAGCGAACTCATCAGCATTGGTTGTCCTCTGACGCCAACTGCTCAGGATGCATCATGGTCTGATCACCCACAATGACAAGACACCCCAAGTTCTCCCCAACCACAAGCTACCTCACCAGTGCAAGATGACGATGACTTTGAGGCCCAGCACACTCCATCTCCGCAAGCGTTGCCAGCATTACGCAGGCTTCGCAAAGGACCAAGGCCCCAAGTCACTCCCACTATGCACGTGTCTGAGTCTGAAGCCAAAATGGATGAAGATATTCCGGCTGCATCAGCAGATGAAGAACAAGAACCAAGAGTTGAAGCAGAAAGAGTTGCTACACCCCTGTCCCACCAAGATGTTGTTCTCGAGGAGAACATGTCCGACCCTCCAGCTCCTGAAGTGGAGGTTAACAATCCTGAGGCGGCCACCAACATCACCGCTGAAGCCAATGACGTTGTCATGGCTGAAGCTAATGCGGTGCCTGAAGCTACTGCGGTGCTAGAAGTCCAAGCGCCTGAAGCCACTGCAGCACCCGAAGCTAATACTGAAGCACCTGAGGTACAAGCACCTAAAGCAAATGTGGCCCCTGAAGCTCATGTAAACGACAATGCCAATGCTCCTGTTCCCCCTCCAAGACCTCATACAATTGAGCTGGCATTTGACCGTGGTCAGCCTGTTATGGTCTGGTGGCCCATTCTGGTTCCTCCACCTGCTGTGGGTCCACAATTTGAATATCATGTCGAGCATAGACCTCAAGTCCAAAAGCCCAAGCCAAGACTTCCATGATTCCCAAGCACTGCAACTTCACCTAGGGTCTTCAATGTGAATGGCTTTGTGGCACATAACACCTTCTTCAACAGCGCCAAGAACCCTTATACCAAACCTCGCATTTCATCAGACCGGTACTGGAGCTATCAGCAGCGCAGCTACTATTCCTGCGTCCTATACAATCAAGGGCGCATATTTCCACATATGTGCCTCGACTCTGAAGCTATAGCTGGCCTGCCCTGCCTTGAAGAAGCGTTGGATTGCTTCAGAGATGCTGGACTGCTGCAGTTTGTCACCGATAAGGAACACTGGAATGAAGAGCTTCTACTACAGTTCTATGCAATTCTTCACATTCGAGGTTACAACAGGGATCCAAAGACTTGGGTCCTTGAGTGGATGACATGCAATGTCCATCATGAAGCCAAATCTCTTGCTATCATTGAGCTAACAGGCCTGCCCACTCCTGGTGAATACTATGAACCAGGTTGTTAACAACACCAGAACGCCTTGGAAAGCATTTTTCAGAAGCCAGAACCCAACATGAGTCAAATGTTGAGCATGATGAAGCCTCTGCCTCATGACGCTGAATACCCGTCTGAATTCTTTGTTGAAGATCTAGAGTACCTGCCTCACACCATTTACCATATCATCAGGAAGACTCTATGGCCTGTCAAAGGACATTCATCTGCAGTGAAGCTTGAAGGAGCAATGAAGACTTTGGTTTTCTATATCTTCAATGGCATCAGCTTCAATGCTCAAGACTTCTTCATTAGGCAGTTGGCTGCATCTGGCTCCGACATTTTTGGGTTGAAATTCTATGCTCCATAGGTCATGCGTCTTATCAAGCATCACTCTGCCTTCAACTATCAGCCGTCTGCGCGCAATCATCTCATATTCTTGCCAGACGTTGATCTGTCAGTTGACGCTATTTACCCAGAGCCTGCTAAGGATCCCATTTATCTTCACAATGTTGATCACCAAAGCTTCACCCAGCCTATTGAAGGAGTTCCAGCAGTTTCTCGTGTTTATCCCCTTGCTGGCAACACACGTGCCCCTCGCGCTCAAAATGACACCACTGGTAGCACCATTGCGCAAAGGCCTCTAAGGCGATCTCGTGTCCTAAATGACCGAGAGCTTCTCGTCGCGCTACACCAGAAACAGAACAAACATCACGACTGGCTTAAGCGTTAGATGCAAAGCTTCTTGGTGGATGTCAACTGCATTCGCAATCTTGCCACCATAAATGCCTTTGTCACTCATGAAACCTGTCGGAGGTCGTGGAAGAGTTTGACATTACTTAGTGCTGAAGCTGATCTGCAAGACGATGGCTTCACTAAACGGTTCAAGTTTGACTCAACTCCTCCCAAGAATGCTCACTTGCGTCGGACTCCCTCACTTGAAGACTCTGACTATTCGTCCTCAGCTGTGACAGTGAATGCCAGAGTCATCGATGACCAAGATGATGAAACTTCACCTCCTCCAACTTCAGTGTGTGTCAACACTGCACCAAGTTCTTCTGCACCACCGGACCTCAACGATGACCCTGCTGCCTCATCTGCACCTCCTGGGAACGAGTAGGCGCTCTATGTCTTCAAGCCTTTTTGGTCCTTACTAACAAAAGGGGGAGAAGCATATGAGTTGATAGTCTTCAAGCGGGGCCATATGGGTGGTTGCTTTACCCTTTGCTACTTTTGCCAAGTGTTTACAACTCTTGCTTTTCGATACATTTGGTTCTTTGAGTTGTAACACTTAAACTCGATGGTCGTCTGCTACTTATTTGCTATTCTGTGATGCAATGATAAATTCTGCATGTGCGATGATAAATTCCGCACTTAGGTCATTTTGCAGACGTCCATTTTCCATTATGCATGTCATTATCTTCGTTACATCATATCATGCATGGTGAATTGTCATCATAGGTTGAAGAGGATCTTCACAAGTACAACCTGCCATGTGCATTTGCATTCCAAGAGAAAAGTACTTATATGCACATCTTAAGGGGAGCCTTTGCAACTTATGAATACAATACTCTATCCTTTACAATTTCACATATTTTATTCCTCGTTGAAAACTTCAAACAGTTTGTCATCAATCGCCAAAAAGGGGGAGATTGTAAGTGCATCTAGTGCCACCCCTAGTTGGTTTTGGAGTATTGACGACAAACCTGGTTGAGGGACTAATGTGTTTGTGAGAATTGTAGGATAACACAGGTAGAAGTCCCTCATTGATTCGGTTTTCCTACCAGAGTTGACCCCTAAAAATGTATGAAGACATTGAAGTCAAAGGTGGTATGTGAAGATATTCACATTGAAGACTATGACAAGAGAAGACATCACGTGAAGACTACGGAGCGCGAAGACTTAGTTGTTTCGTCGTTCCTTTTCTTCTTTGTTGAGTCATAGGAACCACCGTACTGTTAAGTGGGGTCCAAGAGAACCAGTCAGAATGGCTGAAGTGATGCTTAACCAAAACCCTATGTCTTCGAGTGAAGACTATGAGAGCAAATCTTATCCAAAGTTGGATAAGTTAGCTTTGCTTGTAGCCTAAGTAAAGTTGTCATGTATGCTTGAAATCTGACCGTTGGAACACGTGTCAGTTCCTTAGTGACCCACGGTCATTTCGGACAAATCAGGTCGTGTTGCTTAGTGGCTATAAATAGCTCACCCCCTACAACCATAAACGGTTGGCTGCTCAGAGTTAGTGTACGGCTTTTATCATTTGATAGCAACCCACCTCGAAGACTTTGAGAGAGAATTCCTTGCGAGGATAAAGCCTAAACACCCAGAGCCAAAGAGTGTTAGGCATCACTTAAGTCTTCCTGTCTGTGTGATCTGGAGACTTATTACACTTGAGGACTGTGAATCCTCCAGCCGGTTAGGCGTCGCGTTCTGAGCATCCAAGAGTCATTGTGGATCGCCGGTGAACGAAGTCTATGAAGGTTTGGAAATCTTCCTTGAAGACTTACCAGAGTGATTGGGCGAGGACTGTGTGTCCTTAGCTCAAGGGGAATAAGGTGAAGACACGGTCTTCTGAGTTGAATCTCAGCCTCCCTAACCAGACATACAGTTGTCACAGCAACTAGAACTGGTCCAACAAATCATTGTCTTCAACGAGTCACTGGTTTCATCCTTCCCATCCCTTTATTTACTGTTGGCCCTAGTGAAGTCATTGTATGATTGCATTATCTTTTGTCTTCACTGAGTGACTGCTTGTTCAGATTGGCTTCATACTATCTTCTATCCTGATCTATACTGCCTAGCTGCTATTAGTCTTCGTGCTTTCATTTCATTGAATACTTGACTATGGCTTGCTTAGTGTAGTCTACCTTCCGCTGCATGGTAATAGGTTTATTTCTATCGTTTGTCTTCGAAACTTCCATGTTTTGAAGACTTTCATAAAAATCGCCTATTCACCCCCCCCCCTCTAGTCGATCACTAGCACTTGCAATGCTATCATGGAAGGGCGCCCGACATGCTGTGGTATTTTTTGTGTCCATTTTGAGAGAAGGCGCACTCGAATAATGACAGCCAACAAAGGCATTTTGAAAAAAATAGCTGCCAGTTTAATATATCAAATGTTTGTATAATTCAAACAATGTGTGTTCGATTAACCATTCACACAACGCCATGTGTCTTGGTTTTAATGGCTATAGGAGGTGCCGTGTGGACAGCTGCTTGACTGAACGGCAGGCGTGCGAGCTCAGTCCGGTGTGCAGGCTCACCGAGAAGCGTACAAGCTATTGAACACAGGATCTGTGCATCTCTTCAACGCAAACGGTTCAGATTACGGTATGCAAATTAAAGCCAGACTTCGGCGCTAAGCTAAGAGACACTGCGATTTGTCAAAATATGCAGCTAAAAATCAATATCACTATCTATTTTTTGCAACTAAAATTCAGTAATTCAGCATAGATTTCATTCATACTAGAGACTAAGCAGTCGTTCTCATCGGGAAGCGAGATAGCCTTGGACCGCCGCCCACCTTGCTCCCACTAGTCTATATTAATGGCGCCGCCGAGCGGCCGCACACCCCCCCCCCCATCCTCGCCACACACACAATTCCTCTCTCTCCGCCCGCATCCTTGACGCCGCTCTGAGTCCTCAAAGCCGTCGGTGTACGAGGATGCCACCGAAGCGCCCCATCGGAGGGAGTGGCGACGCCGGGGCTGCTGAAGCACCGGAGCACGAAGTGAATATGGAGACAGAGGTTCTCGTCCCCGCCGACGAGGTGGAGAACGAGGCTGCCAACAAGCGGAGGCGGGTCGAGAAAGAACCGCAAGCGACTCCAGCAGGCCTAGACTTCATCAACAACCTCCCGGATGATATGTTGATAGTCATCATATCCCTCCTCCCAATCAGAAATCGGGTGAGGACAGCCGCCGTTTCCCAGCGGTGGCGAACCCTATGGCTCCGCACCCCTATCGACCTCCTCCACTCCCACAAGCTCTGCCATGGCTATTGCCAAAGCTTGGATGCATTCTCCCAGATCCTCGGCAGTCACCATGGCCCAATCAAAGGCCTTACCGCGGGAAGGTTCTATTCCAATGGCAAGGAGCGAGCCAAGCTTGACGAGTGGTTCCGATCCCGCACCATAGATCAGCTAGAGAAGCTAAGTTATAATGATGGGCATATGAGCTTGCTGCCAACGTCCATGCTCCGCTTCGTGCCCACGCTGCACCTCGCCAAGTTCATGAACTACCATTCCCCCCCTAATGACGCGCCCGCTATTTTTCTACCACGACTGGAGCACCTCGAGCTCATCGCCGTTCGCATCCCAAAGGATGACATGGAGCGCCTGCTCCGCGGCTGTACTGCACTCGAGTTCCTTCGTCTTCAGGCGATGAATTGGTCGAGTACCTTGCACATCACCTCCAGGACTCTCCGCACTATTTATGTGTGTTGCTGGTGCTCCAATGAGAGATCACAAAAGGTGGACTACAATATGTGTAATGCCCCGGATACAACTTTCCATATTTGTACTCCGACTCTTGCCTTTTCCGGAGATGCGATACGATATTTCTTTCGTGGTTGGGTTTTGTCTTCGTTTTGCATTTTTGTTCATGTCATGCATTTCATATCATGTCATCATGTGCATCTCTTTTGCATACGTGTTCGTCTCATGCATCCGAGCATTTCCCCGTTGTCCATTTTGCAATATGACACTCCTACGTGCACCGGCGCACCCCTCTTGTCTCTTTTCATGAGTGGGTGTTAAACATTCTTGAAATGAACCGAGATTTGCCAAGTGGCCTTGGTACACCACCGGTAGACCGCCTATCAAATTCCGTGCCATTTGGAGTCCGTTTGATGCTCCAACGGTTAACCGGGGAACCGTAAAGGCCTCGTGTGTGTTGCAGCCCAACACCCCTCCAAAATGGCCCAATAACCCTTCCAAACCCCTTCCATGTCCTTCGCCGTCGGATCACGATCGTGTGGGCGAAAACTACACTCCATTTGGACACTCCTACCTCCTCCTACCTATAAATAGGTGCTCCCCTCCGAAATCTACGCGCAGATGAAACCCTAGCCATCTCCCTCCTCGCGCCGCCGGACACGTCCATCCCACGTCGGACACGTCCACCACCGACGCCACGTCGTTCCAGCCAATGACAGGCCGCCACATCACCCCGTCGCCGCTCTCCTCCAACCCGCCGCCGCCACGTCAGCCGGCTGCCTCCCTCTCTCTCCTCCGCGCCCGTCGCCGGCCCGCGGGGCACGTAGCCGGCCCGCGCATCGCCCGCGGCCGCCCGAGCCGCCCGCGCGCCCGGCCGCCCCGGAGCGCCGCCATATCTGCCGCCTCGCCTCCCTGCCGGCCACCGCCTCCGCCATCTCCGTCGTCGGTCGCCATCCGCCGTGGCACGCCGCCGCCGCCGCCCGGTGCTCTCCAACGCGTGCCGCCTGAGGCCGCCGCATCTTCACCGCCTCGACTCCGGCGCCGCCCCTCCGTCGAGTTCCGGCGACCCTGCACCCGGATCTGGCATTCCCCCAACTTCAGCGCCGTCTCCCTCTCCTCCGGCGACCTTCCAGCGAACCTCGTACGACGTGCCCTGAAACCCTAGATTCGTTTCGGGACGTATATTTTCATCTAAGTCCTTTTCCCCTTATATTTTCAGGCACTATTCATTGCATCATAACTCCATGACCATAGCTTTGTTTCATGCGCATGAGATATCAGAATGTTCACTGTGAGATGCTCTTCATTTCATTCCATTGTGGCATGCTTGTTTGAGTTCATCTGGGTGCCCAAATCATTGACGCAAGAGTGCTATAAAATGTTTACTGCTGCTACTTATCAGTTTAGGGTGATTTGTCATTTTTGTCACATTTGATGTGTGCTTCATATGGGCATGAGCTCTACATGTGTTTTGGTCTATGCCATGCCATCTTTACAGGGGTGCTTGCCATGTATTTTTGTGATCTTTGTGGTGACTGGCACAAGCATGCAAAGTAGCCTTCGTGATATTACTGATTTCAGGGACTTAGGATTTTACAAAGTCCTTTTCCCTCCTGTTATTTTTTATGCCATGTAAACATGATGCTACAGTGAGATCCATGCTTGTTTTGAGTTTCTTCAGTAAGGATGATTTGGACATATGGTTATGCTTGCAATTATGGAGTGCCCTAGCATGTCTCAATCTTGCTCTACTTTTGCTATAAAATGTTCCTGGCAGATTGTTTACATGTTATTCAATTTTGCCATGATTGTTGTAGTTGGTCCAAGCATGCTATGAACTTGTTCTTGCCATGGTTCACTTCATGAACATGTCTTCTTGCTAGTAGTATGCGTATATTGTCATGCAATGCTTTGTGGTGAGTGATTTGAGCTTGCAAAGATGCCTTCATAATTTTGTTTATGCCATGCTCAGTTTTTCTGCTAAGTCTGAATCTGTTTATAAACCTTGCTATGTTTACATGGGTGCCATCATATCTTCTGTGCCTTTTGGCTCATGGTCAGTAAGGGACTTTTGTTCTATGCATTTAGTAGATTCATGCCATGCCTTGTATTGCTTGATATGTTCCTCTAGCATGTTGTTTGCTTGCTCTAAACATTGCTTCATGTTGTTAATTTCTGGCATGTTAGTATTTTCACTAAGTCTGTGATGCTGATATCTTTTGCACTTTTGCCATGCTTGTATGAATCTGCTCTCGTGTGATTTAGCCATAGCTCAGTGTTCATATTTTGTCAAGCATCTTGAGTAGATCACTGCCATATGCTTTGTTGTTATGTTGGAGTGCAGTAGCTTAGTTTCTTGTTGCATTCTAGATGGCATCGTGCTATTAATCGCAGAATTGTGCCATTATTGTTTTTGCTTGCCATTTGCAAACCGTGCATCCGTTTTCGGCGATCTTTATATCGATTTCAACCAAAATCATATCATCTTTCCAGTGGCACACTTGGGTTGCCAAGTTGATGCCTTGTTCTTTCTTTCTCTTCCGAAGCACGCATATGCATTGCATATCATATCATATCCAAGAACTAGATGTAAAAAACCAGTCCAACTGTTCAAGGAGAGGTTGCTACTGCATATTAGACCAGGTATAGGCCCTACCCTTCAATGGCAATTCCAATAAACCAAGGTGACCAATAATCTCATTGAACAAGAAGATATCATTTACATCACCACCAGGTAAATTTCTGTTGTCCAAAGATCTGATGAAGTTGAAATCACCCAGCAACATTCAGTTAGCATTCACGGGTATTTGAAGATGATATAACCACTAAACAAATTCATCAAGCAAAAGGCCGTCACATGGGCCATACACAGAAACCAGATTCCAAACTTCAGAGTTGTGGACTGAAGTAAAGGAAACAACGACAGCAAAATGCTGGATTTCTATGAGACAACCAGTGAAAATAGCTGAATTCCAAACAACTAAAATGCCCCCAGAGGCCCCATGCGAGGGAGCGAACGCAAAGTTATCAAATCTGCACGGGCAAAATTGGCGGATGAACTTAAGGTCAAAAGATTCACATTTTGTTTCTTGCAAACAGACAATGGAGCAGTTACTTTCCTCAATCATAGCACGGACGTCTCACTGACGTTTCTCAGATTTTAAACCCCGCACATTCTAGCACAGTACTTTCCAATTACGAAAACACGGATTATCCATAAAGAAACTCAAAGGGGTAATCGAACAACTCCACTGCATAACAGAGAAGATAACTGTCACCAGGTTCATACAGGCAGATGGATAATAAGTTCTCAGACACAGACCCAGCACTGACAACAAAAATAACATAAACGGTCCACCTCATAAGCTCGCAAGAAACAGAGATAAGTTCAGACTGCTGACACAAAAGTAAGGGCCGACCAACACATGAATCAAAACAAAAAAGGAATGACACCGCATTCCCGCCCAATTGACATCTGGAAGCTTCACTTATCATCAATGATCATTGTGCTGGTCCTTGGCCTCAAGACTCGCCATAAGCTTGTTGAGGGAGTCCTGGATTAGGGGGTGTTCGGGTAGCCGGACTATACCTTCAGCCGGACTCCAGGACTATGAAGATACAAGATTGAAGACTTCGTCCCGTGTCCGGATGGGACTTTCCTTGGCGTGGAAGTCAAGCTTGGCGATGCGGATATTCAAGATCTTCTACCATTTTAACCGACTTTGTGTAACCCTAACCCTCTCCGGTGTCTATATAAACCGGAGGGTTTTAGTCCATAGGACAACTTCATCATACAACAATCATACCATAGGCTAGCTTCTAGGGTTTAGCCTCCTTGATCTCGTGGTAGATCTACTCTTGTACTACCCATATCATCAATATTAATCGAGCAGGACGTAGGGTTTTACCTCCATTAAGAGGGCCCGAACCTGGGTCAAACATTGTGTCCCTTGCCTCCTATTACCATCCGCCTAGACGCACAGTTCGGGACCCCCTACCCGAGATCCGCCAGTTTTGACACCGACATTGGTGCTTTCATTGAGAGTTCCTCTGTTACGTCGCTTTTAGGCCCGATGGCTCCTTCGATCATCCACAACGATGCAGTCCAGGGTGAGACTTTTCTCCCCGAACAGATCTTCGTCTTCGGCGGCCTCGCACTACGGGCCAATTCGCTTGGCCACCTTGAGCAGATCGAAAGCTACGCCCCTGGCCATCAGGTCAGGTTTGGAAGCCTAAACTACACGGCTGACATCCGTGGGGACTTGATCTTCGACGGATTCGAGCCACAGCCAAGCACGCTGCACTGTCTCGATGGGCATGATATAGCTCTGTCGCCGAACAGCGCCTTGGAGGCCGCACACGCATCGGTTCCGACCATTGATTTGGAGCCTACTGCACCGATCGAGGATCAGCGGTTAGAGGCTGCCTCAGGAGCTGCGATCTCAGAGGCGATCGAGCCGAACTCCAGCCCCGCACTACGGATGGCCCGTGACTCCGAGGAGCCGGATTCCTCTCCGAACTCCGAGCCCCCCGCGCCCCTGCCGATCGAATCCGATTGGGCGCCGATAATGGAGTTCACCGCCCCGGACATCTTTCAGCACTCACCCTTCGGCGACATCCTAAATTCCCTAAAGTCTCTCTCTTTATCAGGAGAGCCCTGGCCGGACTACGGTCAGCAAGGTTGGGATACGGACGATGAAGAAATTCAAAACCCACCCGCCACCCACTTCGTAGCCACTGTCGACGACTTAACCGACATGCTTGACTTCGACTCCGAAGACATCGACGGCATGGACGATGATGTAGGAGACGAACAAGAACCAGCACCTGTAGGGTGCTGGAAGGCCACCTCGTCATATGACATATATATGGTGGACACTCCAAAGGATGGAGATGGCGATGAAACAGTGGGGGACGATACCTCTAAGAAACAGCCCAAGCGTCGGCGTCAGCGGCGCCGCTCTAAATCCTGCCAAAGCAAAAATGGTGATTCCGGCGCGGGAGATAATACTACTCTGGATAGCGCCGAAGGACACCCCCTCCAGCAAGATTCAGCACAGGAGGACAGAAAAGCCAGCCCTCACGAGAGGGCGGCGGACCAAGAGGTTGAGGACGATAATTATATGCCTCCCTTCGAAGACGAGGCAAGCCTCGACGACGACGAGTTCGTCGTGCCAGAGGATCTCGCCGAACAAGAGCGTTTTAAACGCAGGCTTATGGCCATGGCAAGCAGCCTCAAGAAAAAGCAGCAATAGCTTAGAGCTGATCAAGATTTGCTAGCTGACAGATGGACTGAAGTCCTTGCGACCAAAGAGTATGAACTCGAACGCCCCTCCAAGAGTTACCCAAAGCGCAGGCTGCTACCCCCACTAGAGGAGGAAGCACCTACATCACCAGCGCATGACATGGCCGACCGGCCACCTCGTGGCCGCGATAGAGAGGCCTCTCGGCCCTCCACTCAAGCCATGCCCCGGTGCCGCGTCAAGCATACTAAGGCACGGGAAAATGCGCCCGACCTGCGCGGCATACTGGAGGACAAGGCAAGGCAAACAATATCGATCTACGAATCGCGCAGGCGCCCCACGGCACATGACGGTGATCGTCACTCCGGATGCAATGAATCTGGACGGGCCGAACTCAACAGACAAAGCTCCTTTGAGTTGCGTCGTGATATAGCCCAATACAAAGGCGCCGCACACCCACTATGCTTCACAGATGAAGTAATGGATCATAAAATTCCTGAGGGCTTCAAACCCGTAAACATCGAATCGTACGATGGCACAACAGATCCTGCGGTATGGATCGAGGATTATCTCCTTCATATCCACATGGCCCGCGGTGATGATCTACACGCCATCAAATACCTCCCATTCAAACTTAAGGGACCGGCCCGGCATTGGCTTAACAGCTTGCCAGCAGACTCAATCGGTTCTGGGAGGACCTGGAAGCCGCATTCCTTGACAACTTCCAGGGCACTTATGTGCGACCACCGGACGCCGATGACCTAAGCCACATAATTCAGCAGCCAGAGGAATCGGCCAGGAAATTCTGGACACGGTTCCTAACAAAGAAAAACCAGATAGTCGACTGTCCGGACGCAGAGGCCTTAGCGGCCTTCAAGCATAATATCCATGACGAGTGGTTGGCCCGGCACCTGGGACAGGAAAAGCCGAAATCTATGGCAGCCCTCATGACACTCATGACTCGCTTTTGCATGGGAGAAGACAGCTGGCTAGCTCGCAGCAACAACTTAACCAAGAACCCTGGTAATTCCAATACCAAGGACAAAAGTGATAGGTCGTGTCGGAACAAACAAAAGCGCCGCGTCAACAACGACAACAACGAGGATACGACAGTTAATGCCGGATTCCGAGGCTACAAATCCGGTCAACGGAAAAAGGCATTCAAAATAAATACTCAGGGCCCGTCCAGTTTGGACCGAATACTGGACCGCTTGTGCCAGATACATGGCACCCCCGAAAAGCCAGCCAATCACACCAACAGGGATTGTTGGGTGTTCAAGCAGGCAGGCAAGTTAAGAGCCGAAAACAAAGACAAGGGGATGTATAGTGACAACGAGGAGGAGCCCAGGCCGCCGAACAATAATGGACAGAAGGGACTTCCCCCACAAGTGCGGACGGTGAACATGATATACGCAACCCACATCCCCAAGAGGGAGCGGAAGCGTGCGTTACGGGGTGTATATGCGATAGAGCCAGTCGCCCCAAAGTTCAACCCATGGTCCTCCTGCCCGATCACCTTTGATCGAAGGGACCACCCCACTAGCATCCGTCACGGCGGCTTCGCCGCATTGGTTCCAGACCCAATCGTTGACGGATTTCATCTCACAAGAGTCCTCATGGACGGCGGCAGCAGCCTGAACCTGCTTTACCAGGATACAGTGCAAAAAATGGGCATAGATCCCTCGAGGATCAAGCCCACCAAAACGACCTTTAAAGGCGTCATACCACATGTAGAAGCCAACTGTACAGGCTCAGTCACACTGGAAGTGGTCTTTGGATCTCCAGATAACTTCCAAAGCGAGGAGTTAATCTTCGACATAGTCCCGTTCCGCAGTGGCTATCACGCACTGCTCGGGCGAACCGCATTCGCAAAATTCAAAGTGGTACCGCACTATGCATACCTCAAGCTCAAGATGCCTGGCCCTAGAGGAGTAATCACGGTCAATGGGAACACCGAATGCTCCCTCCGAACGGAGGAGCACACGGCAGCGCTCGCAGCAGAAGTACAAAGCAGCCTCTCTAGGCAGTTCTCCAGTTCGGCCTTTAAAAAGCCGGACACTGTCAAACGCGCCCGGAGTACCCTACAACAAGACCCCCTAGCATGTTCTGAGCTAGTGTAGCAATGCAGCCCCAACCCTAGCCCTCGCGATATAGCAAAACCAGTGCTTCGCGTACATAACTACGCTCTTGAAATACCATGGGCACAGGGGAAGGGGCACTCTCACGGCACGCCCGAAAAACGGCTTAAACCGCACCAGGGGCTGCCGGATTCCATTTTTTCTTTCTTCCTTACTCTCAGGACTCCATACTTCGGACGACCCGTTCGGCAATTCAACTGCCGCACAAACGATGCAAGATCCAGGAAAGTAGACAAGCCGCGCCGCATTATGGAACTCCCAGGTGGTCTCTATTACGAGCAGTATACCTGTTTTTTAATACAATTCCGCGGCCTGCCCCTGGCCAGGACATGTTAAATAGTCCAATTTCTTTTGCTTATCGCACTATTTGCATCGTTCCACTTTCATAGCAGCCTTTCTATAAACAATGCACAGCTTTTTGTCTATTTTTTGCATTATCCTATTTTTATATATATGTTTATTAATAACATGTTGCATCCGTACACCCTGGTACGGCAAAAATACGCCAGGGGCTTCAGTACCCATCAATATGGCGTGAGAAGTCCGTACACTTTCACAAGTGCGGCACCCCAAACTTATAGCACTATATGCATCGGCTCCGAATCATGATTTGGGTCAATAGTTGGGTTTGCCCAGCTCCTATGTTTTGGTGCCTTACGTTCCGCTATATCGGCTAAGGTAGCACTAGGAGAACTACTGCGATTGTGCCCCAGTTGAGCTGGGCTGAGCACCTCAGTAGAGAAAGCTAAAACTGACTGTCATGATGAGGCGAGAGACCGGTCGCTGTTCGAGAGGTTTTTCGAGTCCTTAAAGACTTATGCCGCTTCGAGCGAGGAACCGGCTTTGTCCGGCCAAGGCGTGGATAGCGCCCCGAACTCGGTCTTCCGAATACTAGGGGCTTCGCCGAAATTTAAAATTATAGAGTTCTATGGCTAAGTGAGAGTGTTCAAGCATTATAGTCCGATTGCCTTGTTCGTTGTGCTGAGCGCCTCCCTCGACGGACCCAATCATGGGAAAAAGAGCGCTCAGGTTTATCCCGAACACCCCAGCACTAGTGGCATGGGGGCAGAAGCCGACGACTGGCCATCTCTCAATTTTTTGATAAACGGCCGCACAGAAAGTAATATTTTAAATTCAACAAGCATTGCTTAGCGCATATGAACAAGTTTTCAGCGCACAGGATAACACGAGCGAGTTCATTCAAAAATTACATCCTTGGTACATTCATCCGCCATAAGGCGGGCACCAGCCAGAACATCCTTGTAATAGTTCTCGGGCTTGCGATGCTCCTTCCCCGGCGGCGGCCCATCCCTCACAAGCTTCTCACCGTCCAGCTTACCCCAGTGCACCTTTGCACGGGCAAGGGCCCTACGGGCACCTTCGATGCAGACGGAGCGCTTGATGACCTCGAGCCTTGGACAAGCCTCCACCAGCCACCACACCAGTCTGAAGTAGCTCCCAGGCAGGGCCTCTCCAGGCCACAGCCGAACTATGAAGCCCTTCAGGGCCTGTTCGGCCGCCTTGTGGAGCTCGACCAGCTGCTTCAGCTGGTCGCTCAAGGCACAGGGTGTCCGGCCTCAGCGTACTGAGACCAGAACACCTTCTCCGTCGAGCTGCCTTCCTCGGCTCGGTAGAATGCGGCGGCATCGATACGCTGCGGGGAAGATCTGCGAATGCCCCTGGAGAGCTCCGGATTCGGGTAAGTAACAAGTAGTTTACTTTTATATGTCTGCTTTGCATAGAGAATGCCTTACCCGCCGCTATCTTTTTCACCGCATCCAATTCTTGGAGGGCCTTCTGGGCTTCGGCCTTGGCAGATTTGGCAGTTTTAAGGGCCGCAGCAAGCTCGGACGCTCGCGTCTTCGAGTCGAGCTCCAAACTCTCATGTTTTTTCATGAGAGCCTGAAGCTCTTGCTGCACCTCGCCGACCTGCGCCTCAAATTTCTCCCACTCGGTGCGCTCCGTGGCCGCTTTCTTCTCGGCCTCGGACAGCGCCTGCTTGAGGGTCGCCACCTCAGTTGTGGCCCCTACAATAAGCAGTATACTCCTGTCATTTTTTGCAATTGCGTCTTCTTATAGGCATTTTTTCTATAAGGTATCTCTTACCTTCTTTCTCCTCGAGCTGCCGTTTGGCAAGGCCGAGCTCTTGCTCGGTCCGCTCGAGGCCCTGCTTCAGGGCACCCACCTCCGCAGTCAGTGCGGCGGTGGCCAGCAGCGAAGCCTGCATACGTATATTGACTCCTTTTTAGTTAGACTCCTGCGATATTTAATAGATCCTCTATTCGGTTTTTCTTTCGAACGCCAAACAGAGCATCAGGGGCTACTGTCTATGCGGTAATATTTTTACATATTTTTTACTTACCTCGAAGCCTGTTAGAAGGCTAGCACAAGCTTCAGTCAGTCCGCTTTTGGCGGACCGAACCTTCTGGACCACCGTACTCATGATGGTACGGTGCTCCTTGTCGATGGAGGCGCCCTTAAGCACCTCCAGCAGATTGTCCGGCGCCTCTGGTTGGACAGAGGACGCCGGCTCAATAGGCTTGCTCCTCTTGGCAGGAGTTCGCCTGCCATGGTCCCGAACCGTTGATGATTTTGGCACGGTGTCCGGCTTAAATCCAGACTTGGAGCCCTGGGGGGTCTTGTCCCCTTCACTCCTAGAGTCTGGGAGGTCGCCTCGTGGCTCCTCCTAGACCACCTCCTCTTGCCCCGGAGCTTGTCGCGATGCCACTTCGGCGTCATCGGCGGCACAGGGGGAGGCAGCGGGCGGAACTGAATTCATGTCCGATGAATCCAGGGAGCCGCTCGACGACTCGTCGAGCCCGTCCTTGGGCGGGCTGCATGATTATATTCGACATTAGGGAAAGCTGTGCAACAAAAGGAATATCATGAGTTACTCTGGTATCCGAACACTTACGATTTCACCGGATGCTTGGCCCTGTCCGGCCACTCCTCTTCATCCTCGTCGGCGTTAGGGGCATAGTCCGGCGGAGGGGTTTTCCTATTCTTGGACCCTTCGGCCTCCCCTACTGGGGTGGCCTTCCTCTTCTTTCCTCCCCCCGCTGGAGGGGGAGAGGTTTCTTCTTCCTCCTTCTCATCTTCATGGGAGGAGTGCGTCTCGGACTCGTCGGACGACGAGTCCGACACCACCATATGCCGGGAACTCTTTTGAGTCCCCATGGCCTCCTTCTTCTTGGCCTTCTTCTCCGGCACCACATAAGGTGCCGGAACCAGAAGCTTCACTAGGAGAGCAGGGGCTGGGTCTTCGGGCAAGGGAGCCGGACAATTAATCAGTCCGGACTTCGCCTGCCAATCCTGTCAAAGGTAAGGGAGTTTAGATCCCGCATAGAGTCAAACTATGAAAAAAAAACTTAACATCCTGTAAAAGATGAAAATATCTCACCTCGCCAGCAGGACGCTGTGAGCTGAATCCGCGGTGTTCGGAGGCGGATGTGGGAGCCTCGGCGCCTTTGGTTAGCCCCTTCCAGACATCTTCGTACATCATGTCAAAGAGCCTGCTCAGAGTTCGGTGCTGCGCCGGGTTGAACTCCCTAAAATTGAAGTCCCGTTCTTGACACGGAAGGATCCGGCGGACGAGCATGACCTGGACTACATTGACAAGCTTGAGCTGCTTGTTCATGAGGGACTGGATGCATTTTTGCAGTCCGGTCACCTCTTCTTCGTCGCCCCACAACAAGCCCTTCTCCTTCCAGGACGTGAGCCGCGTAGGGGGTCCGGATCGGAATTCAGGGGCTGCGATCCACTTCGGATCGCGTGGCTCGGTGATGTAAAACCACCCTAACTGCCACCCCTTCAAGGTCTCCACAAAGGAGCCCTCGAGCCATAGGACGTTGGCTATTTTGCCTGCCATGGCACCTCCGCACTCCGCCTGGTTGCCGCGCCCCACCTTTGGCTTGACGTTGAAGGTCTTGAGCCAGAGGCCGAAATGGGGGCGGATGCAGAGGAAGGCCTCGCACACAACGATAAACGCCGAGATATTGAGGATGAAGTTTGGGGCCAGATCGTGCAAATCTAGGCCATAGTAGAACATGAGTCCGCGAACAAATGGGTGGAGAGGAAAACCCAGTCCGCAGAGGAAGTGGGGAAGAAATACTACCCTCTCATGGGGCCTTGGGGTGGGGAGAAGCTGCCCCTCCTCAGGAAGCCGGTGCGCGATGTCTTCGGACAAGTATTCGACCTTCCTTAGCTTTTTGACATGGCCCTCCGTGACGGAGGAGACCATCCACTTGCCTCCCGCTCCGGACATTGTTGGAGAAGGTTGAGGTAGGAAGTGCAGGCTTGGGCGCTGGAGCTCGGGTGCGTAGAAGATGGATAGGCAAAGGAGGAAGAAGGCGTAGGTAAAAAGGTGGATCCTTATCCCCTTATATGGGCGGACGCGGCTATGCATCCCCACCAGCCTAGTAAAACTCGCTTGCCTCCCAAGCACCATGATAAGTGGCGCGGTTGGGTTACCCACATCCGTATTGATGAGAATCCCGTAAATGGGGGACACGATCTCTGCTTTAACCAGACGTGCCAAGGAAACCGCCTCGCAAAACACGCTGAGGGGGAGAAGTGAAAATGATTTGAATGAAGGCTTGGCTGTAGTGTGATGTCACGCTGCGGAATACGTCAGCAGATTAGATTTGTGTTAATATTACTCACTCTGTGGCAATACGTGGAAACTTATTTTGCAGAGCCGGACACTACTCTTGGTGTTTATAACTTTTATGAAGAATTTGGAGGAGGAACCCGCCTTGCAATGCCGAAGACAATCTGCGCGCCGGACTCGTCGTCATTGAAGCCTGGTTCAGGGGCTGCTGAGGGAGTCCTGGATTAGGGGGTGTTCGGGTAGCCGGACTATACCTTCAGCTGGACTCCAGGACTATGAAGATACAAGACTAAAGACTTCGTCCCGTGTCCGGATGGGACTTTCCTTGGCGTGGAAGGCAAGCTTGGCGATGCGGATATTCAAGATCTCCTACCATTGTAACCGACTTTGTGTAACCCTAACCCTCTCCGGTGTCTATATAAACCGGAGGGTTTTAGTCCATAGGACAACTTCATCATACAACAATCATACCATAGGCTAGCTTCTAGGGTTTAGCCTCCTTGATCTCGTGGTAGATCTACTCTTGTACTACCCATATCATCAATATTAATCGAGCAGGACGTAGGGTTTTACCTCCATTAAGAGGGCTCGAACCTGGGTAAAACATTGTGTCCCTTGCCTCCTGTTACCATCCGCCTAGACGCACAGTTCGTGACCCCCTACCCGAGATCCGCCGGTTTTGACACCGACACTTGTCCTTGGTAAGCTTCTCCGGTGAGATCCCCAGAGATTCTCCAATATGCTGCATGAGACTGATAGGCGTAGGTGGTGGAACTGCCATGTTGTGCTCCTCCGCCGCAGACGAATTCTCTTCCTGAGAGACAGAGCCATACCAAGGCTTTTTAGCATGAGGTCGTCGGAGAGGGAACGGCTTGTTGGGAATAGCAGAGGTGGGCTTGAAACATGATTTCTTGGCGCAGCTGCCGGTCATTCTCCTATTAGAGAAATCCTCTGGAGAGCGAACGAGCTTGGAACCCTTACGACAGCCACGTTTATGCTTGCCTAACATGGATGGGGTCTTGGATGTAAACTGAAATTCATCAGGCTGAACTGGCATAGCAGAAAAAACTTCAGATATGTCCATCGGAGTTGCAGATCCCTCAAAACCATCCAAATCAACTAGCTCGGCAGAAGAAACCTGAGGTAATCCAGGAGGAGCAGCCATACCAATCAGAGACATGAGAGAATATTCCAACTCCTGGGACCAAAACCTCATGGGTAAAACCGCAGGTGGAAGCATGGAAAGACAAACAGGCCTGTGAATGCTCTGACTCTCAAAATCCGGCAGAAGATTCCTGAAAGAGCGCTCCCACACCATGGCAGGTGGAAGAACCGGACCAAAAACAACCCTGACGAGGCCAAGTTGGACTGGATCAAGGTTGACCACATGTGGATGAACGGCTGGGGGAACATATGGAACTATTGCACGCTCCAAATTCTCCTGAACAACAATGTGCTGAACCACTTCAACCTCTGCTGGCTGAACTTCAGAAGAACTGTTGGACCCCAAGGAAGGATTTAGCACCATGGAGTTCTGATCTTGGGCTTCTTGAACTGCAGGCTCACGAACTGGAGCGTTCTGCACAACGACAGCCTCCTCCCAAGGGCCCCATCCTTCAGCATTATGATCTGGATGTGGCTCATGCTCAGGTTGATCAACTCCCCACCCATGAGGTGGCTCCGGATGATGCTGGCCATTCACAGGATTAGCATCCCAGCCCAAAGCAGGAAAAGGTGGCATCGCCCACAAAGGTTGAGGAGGAACATGGCCTGGCATAGGATGAGGGTTTCCGTCCAAGGGCATGGGGTCTTCATCAGCACCCAACATAGCTTCCGCAAAATTATCAGTGAGAATATAAACCACAGCAGTCCAAGAGACAATAGTTCCTCCCCAAGTAGCATACTCACGAAAAACCACAGATCGAGGCACCATAATGTTATCCGGAAAAGAAGCATAAACCAAAGATCTCACGAATCACCGATCTGGCTCATCCCAGTAATGAAACTGACCAAAAGTACTGACCACATCAGACAGGTACCGGGTATTCCTGTAATCCAAAGGTACTCCAATGAACATTAACCAACCCGTTCTGTGACCATGGATAGCCCTAAAACCCTCCCCCTGATTGTGTGGTATGAAATGCACAAAGAACTCATTGCCATCTTCATCAAGGCCCATGGGAAAAGGAGGATGTCGGGTAAACCAAGAACGCATCACCGGACTAGCCACTTCAAACAAACCAACCCCCTGGAACCAGGTTTGAGCAGAGCGAACAATCACCTGGAGATTCTCTTGTAAGAAGTTGAGGACTTGTTCCCGTCTAATGGCCACAAGATGAGCCGGCGGCAGCGGCTCGACAATAGCCACCATGAACTGCTGATGGGTTCTTGGGGGGGCCTGCATCGGGGTGTAGGATGTTCTTGGCAAGCGCTCTGCTCCTCCATCAATGATGTCATGGCCAGCAGGGAGAAATCGGTGAGGGTCAAGCTCGTAGACTGCCATGGGTGGAGAATCTGCTGCAGTAGGCGGTGGTGGCGGAGTCGATTGGGGTTTTTGGGCGGATTGGTTCTGTGAGGGAGAGGTGGAGGTGGACGGTGAAGGCAGCGAGCCCGAAGCGTCGGGGAGGGGTTCTGTCAAGGCTCTAGGCTTGAAACCTGGCGACGGGACTTTAGGTAACCAAACAGTGGAACCAACATTAATACCCGGGCAGTCTTTCTTAACGTGACCGGACCGAAAACACAATCTGCAGCGTATACGATTCGTACATGTATCGGACATATGGCCCATACCCAAACAGTTCTGACAATCCCAATATTTAACTGCCATATCTTCAACCATCTCATTGAAACTCTGTAAATCATCCACAATTTCCTTTGGTGACGGAAAACAGACCGGAGATGATGCATCAAGCGAATCATCATCAGATAATAAAATTGGGCTGGTCAAAGAGCATCCATGGGCCAAATCCAAACCTGGCGGCGGAGTGCGAGGGCTGTTGTCAAGAGAACCATGGGCCAAGCCCAAAACAGATGATGGGGTGCTAGGGCTGTCCGAAAGGATAAAGACTGGAGGGGGGCCAGATACATTTGAAATCCCAGAAAATCCGGGGTTGCCGCTTGACGAACTAACCTTCTCCGGGGAAGGAGGAAAAGATCCAAACTGGATGGTCACCGGCGGAGACGACGGGCTCACCGGAGGCGAAGATGCAGTGTTGTCCGACGATGTGATATCAGGAGAATGAACATCATAACCAGCCTCAAGGATAGTCAAAACTTCAAGAGCATTGGGACGATATTGATAACCCTTACAAACATCATACTTCATGAAAGTAGCAAACCTCAAACTCTTAGCAGGCCCCGATCTAGGATTTGTGCGTAAGGAGGACTTGACGGGTGGATTTTTTATGGCTAATAACCCTAGCTTAGCATGGCGTTTAGATGGGCTAACCATCGTCCACTCCTCGTTGCACTCAATCTGCCAGAGACAAAATTCCTTCATCCAATCCGGGCCACCATGACCCCAGAGATGGAAGAAACACTTAAACAAAGGGCAAACAAAGCTATGCTGGTGCAAGATGAAAAACCCAACTTCTTTGCGAGAGACATGAAAAGAGAAAACCTGATCACATAGGCAAGAAACCTTGAGCTGAGAACAATATCCACCAATAGCAGATTCCAAGGCCAGGGCAACATTCTCCTCAGATAGTCTGAAGGAATGCCTAGCAAACGAGACAACCATGATGAAGTGGCCAGAGTCTTCAGAAGGGTGAACAGATCGGCGAAAAGAGCACCAGATCTCCTGAGCCAGGCCCATCCCTGGGTTGAAGTTAAACCCTAGAGAGATGGACGCATGAACAACCATTGAGATGACAACCAGGGGATTCGGGAGAGGACGCCGGAGACGATGCGCGAATCAGATGGCAAAGACCACGACTAGGCGTCGAGATTGCCGGCGGGGTGGCGGCGGCTAGGGGTTAGGGTGGGAGGTGGGAGGTGGGAGCCATCCGTCTTGTGATGGGCTAAGTTGCGACACCCGTACAGGGTTTTGAACTTTTGAAAGTCGTGCCCGCGGTTATGGGTAGATGGGAATTTGTTAATGTCCAGTTGTAGAGAACTTGACACTTAACTTAATTAAAATGAATAAACCGCGTGTGTAGTTGTGATGGTCTATTATCGGTGGAGTCCGGGAAGTGAACATGGTTCTTGTGTTATGCTTGAATGTAAGTAGTTTTAGGATCACTTCTTGATCACTTCTAGCTTCTCGACCATTGCATTGCTTCTCTTCTCGCTCTTATTTGCGTATGTTAGCCTCCATATATGCTTAGAGCTTGCTGCAGCTCCACCTCACTACCCTTTCCTACCCATAAGGTTAAATAGTCTTGATCTCGCGGGTGTGAGATTGCTGAGTCCTCTAGACTCACAGATACTTCCAAACAGATGTAGGTGCCGATGATGCCAATGCAGGTGACGCAACCGAGCTCAAGTGGAGCTCGAGGAAGATCTTGTTCGTTGTGTTGTTTCGTTTCCGATTGATCAATAGTGGAGCCCAGTTGGGACGATTGGGGATCTAGCATTTGGGGTTGTCTTCTTTTATTTTGGTTCCGTAGTTGGACCTTGATTGTAGTCTGGATGATGTATGTTTAACTTGTATTTGTGTGAAGTGGCGATTGTAAGCCAACTCTTTATCCCTTTCTTATTCAGTACATGGGATTGTGTGAAGATTACCCCTCTTGCGACAAACCTACTATGCGGCTATGCCTCTAAGTCGTGCCCCGACACATGGGAGATATAGCCGCATCGTGGTTGTTACAAGTTGGTCATCCAGGACACACCTTCACTTGAGGGATTACTTGTAGTTGATCAACAAGGTCCAACAAGAATTAATGTCATTTATGCGCTGAAATTGAAAGTGATGGGCTACTCCTCTGTCAAATACTACAACTTTTAGGTACAACAGTCGCCTTATATACCTCTCCTTCTTGATATCAATGTTATTTCTAGTTTTGAAGATGTATGTTCGTCTGTCATCCAGTGAAGCTTCACCCAGACTCTGGGCACAGTGAAGGTCCTGGCACTAGAATCTGCCGTCCCCAATCTGGACCAAGTTTTCTGTTGCCTGAGATGCTTTCCGTGCCAGAAGAATTTGTATATCGAGGTGATGTTCCTTTCTTGTTAAATGTTAACCATAAGGGAGTTCAATTTTTTGCACCTTTACAATGACTATGTACTATGATTTCTGAAGGAATTTTGGAGGATTTTAGGACATACACCCCCACCCCATATTGGTTGCTTCATTCATATGGTTACAATCGTCCATAAGCATTTCTCCTTTGGATTCATCTATACTAGTTTTCTTAGGGAATTTTTCATCCAATCCAATCTCTTGTGAAGAAGGCTACATGTTTATAGATTGTAATCAAATTAATGCTCATGTTAATCATGACAGATCGAAGATGGCACGTTGGTACATTTTACAAATCCTGCAAACCAAATGGGCGTGTAGCAGTGTTCAAAACTGCATGTAGGCACTAACACGTTCTCTTCTTTTGCAGTGCATATTAGGCCCGGTGGAAGATGTTGATAACGATAATCACATCAAATTCCTGGATCTGCATCTCTCAAATATTACTTTGAACTCCTACCGAGGGACCCCACCAGAGATTACACTCGCCATGTTCTTTCTTGCCAGAGCAAAGGTGTTGGGGGTACTGAGGTTGAACATGCATTTAATTAGGAAAGATCAATGGTATGATTATCAGAGGCGGCTGGTACTGCGGAATGGAAGTGCCGCCAAAAATGCCAAACTTCGTATTGGAAGAGCATATGGCAAAGCAATTGGAAGTTATTGTGTCAAACCCATACATGACTTGTCAGCGGCTGATCCCTTTTCAGAAATTACGCAGTTTGCAATGTTTGCATTTGGGCGTTGTAATCTTTGAATTTGAACCTTGCAATATTTATGGTATTTGTTATATTGAACTATTTTTGTTCTCTTTTCTCTATGCAAATAGTTCACCGCATGTCGTACATCACACACACCTTGATCTGGCTGACCATTTCTTTTGTGTTGCCTAATCACAAACAATTCATCCGAGTGAACTGCATGTTGTACATCGCACACACCTTGATCTGGTTGACCGTTTCTTTTGTGTTGCCTAATCACAAATAGTTCATCCGAGTGAACCGTATGATGTACATCGCACATGCCTTCATCGGGCTGCCCATTTATTTTGTTCCGCCTCATCGCAAACGGTTCATTGGACTGAACCATATGCCCTGGATCGCACACACAACTAAAATATGAACCGTGTTTGATGCATCCTCCATTGCAAATGTTTTGCACCTTTTTTATGGGTTTTTACATCCCCGTTCGTGTTTACTGCATCGCACACAGTTTTGTGAAAGTGTCTCTGATCGTAGGGTCGCGTTAGCAGCATCCTGCAGTAGTAGTGCATGGTCCTCAATTCAATATTTAAAATGAACAGGAAACTGAAACATGAATATTAAGTTTAGTACTACAGTACAGGCAAATTTTATGTTTAGGCGGAGCTATGTAGATTGTCGGGGGTTAACCCCTCGACCTTACATAAAATTGTGAAGCTCTATTTAGGATTGTTTAGATTATATTTGTCCCCACCCTCCCAAACACCGATTAGTTGTGCACCCCCCCTCCTCCCCGGGAGAATATCATGTGCCCCCACACCATAGATGCTATATGCTGATACGAGTTGCTTGGAGCTTGTAGATATGAGATGTAGCAGCTCACAAGATGTCTTAATATTTTTACAGGAAACATTAATGAGTTTGAGAATTGCACACAATTTGTACAAAAACTACTTAGATGCCCTTGGATCCCATATCCAATGACCTCGAAGCTCGTATCACCATAGCATCTAAGATGAAGGAGGACATCATGTTCTCCTGTACGTAAGAATATCATGTGCTACCACACCTTAGATGCTTTGGTGATACAAGCTCTTCGGAGATGTTGGATTTGTGACCCAACAACTCCTCGGTGGTTCAAATGTTTTTTTGCAGAAAAGCCCTCAAAGACTGCTTACAAGCACTACTCAAATGCCATTGGATCTCAAATCAAACAGCCTTGAAGCTCGTATCACCATAGCATCCAAGCTGCGAGAGCACCTGATATTTTCTCACACGGGAGAATATGAGGTGCTCCCGCACCGTAGATTCTATGGAGATATGAGTTCACGGAGATCTAACAGCTCTCGGTAGGAGGTTTGAATGTTTTTGCAATATACGCCTAAGAGAGTTTGGGAATTGCGTAGAAGGTACAAGTACTATGCATGTGGCATCTGATCACAGATCATACGACCTAGATGCTCGTATCACCGTAGTGGCTAATTAAGCTATGGGGTGCACCTAATATGAGCAACGAGGATCCGTTGGATCCAAGATGCAATGGCACACATGAGGCCTGAATGGTTTATTTGCAAAAAAACCTTGGAGAGTTTGGAAATTGCGCATAATTACAAGACTACTCCCAAGCCATTGGATCTCAGTTTCAATGATGTAAAAACGCATATTACCATAGCATCTAAGCTGCGGGGTGGATGTGATATTCTATGCTGCTGTCATTTTTGTTCGTAAACTTGCAAAATACGTGTAACTCGTGTCGTTACTTGTCTAACCGCGCAAATTGTTTGTTCAAAAAAACCATCCTACTCTGAAATATCAGAACAACACATAGGGGTCCCACTTGTCATTGATCAAATTTGGACCTAAAACTAACAAATATGAAAGATGAGATTCAAACTGGCAACCTGGACTACAAACCATAAGTCGATAGCCTAAAACAACAACGGTTGTTGGCTTTGTCCCATAACTTGATTTTATACAGTATTACGTTGAGTAGAGTAGAGGGAGTGCCTCGTCAACACGTGCGTGACCATTGACTCACTTACTGGTGGGTCCCAGGTCTACGATCTCTCTCTCCTCTCCATCGTCTAACCTTTAGACGCACGGGCACACATGAAGAGCGACGCTAGCTTGCTGTGGTGTTATTATAACTAAAAAAGCTTGGAAAATAGAAGAATCGCCTAGAACAAGAGACGTTGTGGCTGGTCAAGACGGAGCTAACCACACCTATCACTACAAAAAAGGCACATCCATGACATTTTGGGCCGAACGAAAAAAAATTATGTCATACCTATGACACTTCTATGACGATAATTGTGACAAAACCTGGTATCATCATAGATGTGGTGGGGTCCTACTTCTATGACAAAAAATCATGATAGAAAATGAGCTTTTCGTCATGGGCGGGCCGGAGACGCAGCTGCATGACATTCTTTGGGCCGTCCATGACGGGAAAAACCATGGTAGAAGCGAGGGCGAGGAAACTATCGGGGTGTTCCCGGTTACGGTGGGTGGTCGGGGCCGAGCGATGCGCGTTTCTCTCGTACACGCACGCGCGTGGGTGCGAGGCATTGGGCTCTAACTGAACTCGAGTGAGGCGTTGGGCTCTAACTGAACCCGAGCGATTGCATTGCAGGCTACGCGTTACTGAACCCAAGCGATCGATCGATGGCTGTTAACTGAACCCCGATCAAGCGATTCCTTCGCTACTGCTGCTAACTAAAGCCGGTCGATTCTACCTCTGGATGAACAGTGAGCGTTGCTGGGGGTTTGGATGAATTGTTCCCGGTGGGGGTGGATGAATAGGACACCGTGGTGTTGCCTCTGGATGAACAGGACCCCGATTGATCGAGTCGGTTGGGACTGGATGAACAGGACCCGGTGGAGGGCAGGATGAACAGGACCACCCCGTGGAGGGTAGGATGAACAGTAGATGGTGGAGGGCTGGATGAACAGTAGCCCGTGGAGGGGTGATTGAACAGGAGCCCGTGGAGAGGGCTGGTTGAACAGTAGCCGGTGGAGTAGCGCGTGGTGGAGGCTGGATGAACAGGAGCCCGTGGATGAACAGTCGTAGGTGGAGGCTGGAGGAGGTCGATGGTGGATGAACAGTATCTCGTGGAGGCTGGAGGGGGTCGACGGTGGAGATGAACAGTATCCCGTGGAGTCCCGTTTTGCGGTACGCCACACCCCTCCCGATGAACAGGACCCCCGTTTTGACCGTAGCACTCCAACACAAGTCTGTTTCCTCAGTTTTGCGGTACGCCACACACCTCCCGATCAACAGGACCCCCGTTTTGACCATAGGAGGTCTGTTTCCTCCGTTTTGCGGTATGCCAGACCCCTCCCGATGAACAGGATCCCGTTTCAAACGTGGTCGGTCGAACACAAGCCCGTTTCCTCTGATCTGCGATACGCCAGGCCTCGTTTTCATCGGCTGTTCCGTCCAAGCCCTCCCGATGAACATGACGACGCATTCCGTTCCGGCCCAGCCGGTTGGCTCCCCATGAACACGACGACAACACTGTTTCTCCGTTCCGACCCAACCATCTACACGAGCCCTGGCCGTACGTATGCACGGGTAGGCGTTCGAGACCCTGCCCGTATGTACATACGTGGCCGTATTTTCTTTCTTGCACACTGGCCGTTGTACGTATGTGTACATGCTACGTGCGCGCCTCTACTACGACATGTGCGCGCCTCTACATCGACCAGTATGTACGTACACGTTCGCGACCAGAATGACAATGCTACGTACGCTTCGACCAGGTGGGTGCCGACTGTTAGGCACTTCCTTGCGTGAGAAGATGTAGCTAGTGGGTCCCAGCAGTCAGGGGGCGAATCGTTTTTTTTTTTGCCCGGACGCACTTCCTTGCATGCAAAGATGTAGCTGGTGGGTCCCAGCAGTCAAGGGGAAATGTTTTTTTCGTGAAATACGGTGGCCCTTCCAGTGGGTCCCCACTGTCAGGTGGAGGAATAATTATTTTGCGCGTAATAAGGAGGCACTTCCTTGCTGCGGTCGTGGACCCAGCTGTCGGCCTCTCCACATACAGTCCACATCCGATGGAAGCCGTACCTTCACCATGTTGAGCATGCTGCACCAAGAGCACCAGGGCGGTGGACGAGGTGAGGCCTAGGAAGGGGACGACACGGAGCCGGGGAAGACGCGGTAGTGGAAGCCCGTGCGGAGAGGAGTATGAGGGTTCACTGGTTCGGCTGCGGTGTGAGGCTGCCGTCGCTGCAGGGCCTGGCCAACGGTGGGAATAGTAGGGGGCGGTGAGGCCAACGCGGCAGCACAGCCGGCCACGAGAGGCAGGAGCATGCGGCACGACCGGCGCTGCTTTGAGCGGCTGGAGCAAGAAGACCAGAGGTTGAAGAAGCACAATGGTCGTTGGATGGACATCGTACGGTCACTAGAGCTAGAATCGTTCATATTGACTAAGTTGACAAAGCACTCCTCCCCGTCAACTTTGTAGGCCCACAAGTCAGCCACCCACCAAGGTAGGTCCCAACTAGCAGGGGGAGTATTCATTTTTTGTGCGTAATAAGGCGACACTTCCGGTGGGTCCGAGCTGACAGCGGGGGGAACATTTTTTGCGAAATACGGTGGCCCGTCCGGTGGGTCCCAGCAGTCAGGGGGGAAATGTTTTTTCGCCAAATACGATGGTCCGTCCGGTGGGTCCCTACTGTCAGGCGGAGGAATAATTATTTTCCGCGTAATAAGGAGGCACTTCCTTGCGGCTGCCATGGACCCAGCTATCAGCCTCTCCACGTACAGTACTCTTCCGATGGAAGTCGTTCCTTGACCACGTTGACCACGCCGCGCCGAGAGCACCAGGGCAGTGGACGACGGCGAGGCCTAGGAAGGGGACGACGCGGAGCCGGGGAAGATGCGATAGTGGATGCCCACGCGTAGAGGAGTATGAGGGTTCACTGGTTCGCTGTGGTGTGAGGCTGCCGTCGCCACAAAATAACAGGGGGTGTGGGTGAGTACAGGGATGGCCTGGCCAGCGGTGGGAGTGGTAGGGGGCGGTGAGGCCTCCGCCGCATCACAACCGGCCACGGGAGGCAGGAGCACGAGGAACTACCGACACTGGCTTGGGCGGCTAGAGCAAGAAGACCAGAGGTTGAAGAAGCACTACGGTCGTTGGATGGACATCGTACGGTCACTGGAGCTAGAATCGTGCATATTGACTAAGTTGACAAAGCCCTCCGTCCCCGTCAACTTAGTAGGCCCACAAGTCAGCCTGCCACTATACTAGGTCCCAGGTAGCAGGGGGAGTATTAATTTTTTTGTGTGTAATAAGGACGCACTTCCTTGCGTGCGAAGATATAGCTGGTGGGTCCGAGCTGTCAGCAGCGGTAACATTTTTTCGTGAAATACAGAGGCCCTTTCGATGGGTCCCAGATGTCACGTGGAGGAATCATTATTTTGCGCGTAATAAGGAGGCATTTCCTTGCGTGCGGTCGTGGACCCAGCTGTCAGCCTCCACACGTACAGTCCACTTCAGATGCATGTCGGTCGTTGACCACGTTGACCAGGCCGCGTCGAGAGCACCAGGGTGGTGGACGACGGCGAGGCCTAGGAATAGAACGACATAGAGGCAGGGAAGACTCGGCAGTTGTTTCCCACACGGAGGGGAGTACGACTGTACAAGGGTTTACTGGTTCGTCTGTCGTCGCCGGAGAATAACAACATGTGTGGGTGAGTAGAGGGATGGCTAGGACAGCGATGGGAGTACGGTGGGGCGATGAGGCCTGCGCGGTAGCACAGCCGGGCGCGGGGAGGAGGGAGCAGGCAGTCCCGCCGACGCTTGTTTGAGCGGCTGGAGCGGGAAGAGCAGAGATTGAAGAAGCACGATGGCCGTTGGATGGACATCCAATAGTCACTGCTTGTGTGTCAACCTTTTTTTAGGAAAGCCTCAAATCTGTGGAAAATAGCATACAACCCATCTACCATTATTTCTAATAATTTACAGCCCATTTGCTAATTCATAAGGTTTTTTTGGAGCCCATACTCTTTTTGTGAGCATTACAGCCCATATTGTGGCCACGGTTAAAAAATTATACGAAATGTTGCATATTTTGGTGCGGTCCGAACTATTTTTAATCCCGAAATTTTGAGTCACATTCAAACTGATTTTAAAAATAAATGTATAACAATATAAAATCCAACAAATTGTCCATGCATAAAAATTAATGCAATTTAAGAAATGAAAAAAAAAATTTGAAAGTAATTGTCGGTTTGATGTGTTTTAAAAATGTACAGCCCATTTCTCATTACTGATAGGCCATTTTCTCGTCCAGCCAAATGAAGCTCTCCTCGTCTTGAAAGATTTGCAGCCCAATAGGCCTGATAAAGCGACTTACTTGGCAAATCACCAAAAAATGGGCTAGCCATTTTCAGAAAGAAAAAAACTACTGGGCTGGTCTGTGGTAAACATAAAAGAGAAGGCTGTCTAGACAGGCTAGAGTGCCCCACACAGCCCAGTTGACACCCTGCTTCCGTCTCAAAAACAAATTAGATAAATGCCACAACAAATATGGCGATTCATAAAAATGCCACTGCAATTTCCAACCTTTGAAAAATGCCACTGCAATTTTGCAAACTTTGGAAAACGCCACTGCAATTTGCAAACTTTGAAAAACGCCACTCCAGACTACGAAAATTGCCACTAGAAATGGCATTTTTCAAAGTTTGGAAATTGTAGTGGCATTTCTTAGAAACACCAGATTTGGAGTGGCATTTATCAAATTAACCCAGAACAAAAATAACTGGGCGAGCTGCTGGGTCCCTGGTTTCAGCCGCTTGTTGTGCAACTCTCTCGTTTATTGACTACGTTGACAATGGCATGGGACCTAGATGTCAGAAATCCATTAGGAGGAGCCATTTTTTATTGGATTGAAATAAGGAGGCACTTTCTTGCATACTGCCATGACCTTGGCGGGTCCCTGCTGCCATCCTCTCCACGTACAATCATATCCTGATTGTGTACGCGTCAACTTGGTAGGCCCACAAGTCAGCCTCTAAACCCGTGGAGGATAAATACAACCCATTTAAAAAAATAACAGCCCATTCCATACGTTCAAACGGAAAGTTCAACATTCAGAGCAAAGTAACAGGTATGATACACATATAGAGTACAGAACTTCCACGTTGACAACCATCATAGCCAAGTTAACTATCTACTCCCACAAATACTCTAGTAGCGTACAAGTACTAACTTACTCTTAGCTAACTAGACGATGCCGGCCGCCATCTGCGGTACACGCTAAATGCCGGCACCGGCGTCCTCCGCCTCGCCTCGGACTTGCCAGAGGTGTGATAGGGCGCGTTGCTCATGCGCGTTGGCCCTTTCCATGCCGGTGTGGTCGACCGAAGCTTCGGCTTCTAAGAGGGAAACCCACTGGACGAGCTGGTAGTAAAAATCAGCGTCGCAAACGCGTGCATGCCCGACAGCCTCCAGGGCTATTTGTCGGGCGCCGGCCTCCACGTAGTCGTCCCTGGTGCGGGCGCTCTGCTCGCGACTCAGAGCGTCGGTGCGCTGCTGCTCCATGTCCCGCTGGCGGCACAAATCGGCGATACGCTGCTCCTCCGCCAAGCGGTCGCGCTCCAACAACTCCTTCTCCTCCACCAGGCGGTCGCGCTCCAACAAGTCCTCGATCTCCGCATTGCCATCTAAAGACCGATAGAATGCCTCCTCCCTCCATCTGCCTTCTGGTGAAAAACCGAACACTAGTTTCAGCGGTGACCGCCTCCGGCCTTGCCTATCACGAACGGGCGGGGGCATGGCGGACGTGGCGAGAGTGAGGATAAGTGACGAGCGACATCGGGCCGGTGGGGGCTTATGAGGATAGGGCGAGTTGGGTCACGGTGCCACCATAGAAGGCCAGGAAACCGAACTTATAGGTGGAAGGTAGCACGACGGTCATCGGAATTCAATGCATAATTAAGCAGGCATGGCTTAGCGTGCCAGCTTGCCGTGGAAAACTAGAGAAACTTAAATTCTGACTGTGTCGTCCCATCCATGCTGGGTCGCACGCCGGCATGACGGTCAAACGAGTGCACTCGAATCATCTCCCTCCTTGTCAATAATGATTCCACGGATATAAAAGGCCCGCCACAATTAAAGTGCATCTTTTTCGCATCGGTTACCTTCCTTAATTATGGCCGGCTGCATGCAGGCACTCAAAATCGCTCACAGCCAGTACAAGGACCAGCAAGCAACGAGTCGCAGCCGAGGGCATTAGTTGATGAACTTTAGCTAGGAGATAAGGCATTTGCGAACGTTTTCACTTGCAGTTTCTTCAGATTCGCATGGCATTTTCTTCAGAGCAGCTTGTCAATTTCTTCAGAGGTAGGCATTTTTATTCAAAAAATGGCACTTCGAATCTTGCGTTGCAACTAAAACAGCCAGGAGCGCATTAGTAGGCTAGCTAGTGATCGATCAGTAACTTGTAAACACTGAGCGAACAGATATAAGGAACTGTTAATGCATCTCAATGATTCACAGATCATATACAAATATGTAGCTCCAAAAGCAAAGATCAGCCACAACTAAAACCAACTAGTACGATTCCCATACATAAGATCAACATGTTAATGCATCTCAATGATTCACAGATCATATACAAATATGTAGCTCCAAAAGCAAAGATATAGAAAAAACACATGTTCTTCCTACTAACATGGATGCTTCTCTTGGCCAACATTCAGTACAGACTAAAAGACAAATTTGTTTGTGAAGTCTACAGTTCCTCTTGCAAACGTAAGTGGTTTCACCAACAGCTGTAACCATGAGAATGAACCACACATGATGGAGGAACATCCACTGCAATATGATTTGGTCTTCTCTTGATCACACGGCGAGACTATTTTTGGAATACAAACTTTAACTTAGGCAAAATGATGCCCATTGTATAATCAGACCAAAGCAATGAAGCACCTAGTGTTGGCCAATAAATAGTACAATACTACTTTTCTGCAGTCCATGAAGTGACTATCCAATCTTTTTGTGTCTATTTTCATGCAGTGACTATACTATTATCTTGTGCAGTTCAACCAAAATTGCGGTCACTTTGTGTGTTTGCCAAATAGCAACGGGCAGACATCTCTGTCTGCACAAATATCAAGCAACTAGTAAACATATACCCCACCTTGTATTTTCGGTTTAAACATGTCTCTTCTGCTTAACATCTGTCATGTTTTGCACTGGACAATTTGATACAGTCATGTTTTGCCCTGGACAATTTCATATTGAATTGATTTACTTGTTCATAGCAGAAATATAGTGCATATTCTTCATCAGACCAAGGATATCCATGTTCGCAGTGATGGAAGAGTTGAAATCGATACAACCAAAATTGAGCATCCAATCATTGAATCATGTCCTACACGTCCAATGTAGGTCCACCCTGCCAATAAATTCACATGCAAACCACTAGTATTACTATCTAATGACAGTACAAAAAGAGTAGCAAGATAGTAGGAAACCATGTACCTTCTTAATGAACAGCTCATAGTGCCACCAATTGGATATAAAGGTTTGGAAGAAAACATGCTCCTAATGTTGAACCAGTTGGACTTTTTGTGCAGTTCCACTAAAATCGAGCATCCCTGTTTGCATAGATATTGAAAGTGTGATTACTATAATAGTGGCACTAGTTGAAGCATAGACTCACAAATATAAGCATTCCAATTTCTTAATGGGAAAAGGTAGCAAGACTTTTTCTAACCACCTGTTTGAAGGAATGAATAAGGCAACAGAGGCTGATGTCAGAAAGGCATATATAGTTCTTTCTGAAAGAATGATCGATTCCTGACCTTTCCTCTTCTTTTAAGCATATTTTGTGCAGCTCAACTAAAATAAAATGCCATCACCGCCTTGACAATTCAGTGACACTGTACAAAGGGAAATGACTTAACATTACATCATGATGTCAAGTATGTAGTCGACGGGCATTAGAGACAAACTTACAGACCTCCTCCGTTAACATAATGAACATTAATTTTAACAAAGGTGTGACTAGATTTACCGGGATAGTTTGAGTGAACTCTACACCCTCTATTCCTTAATATCAGACGTTTTCGCGGTTCAGTTTAAAGTACCCAAACGTCTACTGGTACTTAGAAAAACAGGTAGTAGTTTTTGTAGGATCGAAAGTATGTCTAAAGGGGGGGTGATTAGACTACTTGACCAAATAAAAATCTAGCCTTTTCCCAATTTTAGTTCTTGGCAGATTTTAGCAACTATGGACAAGTCAAGCAATCTTAACACTATTCAAGAAAGCATGCAAAGAGTATATGAGCAGCGGAAAGTAAAGCATGCAACTTGCAAGAATGTAAAGGGAAGGGTTTGGAGGATTCAAATGCAATTGGAGACACGGATGTTTTTGTCGTGGTTCCGATAGGTGGTGCTATCGTACATCCACGTTGATGGAGACTTCAACCCACGAAGGGTAACGGTTGCGCGAGTCCACGGAGGGCTCCACCCACGAAGGGTCCACGAAGAAGCAACCTTGTCTATCCCACCATGGCCATCGCCCACGAAGGACTTGCCTCACTAGCGGTAGATCTTCACGAAGTAGGCGATCTCCTTGCCCTTACAAACTCCTTGGTTCAACTCCACAATCTTGTCGGAGGCTCCCAAGTGACACCTAGCCAATCTAGGAGGCACCACTCTCCAAGAAGTAACAAATGGTGTGTTGATGATGAACTCCTTGCTCTTGTGCTTCAAATGATAGTCTCCCCAACACTCAACTCTCCCTCATAGGATTTAGATTTGGTGTAAATAAGATTTGAGTGGAAAGCAACTTGGGGAAGGCTAGAGATCAAGATTCATAGGGTAGGAATGGAATATCTTGGTCTCAACACAAGTGTAGGTGGTCCTCTCTCAGAAAAAGTAAGTTGGAAGTGTAGGTTCATTCTGATGGCTCTCTCCACGAATGAAGAGGTGGTGGAGGGGTCTATATAGCCTCCACAAAAAATCTAACTGTTACACATAACTTCCCAAACTCGGTGGGACCGAATGGTTAAACTCGATCGGACCGATTCAGCAAAGCTAGTGACCGTTAGGGTTTTCGGTGGGACCAACATGCAACTCAATAGGACCGATATGGTTAGGGTTAGGGCATAACGTAATCTCGGTGAGACCGATTACACAAACTCGGTGAGACCGATTTTGGTAATAAGCTAACCAGAGAGTTGGTCAAGTAAACTCGGTGGGACCGATCGCTCATTTCGGTGAGACCGAAACATTGCGAAGGGAAACCAAAGAGTTCACATTGCAATCTCGGTGGGACCGGTCGCTCATCTCAGTGAGACCGAAATATTGCAAAGGGAAACAGAGAGATTACAACCCCATCTCGGTGAGACCGAGCTCCCTATCGGTGAGACCAATTTGCCTAGGGTTTGTGGTAGTGGCTATGACATTTGAAATTCGGTGGCGCCGGATAGGAAGAATCGGTGGGGCCGAGTTTGACTTTTGGTTTAGGTCATATGTGGATGTGAGAAAGTAGTTGAGGGTTTTGGAGCATATCACTAAGCATTTTGAGCAAGAACCTCATTAAGCAACACCTCATCCCTCCTTGATAGTATTGGCTTTTCCTATAGACTCAATGTGATCTTGGATCACTAAAATGGAAAATGTAGAGTCTTGAGCTTTGAGCTTGAGCCAATCCTTTGTCCTTAGCATTTTGAGGGGTCCACTTTTCTCATCCATGCCATGCCAATCATTGAGCTTTCCTGAGATATTAATCTTGAAATAGCATTAATTCAATGAGCTATATGTTGTTAGGAATTACCAAAACCACCTAGGGATAGTTGCACTTTCAATCTCCCCCTTTTTGGTAATTGATGACAACATATAGATCAAAGCTTCGACAAATGATAATAAGAGTGAAAAACATTGTCGCTTTGAGAAGTATGTGAAAAGCAAGAGCTCCCCCTAAATTTGTGCATAGTTTAAGATTTGCTTTAGACTGCAAATGCACAAAGAGTTAGGATCATGGGTTACTCTTCCATGTCACATACATCTTGGTGGAGCGCTCAAAATGATAATAATTAAAATACATGCACTCATCACCAAGCAAAGTGAGTGACCATGTGGAATATAAAAGGATAATGTCATCCAACAAGCATAAAGGTAGCATATGATCAAACACATGATCATCCAAGTATCACAAAGTATAAAGTATCTCAACCAAGCAAATAAACAAAGTTCAACCACCAAGGAGAAACGCAAGAGAGAACAAAAGCAACACTCTCTCTTGAAGCCTATGATCTATACATTTTCTCCCCCTTTTGCAACAAGTTACCAAAAAGTTCATAAAAATGCATAGTGCTAAATCGACTCTCAGGCTTGGTCTTCAGGTGGTGGTGTAGACAGAACTCCAAGGACGAAGGCATCAGTCGATGCAGATGGAGCTAGTGGAGTAGGTGCTGGAGCTGGTGGCACTGAAGCTGTAGCTGGTGCAGATGAAGTTGCTCTGGTGTCTGTGACAGGCACTACATCAGATCTTTGTCCTCTGGGCACTCTAGCAAAAGCATCAGTGGTAGACTTGCCCTTCTTCTCCTGCACTTCATCCTGAAGTTTCTCAACGACTGACTGGATCTCAGTGACCTTCACATCTAAGTCATATAACTTCTGCTCCACAGTCCTCTCCAAGCTCTCCTGGTTTGAGTCAGGGTAGCAAGTCCCTTCTCAATCCTCGGAGTGGAGGCAATCAAGTAGCCAAGCTGATCTTGCTTGCTCTTCAGAAGATACTGATATGCCTCTTCAGTGGTTGGCATGTTTGCAGCCTTTTCAGCCCTTGCCTTCTACTTCTTGGCTTGTGCGTGCACAGAAGATGGTTTGTTCTCATCCATCACCACAGTGTTGTCCTCAAAGTCTGGGTAGATGGGAAGGTGCTCCTTGTCCAGTAGATATGTGCCAGTGCCCATCTTGGAGTTGATTAGATCCTGGATCTATGCGGCATACCCACAACTCCTCTTCTGATCTGCAGCTGTCCTCTTTATGGTTTCCACAATTAGTCTCATGACCTTGAACTTTTGTGGAACATAAAAAATGTGCAGCGAGTTGATGGAGTGACCTCTGATCATCTTGCACCTGACTTTGGCAAAAGAGTGTGCCTGAGGATCCAGTTGATTGTTGGCAAGCCTGACAGAAGGTAATGTACTGATCCAAACTTGTGTGTCTCAAGAGCAGCATCTGGGATCTCTTTGTACATGTGTGCCATGGTGTTGTGATCCTTCTTCTTCTTGGCATAGACATCCAAGTCATCTTCTTGTTCTTTTGGGGCATTGATCAACTGAGCCCATTCTGCAACTATTGACTGGTACCTAGTGCCTTCAGACATCCATACAATCCTTCCATCTGGGTAGAAATGAGCTGTGGAGTAGAACTGCATGATGAGCTCATCATTCCACTTTGTGAGCTTCTGAGCCACAAACTCATCGACTCCACACGCCTTGAAGTTGTCATATACACCAGGGAAGTGATCCTCATTTTCCTCAATGAATGTCCAATCGACCCATCTCATATCACACACTATTGGCTTCTTGTCAAGCAACACTGTCTCATAGAAGTCCTGTTGTTCCTTTGTATGGAACATGTAGTCCATAGCAGTCCTTCTCCTGGTGGCATATGGATCAGACTCTCTCCATAGCCTCAATCCTGAATCCTTCCTTATCTTCATGTTCTCAGCTACTGGATGAGCATCGTTGAGGTCTGGAATTTTTGGCTTCAACTTCCTCAAGACATGTGACTCATCATATTCTTCTTCCATTGCAACTTCAGGCACTGGGGCCTTGTTCTTCTCCTCAGCAGGGATGTTCCTTATGCTCCTCTTTGGTTTTGGCTTTGGAGCTGGAGCAGCAGTCTTAGGAGCATTCTTAGGCTTAGATGGAACAGCCCTTGCCCTTATAGCATCTCCCATAAACTTTTGAGCTTTGGGTGCTGGTGTTGCATCCTATTCCTCTTCCTCTTTTTCAGAGTCTTTCATTATTGAAGATCTCCCAAGCACTCTAGCACTGGTCTTCTTGACCCTTTCCTTCGTTTTATTTTCTGCCACAACTTGCTCTTTGGGTGCAGATCCCAAAGTTTCTTGAGTGGATGTTCTGGCTTTTGACATGGGAGCTCTCTTGGCAGGAACCTTTTGCTTCATCCCTGGCTTAGTAGTAGCAGCTGTACCATATTCCTTTTTAAGGACTTTCCTCTTTGAGATGGCCTCTTCCTCAGCAGCCACATAGTCCTCATCCTCTAAATCTGAGGTTTTCTTCTCTCTGGTCCTGGTGGCTGCCTTAGGCAAGTTGCTGGGTGTGCTCCTGCTTCCATCATCTGAGCTACTGGAGGGACTAGTGCCATCACTCATGTTCACTTGCCCCTCAGACTTGTTCTGGCTATCACTCTGATCTGCCATGATGCAAACACTGACAACAGACCCTGTGAATAGATTATAGATGAGGTAGAGTGGATGAGCATCACAAAGTGCAAAGGTTTTTGCAAAAGAATGAATCAAAAACTTAGTTTTAGTTTTCCACAGGAAGCATTTCGGATCTACCGATTTGAAATCTCGGTGATACCGAAGCAGCTGTTGGAACCTAAACTAGTGAACTCGGTTAGACCGAGTCACAGTTCGGTGGCACCGAGACTGCTAGGGTTTCACAAAGACTCGAACTCGGTCACACCGATTTGCAATTCTCGGTCAGACCAAGAATCACATGTGCAATGGCCTGATCCAAATCGGTGGAACCGATTTCAACAACTCGGTCGGTCCGAGATGGTTTCGGCGGAAATCTAACCCTAAATTTTCAATCCACAACTAAACTACGGAGTGTTTTCATTGGATAAAGTGATCTCAATCGTGGCAAGATACATGGCAAAACAATGTGCTAGGGAATCGGAGTGAGAACAGCACAAAGATCAAGTCCATACCCTAGTTCGGTGATGGAATTGCTACGGCGGCAACGGCGGAGACGATCCCGTTGACGGCGGCGGAGACCAGCGACTGGAGGCGGCTGGCGACGAGGAGGACGATCCGGAGACCCAGGGAGGCAGAGCAGGCTGGGCGCGGGCGAAGAGGTTCAGAAAGTTTTCCAAATTTTGGTCCGTGGGTATATATAGCCTGACCCTGTCGGTGTGAATGAGTGGAAAAACTCGGTGGCACCGAGATGCATAACTACAAGCAGTTACTGCAACTCGGTGTGACCGAAAAGTTCAAATCGGTTGCACCGAGATTAAAAACCTAGATTGACTTAGTGATCTCGGTATGACCGAAATGGATGAATCGGTCAGACTGAAACGCACAAAGAAGTTTTGGAAGTTTAAGTCTATGATGAATCGGGGACTCCGAGTGCTCCTCACATAGAGTGGTTCGAATCTGACTTGATCAAACTTTGTGATGCAGCATGAATAGAGTTTGAGATGAGAAGAGCATAGATAGCTAGAGAAGGTTCTTAGGCATTCTTGTCCATCAACTTGGCAAGAGAAAAGGAAACCAACCAATCAAAACAACAAGTGGATGTCCTCGAATGAGTAAATTATGCAACCAACATGCTCACACAATAAAATGACAAATGAAATATGTGGAAAAGCATGCACAAACAATTCTAGCATCTATCGAGCAATTGGCGATGACTAGGTCATCTATATATGAGTATATTGACTTAGGAGTCAAATGAGAACATTTGATCATAGGTCATACTCATCGTTTAAGCACAAGTGGGGTTACCACTTTTACATAAAGCGTTGTTGTGTTCACACCATTAGAGTTGCTTTAGCTCAATTCTTAGAGTAAAGCTCCCCCTAGATGTGAGATCCCCCCTAAGAGGGATGAACTAACCTTGGGTTTTGTCGATGATGACTTCATGTAGGTGTTGAAGATGTGGATGCTCTAAGTTGATGTAGATCATTCGGAGCTATCCTTTGGAGTGAGTTGCACTTTCAATACCTACACGGGTTAGTCCCACAAGGAACAAACAAGGATATCCATAGACATAGAGTGATGCACACACAAGATGATGTCTATGAGAGCATTAGGTTACCTTGTCCCTTGTCTTACCAACAAGAGGGTTTGTGACTCCTTGAACTAGTGCAAGATGTGGAAGTTGATTGCACTTGTTCTTGCCAAAATGATAAGAGTGAAGTATGTTGGCGGAGTCACCCTCAAGAACTCTCTAGTTCTTCTTCTTCGGGATCCACACCATCTTGATGGGAATCCTCGGAGTTGTAGTTGTACTTGATGAAGTGGAACTTGATGTAGTCTTGGGAACCCACTTGACCAAGGCCTTAGGAGCTTCTTCAAATGCATCAATTTCCTCTTGAAGCTTGTCCTTGCCTTTTTCCTTGTGGTCTTGTGGTGGAAGATCATCTTGAGCTTGTGTCCCTTTGAAAGAAGTAGGATCATACTTCTCTTGTTGAGGAACAAACTTCGTCTTGGGGTATTGATCTTCTTCCCACTCAACTCCATTGGCATTGAACTTTCGTTCAAAACCAATACCTTGATTCTTCCGGTGCCTTCCTTGCTTGCGTACAATTTCCTCGAATTGCTTACTCCCGGCAAGGCTCTTGTAAACACCTTTCTCTATGATTCCCTTCAATAAGCTATTTTCTTGCTCAAGTGTAACTTGGCTAAGAGAATCATTAGTGGAATCAAGAGAACTACTAGAAGCAACAATATTGGATTTAGCATGATTATTGTTACTACTAGAGGAAGAATCCTTCTTGTTCTTGTTACTAGACTTGACTTGAGGCATGTAAGTGGATAAGAGTAAACGCTTGGCAATGTAAGAAGAACTTTTCTTGCGAAGATCATCATTGATTGCCTTTAAGAACTCATGCTCTTGCTCAAGATTGAGCTTCTCAAAACGTAATTTCTCATGAGTCCTTAAAAGTTCTCGATGATCTCCTAAGATAGTTTCATGAGCTAACTTAAGAGTGTTTAGTTCTTTAGTTAGAGACTCAATCTTCTCCTTATCATTGTCATTCGTTTTATCTTGATTAGCATGATTAATTGATGTTTCATCATAGTATTCATCACTAGAGTTGTCAACAAGTAAATCATCATCACCTAACAAGTCATCTTCATCACTATTGAAATCAACATACTCGGGGTGTGATACCTTTGGACCTTTGGCCATGAAGCATCTTCCAATTCCTTCATTTGGTGAATCAAATATGTCGTAGCAGTTGGTTGACACAAGTGCTAGACCGGCAACACCTTCATCTTGAGTATATTCGGAGTCGGAGTGATAGCTTCTCTCGGAGTGATTGTCGGAGTCGGAGCCGGATACCCATTCACCAACATGAGCTTGATGTCTTCGTTTTGTGTAGCTCCTTGATGACTTGTCCTTCCTTTCCGAATCCTTGCTTCTCCGGGATGTTCTTCGTTCATAACGATCATCTCTACTCCTTCTCTCTCTTGATGGTGATTCTTCTCTTCTACTTCTTCTTTTGGAGAATCTTCTCTTCTCTTGTAGGGTGCGTACACTCATTGGAATAGTGTCCGGGTCTTCCACAATTGTAGCAGTTTCGCTCTCGACTAGAAGATCTTTTGTCATTGTAGGACCTTGACTTGGAACTTCTCTCTTTGCTTCTACTCTTGTAGAACTTGTTGAAGTTCTTCACCATTAGGCTCAATTCTTCATTGAAGGTTTGTTTCTCACTTGATGATGTGGGAGCTTCACATGAGGCTTTGTAAGCACCACTTGACTTGTTATGGAGCTCCTCCTTATCCTTGAGTGACATCTCATGAGCAACAATTCTTCCAATGACTTCCGTTGGCTTGAGATCTTTGTAATTTGGCATCATTTGGATCAATGTGCATACGGTATCATATTTTCCATCCAAGGCTCTTAGGATCTTCTTGATGATGAATTTGTCGGTCATCTCTTCACTTCCTAAGCCGGCAATCTCATTTGTGATAAGAGCAAGCCTAGAGTACATTTCAGCGACACCTTCACCATCCTTCATTTTGAACTTGTCAAGTTGACTTTGAAGCACATCCAACTTGGATTCCTTGACGGAGTCGGTACCTTCATGCATATCAATCAAAGTATCCCAAATTTCCTTTGCATTCTCAAGACGGCTGATTTTGTTGAATTCTTCGGGGCACAATCCGTTGAAGAGGATATCACAAGCTTGAGCATTGTATTGTAGCATCTTCAACTCTTACGCGGTAGCTTCACGATTCGGTTCTCTCCCATCAAAGAATTCACCTTGCAAGCCAATACACACAATAGCCCAAACGGTGGGGTTATGTCCAAGAATATGCATTTTCATCTTATGCTTCCAACTAGCAAAATTAGTGCCATCAAAGTAAGGACCTCTACGGTGGTAATTTCCCTCGCTAGACGCCATACTCTCCTAGGTTGTGAAACCAAGGCTATGACCACCAAAAGCTATGGAAATCAAAGCAAATGGAGACAAAAGCTCTGATACCACTTGTAGGATCGAAAGTATGTCTAGAGGGGGGTGATTAGACTACTTGACCAAATAAAAATCTAGCCTTTTCCCAATTTTAGTTCTTGGCAGATTTTAGCAACTATGGACAAGTCAAGCAATCTTAACACTATTCAAGCAAGCATGCAAAGAGTATATGAGCAGCGGAAAGTAAAGCATGCAACTTGCAAGAATATAAAGGGAAGGGTTTGGAGGATTCAAATGCAATTGGAGACACGGATGTTTTTGTCGTGGTTCCGATAGGTGGTGCTATCGTACATCCACGTTGATGGAGACTTCAACCCACGAAGGGTAACGGTTGCGCGAGTCCACGGAGGGCTCCACCCATGAAGGGTCCACGAAGAAGCAACCTTGTCTATCCCACCATGGCCATCGCCCACGAAGGACTTGCCTCACTAGCGGTAGATCTTCACGAAGTAGGCGATCTCCTTGCCCTTACAAACTCCTTGGTTCAACTCCACAATCTTGTCGGAGGCTCCCAAGTGACACCTAGCCAATCTAGGAGACACCACTCTCCAAGAAGTAACAAATGGTGTGTTGATGATGAACTCCTTGCTCTTGTGCTTCAAATGATAGTCTCCCCAACACTCAACTCTCTCTCACAGGATTTGGATTTGGTGGAAAGAATATTTGAGTGGAAAGCAACTTGGGGAAGGCTAGAGATCAAGATTCATATGGTAGGAATGGAATATCTTGGTCTCAACACAAGTGTAGGTGGTTCTCTCTCAGAAAAAGTAAGTTGGAAGTGTAGGTTCGTTCTGATGGCTCTCTCCACGGATGAAGAGGTGGTGGAGGGGTATATATAGCCTCCACACAAAATCTAACTATTACACATAACTTCCCAAACTCGGTGGGACCGAATGGTTAAACTCGGTCGGACCGATTCAGCAAAGCTAGTGACCGTTAGGGTTTTCGGTGGGACCGACATGCAACTCGCCAGGACCGATATGGTTAGGGTTAGGGCATAACGTAATCTCGGTGAGACCGATTACACAAACTCGGTGTCAGGACCCCGACTCGATGTCACATTGATCTAGCCTGTAACACCTCATATCACTTTGCGGCCTCACGCACGGTATCCCCACGGGTGTCGCCTTACCTTTGCCCGGGACCGTTTGCGCCTTTTGGCTCACGTATATGATAGTGTCGCTAGCATCCATATGATAAGGAGCCCGGGCTGACATGACTAGTCGTAAACCCAAAGTGGCACAGACTTACAGGGACAGGCATCCATGACCCAGCTTCGAACGTGTCGGTCAACAGCAAGTGGGTCCGGGCTGTAGCACTGGGCTAGCAGGACTCCGGTAAACCGGGCTGTAGCGGGCTAACAGGACTCCGGTACTCAATGCGTGACATTTCCCCGAAGGGACAGACACAGGAACGAAGAAGGACACATGCCGGCCAGCCTAAGTGTTCCAGAGCAGTAGCAAGCTACCATGGCTCAGCGGTAACACTAGGAGACATTTCCCGGTAAGAGAGGCTACTAAAGATAAACAACTAGATAGTCAGATCCCACACATACCAAGCATTTCAATCATACACACAATATGCTCGATATGTGCAAATACAACAAGGCATCACAACATGACTCTATGACACAAGTACTTTATTTAAGGCTCAGAGAGCCATACATAACATACACAAAGGTACGGGTCACACGACCCAGCATTCAAGTCATACAGTCATACAAAACAGCAGCGGAAGTAACTTGTCTGAGTACAGACAACTAGAAAAATAAAAGAGGCTTGGAAAGCCTAGCTATACTACGTGGTCCTTCACAAGCTCAGGATCACCACCTGGGCCTTAGCCTACTCATTGATGTCAACGTCTACGTAGAACCCATCAGAAGGGGTTGCAGCGTCTTCTGTAAAAATGTAAATTATAGCAACATGAGTACAAAGGTACTCAGCAAGACTTACATCAGATCCTACATACATGCATATTATCAAGAAGGGTTGGTGGAGTTATTGCAGCAAGCCAGCTTTGACTCTTGGCTAGGCTAACCTACGAGACTCCAACTTGAAATGGTTTTGCGCACACGAGTCCACTACTCTCCACTTCAATACACTACCGAGGATCCACCTCCGTCTTCCTACGGAAGAGCCATCCTCGGCACTCACACTTATCTTGAGACTTTTAGTAGTTTCCATTTACTTGTCTATGAACTGTATAGGCAACCAAGTAGTCCTTTACCGCGGACGCGGCTATTCGAATAGATCATGATAACCCTGCAGGGGTGTACTTCTTCATACATGTTTCCACCACTTAGCGTCTGCACACGACATGTGCTCGGCAGACTTCAAGCGAAAGCCGACGTGGGTGTAGACCACGACCTACCTAAACACTTAAGCCTCTAGTCCAGGTTTATCGCCTATCCAGGTTCCATCCGCAGGGAGTCCGGCCGAGGTTTCCCATACGGCCCCGAACGATGTGAACAGGGTTCCCGAGATACCTAACGGGTATTCGGTACACCGTGCCACGTACCTACCGCATCACAGCCCACCCCTACGGTCAGCGCTGTCCACGGCCTCCAGTAGGCTACAAACACCAGAAACTACGTGCAACTCCTGGACAGAGAGCTAGGGTGAATAAGAAGTCGAGCGGGGTCATATTTCAGGGCCCAATGCATGGTAGTAGCTGTATCTTAAATCGCACATACAGATCTCAGTGCTTAAGGTCGGCTTCAATGAAACAACCCACCATGTACTCCTACATGGCCTCTCATCGATACCTTTACCAAATCGTGTTCACCACACCACTCTCATTACCGACATAATCATTTCACTCTAGCCATCACCCAGATGAACCAGACCTGACACGACTCTAAGCATAGCAGGCATAGCAAGGTAGGAACAACACACACATATGGCTCAATCAACTCCTACACATGCTAGTGGGTTTCATCTAGTTACTGTGGCAATGACAGGTCATGCAGAGGAAATGGGTTCAACTACCGTAGCACACAGCAGTTTGAAACGCGTTGTCTTAATGCAGTAAAAGAGAGCAGGAGCGAGAACATGGGATTGTATCGATATGATCAAATGGTTGGTTGCTTGCCTGATGGTTCGATGCACTGATACGGTTCTTCGTTAGGGTAATCACGATACTCCTCGGAGGCAGAACCTGTCGCAAAGGACACCGATACACAACCATCACCAAACAATGTGCAACAGTATGATGCATGCATGAAACATAGCAATATGAGTGTGTTGGGCTAATGCAACTAAGACCAGAAGGGTTTGGACCAATTTGAATCAAAGATTCAAATTTCAAACTCAAACATGGCCTTTTAAAGTGCTTTTCCTTGTTCTGCATTAAACATCAAGTTAACTTGTTTAGTCATGCATGGAAATAGTACAGATGGATAGATTGGATTTTTCTGATCATTTTTCATATATAATTTGTCTGATTTGGAGTTACAGAATAAAAGTTATGAATTTTTGAAGTTTAAATTATATTCTGGAATTTCCTATATTAGATTAATTCCAGAAAATCAATTATTGCGTCAGCCTGACGTCAGTGTGACGTCAGCAGGTCAACGGAACACGTCCGGGTCAAACCTGACAGTGGGTCCCGCATGTCAGGGTGATTAAATTAATTAAAGTTTAATTAAAACTAAACCTGTTTAATTAACAGGGCTGGGCCCCACCTGTCATTGACTCAGGGGAGTCAACCAGGGCCCACCCGTGGTCAAAGTCAATGCCAGCGGCGCCGGCGTTTAGCCGCCGGCGAGCCCGACGCGGCGGCGGGAGTGGTTTTGGCCGTTTCGGCCACCAAATGGGTCACGGAGACCACCGGAGTGGAGCTGAGGACGAACCGCAGCTCCTGGTGGAGTCCGTTGGGGTCGGGGTGGCCGGAGTTGGCGCCGGCGACGACCTTGGCGGCCACCGGAGTTCGGGTGAAAGCGAACTCGGCCTAGGGTGTGCGGGGAGGTGCGGGAAGTGCACGGTTGGGCCCAACGCAGCGTGGTGAGTGCGTTGGCCACCGCGGGTTGGCCGGAGGATGGCCGGGAGCACGTCGGCGACGAGATCCGCGGCGGTGCGTGCGTGTGATCTTCGTGCGGTGGCTACACGGCTCGGGAATGAGAGAGGGAGGGTCGGAGGGGTAGCTAGGCTCACAGCGCTCCCGTAGAGGCCACCGGCGGGGTCGGGGACGAGCTGAGGCGGCGACGGCGTTGAAGGGGATCTCCGGCGACGGCGAGCTCGGGCGAGGTCGGTGCGGTGGTCTCGGGCCGCACGAGCACACGGGGCTCGGCTAGCTCGATGAAGTGGACGGCGGCGGAGCTCCTGGACACGGCGGCACGGCGTGGGGTTGACGGAGGGCGTGGCTACGGCGAGGGGGTGGCGGCGATGGCGTCGGCCATGGCGTGGGAGAGCGAGGGAGAGGAGCTGGAGAGGTGAGGGGGTGTCTGGGAGGTTCGGGAGAGAGAGAGAGGCCGATTCACGGCGTTAGCCGGGCGAGGGAGGCGGCGAGGCGGCGAGCAGGTGCGTGGCACCCATGCGGTGCTCGCCGTCGAGCACCTGCCTGCCTGCCTGGCCGGCAAGCAGCTCGCTGGCGCGGTGCTGGGCTGGGCCGGCAGGTGGGCCGGGTGCTGGGCGCCAGGTAAGCTTTTTCCATTTTTTTCTGTTTTCTGTTTTTTAATACTTCTGCAACTTTGTTGAATTAAATAAAATACTTAGGCTACTCCTAAAATCACCAAACTACTCCTGGTCCATAGTTGGATTATTTCCAACAGGAAACATTTTAGTTTGGAGATATTTGAGCATTTAAATATTTCATATAATTTTAAATGCCCAAATTCAAATATTTATGATTTAATTCAAAAACCCTAAGCTGGCCTAGGAAAATGTGCACCACTTTTGGCAGAGGTTCTGAACCAAGACAAAAATGATGGGCATTTTAGAAGGGCATTTCAGGTTCATTGAAAAAGTTTTTAGTAAACCCTAATTGGATTCAGAGGGGACTGGGGGTTCTGTCATCCCCATTTCAGGTTTCTAATGAAAGATTAAACATGATGCAACACTCTAATGCATGACTAACTAGGATGTGACAACTCACCCCCACTCAAAAGAATCTCGTCCCGAGATTTGGGTTCCTCCGGGAAGAAGGCGGGATACTCGAGTCGAAGACGATCCTCCCTTTCCCAAGTTGCTTCATCCTCAGAATGGTGCGACCATTGTACTTTGAGAAACTTGATATTATGACGTCGAGTGGTACGCTCGGCCTGATCGAGGATACGAATGGGGTACTCTCGATATGTAAGATTATCTTGGAGATCAAGCGTTTCGTAGTCCACTCCACGGATAGGATCCGAGAAGCAACGCCTGAGTTGAGAAACATGGAAGACATCGTGGACTCTGGAGAGGTGCGGAGGTAGTTCCAACTGGTAGGCAACTTCTCCTCGTTTGGCGAGAATGCGAAAAGGTCCAATGTAACGAGGAGCCAATTTGCCTTTGATACCGAAACGATGGGTTCCCTTCAGAGGGGTAACCCGAAGATAAGCCTTCTCGTCAACCTCGAAGGTCATAGCCTTATGTTTTCGGTCATATTGACTCTTTTGACGAGATTGGGCTGTTTTCAACTTTTCACGAACGATGCGAACTTGTTCTTCTGCTTCCTGAATCATATCCGGGCCAAAGAATTGTCTTTCCCCGGTCTCTGACCAGTTAAGGGGTGTTCGACACCGTCGTCCATAGAGAACTTCAAAAGGGGCTTTACCCAAGCTAGATTGATAGCTGTTGTTGTAAGCAAATTCGGCAAATGGAAGGCATTTCTCCCAATCCATTCCGAATGAGATGACAGAGGCTCGAAGCATGTCTTCTAGGATCTGGTTGACGCGTTCTACTTGACCACTCGATTGAGGGTGAAAAGCGGTGCTAAAGGAAAGGCGGGTTCCCATAGCGTTTTGGAAACTTTCCCAAAATCGAGAGGTGAAAAGACTTCCTCGATCCGAGTTAATTTCCAAAGGAACACCATGGAGAGACACTATCCGGGAGATGTATAAGTCTGCCAATTGACTAGCGGTTATACTCTCACGAACAGGTAGGAAATGGGCTACTTTGGAAAGACGATCGACAACGACAAAGATAGCATTATTCCCTCTCTTGGTCCTGGGAAAACCGGTAATGAAATCCATACCAATTTTATCCCATTTCCATTCAGGAATAGCTAGGGGCTGAAGGGTGCCAGCAGGCCGTTGATGCTCTGCTTTTACACGACGACAGACGTCGCAATTAGCAATATACTGAGCAATTTCTCTCTTCATCCTAGTCCACCAGAACCTCTGGCGTAGGTCCTGATACATCTTGGTACTACCCGGATGAATGGTGAGAGGAGATTCATGAGCCTCCTTAAGGATCAACTGCCGTAGATGCTGGTTCTTGGGAACCACTAGACGGTTCTCAAAGTACACAACACCATGATCATTTGTGGAGAAACAACTAGCACCTCCGCTAGCAATGTTCTCCTTGATTTTAGATATTCCTTTATCTCGCTTTTGGGCAGCGATGATTTGATCCGTAAGAGTAGGTTTCGCTACCAAGGTGGAAAGAAATCCTTGAGGAACAATGTGAAGGTTAAGCTTCCGAAATTCCTCATGGAGAAGCGGTTGACTTTGTTGTAACATTAGGTTGTTACAATAAGATTTACGACTTAGCGCATCAGCCATGACGTTGGCTTTCCCTGGGGTGTAAGTTATTCCTAAGTCGAAATCTGTGATCAACTCAACCCAACGTCTTTGCCTGAGATTCAAATCCGGTTGGGTGAAAATGTACTTCAGACTTTGGTGATCAGTGAATATTTCGCAACGGTTACCGAGGAGGTAATGTCGCCAGGTTTTAAGTGCATAGACTACGGCTGCAAGCTCTAGATCATGAGTAGGATAATTCTCCTCATGTGGGTGCAATTGCCGTGAAGCGTAAGCAATTACGTGTCGATCTTGCATGAGAATGCAACCTAGTCCTTGTCGCGAGGCGTCGCAGTAGATAACAAAGTCCTTAGAGAAGTCTGGCGGTACCAGAACGGGAGCAGAAGTCAGGCGTCTTTTCAGTTCCTGAAAGCTGTGCTCACATTGTGGAGTCCATTCGAATTTCTTATCTTTCTTGAGGAGTTCGGTTAGAGGTTTAGCAACTTTGGAGAAGTTTTCGACAAAGCGACGACAATAGCTCGCTAAGCCCAGAAAACTCCGAACTTGCTTGACCGATTCAGGTGGAGTCCAATTAAGGACGGCTTGAACTCGCTCGGGGTTAACAGCAATACCTTTACCAGATATTACATGACCCAGATAGGTCACTTCTGACAACCAAAATTCACATTTGGAAAACTTGGCATAAAGGCGGTGCTCTCGAAGTTTCTTCAACACTAGCCTTAAATGTTCGGCATGTTCTTCCTCGTTCTTGGAGTAGATGAGTATATCATCGAGATAAACTACGACGAATTTATCCAAATACTCCATGAAGATTGAGTTCATTAACCGAGAAAAGGTGGCTGGAGCGTTGGTTAAGCCGAAGGACATGACGGTGTACTCGTATTGGCCATAACGAGTAACAAAGGCCGTTTTAGGAATGTCCCCGTTTCTGATTTTGATTTGATGGTAGCCCAACCTCAAATCCATCTTGGAGAAGACTGAGGATCCAGCGAGCTGATCATACAGGTCGTTGATCCTGGGGAGCGGATATTTGTTCTTGATTGTGACCAAATTGACAGGTCGATAATCTACAACCATCCGGTCCGTACCATCCTTCTTCTTGACGAATAGGACGGGGCAAGCCCACGGAGATGAGCTAGGTCGGATGAAACCCTTTTTCAAGGACTCATCGAGTTGTTTCTTAAGCTCGGCTAGTTCTAGTGGTGCCATCTTATAGGGTCTTCTAGCAATCGGAACGGTTCCTGGAATGAGGTCTATTACGAACTCAACATCCCTGTCAGGTGGAACACCTGGCAATTCCTCTGGGAAGACATCCGGGAAGTCACGGACTACCGGAACGTCCTCAAGGTCTGGCAAAGGGCTGGCGTTAAGAGAATATAATTGTCGCTTGGCTAATCGGGTCAAGACATTGACTATCTTCCCCGAAGGATGGGTAAGTTGAACAGTCCTAGAGAAGCAATCAATTTGGGCATGATGAACTGACATCCAGTCCATACCCAGAATGATATTAATATCTGAAGATTTAAGGGCTATCAAAGATGCGAGGAAAACAAGTCTGTCGACTTGGATTTCATTTCCATGGCTTACTCTAGAAGTTTGCCATTTGGATCCCGGAGTTTGAATTACCATAGAGGCTGGCATGTCACAGAATGCGATGTTATGCAAACGAGCATAGTTTTCAGATATAAAAGAATGAGAGGCTCCTGTGTCAAAAAGAACAGATGCCGGGTGGCAATTAACAAGGAGCGTACCGAGAACGACGTTGGGATCCTCTTGAGCTTCTTCGGCAGAGATACAGTTGACATGGCCACGTGTAGCGGTGGCCGGCTTGGCGTGGAACACTTTCCCTGTCGGCTTGCCACGGCCAACAGCTTTAGCAGGCTGGTTGGGGTTGGTCTGGGGACACTCACGCATATAGTGACCAGATTCCCCACACTTGAAACAGGTCACGGAACTGGTACGTGGAGGAGCATTGTTGGTTGGACCCCCATAGGGCTTGGCTGGTGCAGACTGTTGAACAGGGCGAGGCGCCTGGAAAGATGGCCTCGGTGTGAACCTGGGTGGCAGGGCGGTGTTGGGCACCCACACGCGGCGCTTCTGAGGACCAGCACCGGATGAGGAACCCATGTCACGGCCATGCTTGCGTGTTGCGTCATAATCAGTCTGACCAGTTTCAGCACTGATGGCCTTGTTAACAAGTTTCTGAAAAGATGTGCACTCATGCAGACGGAGGTCGCGGCGAAGCTCAGGACTAAGTCCCTTACGGAACCTCGCTTGCTTCTTAGCATCAGTAGAAACTTCCTCAGTTGCATAACGTGCGAGGTTACCAAACTCCCTGCTGTAAACATCCACAGAGAGTCGGCCTTGGGTGAAATTGCAAAATTCCTCACGTTTACGGTCCATGAGACCCTCCGGAATGTGATGTTCACGGAAAGCCTCGCTGAATTCAGCCCAAGTAGTGACATGGCCCGCTGGGCGCATAGCTCCATAATTCTCCCACCATAGACTGGCGGGGCCTTCAAGATGATATGCAGCAAAGGTGACCTTGTCAGCCTCCGCTACCAGCGCGGAACGCAGTTTGTGAGAAATACTGCGAAGCCAGTCATCAGCGTCGAGAGGCTCGACGGAGTGGTGGAACGTGGGTGGATGTAACTTGATGAAATCACTGAGTGACACCACGTTAGTCCTCTGATGGTGTGCCGTGTTCTGTTCAATACGCTCCAACAAACGGTTGGTCTCCCGCTTGTTTCTTTCGGCTTCCATCATAACCTCGGCTAGGGAAGGAGGATGAGGCAGATTTGCATTCCTGACTTCACTGCCTTCGGCCTGCTCTTGAGGAGCAGGGTTAGTGCGCGTGTTGACCATCCTAGGTAAACAAGACAATGATTCAGTCAGAATGATAAAATTCCGACATAGGATACAGAATGTAAGGAATAACTCGGAATGCAAGATGATCATCCGTATGACATGGTAGATACAGAAACTGCTTCTTTATTCCATCGTCATACACACCATACAGGGTTTAGTACAAGACCAAACAAAGTACTATTACGGTGAAAAGAGGATTACATCTCATCGGAGGCATCCCAAGCTCCTATACATTATTTTTCTACATCTCCGGAAAGAGTACAAACTAGGTCATATCCCACGAGTCACGCAGGACGATAGACGACACAGCTAACACGAACTAGTGATACTACCACTAACTCAGACCGATCCGTAGTAGTCCTCGTAGAAGTCACCTCCATAGCCTGGAAGCTCAACATGATCATCCGGAAACAGACGATCTCGCGGAGCTTGTGGACCATAGGGACTAGGATGAGGTCTTGGACCAACAGACGGTGGCCTGCGGGGACCGCGAGGTGGGGTGATGCCTCCTACATCACGCCAACCCATCACGTCTGGCAGAGCAGATCTCACAGGATAGAGATCGCGCATATCCGAATATCCAGCTTGCACTGCCGGTGCAAACCGAGTCAATGTGGCCCAATGGTCAGCACGGGTATTGAAGAGCTCTAACCTCAAGGCCCGATTTTCACGGTCCTTATCCTCGAGCATCTCAGCAGTAGTGCGGGTCCGTGAATCCTCCTGGGTGGGGTCAGCATAGATAGCCTGGAGATACCCTTGTGCTCCCGGAAGTGATCCTGGCATATACCGGAAATCAGAGTCCCGAAATAGACCAGACCTGACTCGCATGATGGTCATCATAGAGTAGGCGGCGTCCTGCACAGCCATCTCAATAGTAACCCCGAGTCCATAGGAGCAGTGAAGGGGCTCGGTGGATCCAGGATAAGATGGAAATATCCTGACAGTGCAGAGATACTGGCTTTGATTGAAGTCCCGAAATTGCTCTTCGACCGTGTACTCAGGATACCAACGGTATCCAGCCTCAGTCATTACCCTGACCAACATGGCGGTATGACCGGGTACATCTAGGCATCGAGTCAGGCGAACCACTTGATTGAGGTCGCGAGTGGCCATCTGAAAGCACAATCATAATGCAAAGGCATTAGAATTTCTAGCAAAATTTGGCAGCATAACAGCTGTAAATGCTCAAGAAGGATTTTGAGACATTTGACAAAGGATTTCATACACACTCAACATCATCATATCAAGTTCTGAGTCCATCCTAGCAACATAATGTGGTAGTAGAATTGAACTAGGCTTGTATCCATCAAACCTATAAGGTACTACTGATTAGTAACACGTGATCCTGATAGAGAGAATAGATCCTAATTCCTTAACCCCCGGTGGAAGAATAGACTGACTCAGATCAGAATGTCATAAGATAAAGAAGTAAAAGGAGCCTTACGTTCCAACCCACAAACAATTCCCCTACATATAACTAAAGAATTTCTAGACTCAACATCGACCAGTTTGGCTTGGAGAACCTACAGGCAGTCCGGCTCTGATGCCAACGCTGTCAGGACCCCGACTCGATGTCACATTGATCTAGCCTGTAACACCTCATATCACTTTGCGGCCTCACGCACGGTATCCCCACGGGTGTCGCCTTACCTTTGCCCGGGACCGTTTGCGCCTTTTGGCTCACGTATATGATAGTGTCGCTAGCATCCATATGATAAGGAGCCCGGGCTGACATGACTAGTCGTAAACCCAAAGTGGCACAGACTTACAGGGACAGGCATCCATGACCCAGCTTCGAACGTGTCGGTCAACAGCAAGTGGGTCCGGGCTGTAGCACTGGGCTAGCAGGACTCCGGTAAACCGGGCTGTAGCGGGCTAACAGGACTCCGGTACTCAATGCGTGACATTTCCCCGAAGGGACAGACACAGGAACGAAGAAGGACACATGCCGGCCAGCCTAAGTGTTCCAGAGCAGTAGCAAGCTACCATGGCTCAGCGGTAACACTAGGAGACATTTCCCGGTAAGAGAGGCTACTAAAGATAAACAACTAGATAGTCAGATCCCACACATACCAAGCATTTCAATCATACACACAATATGCTCGATATGTGCAAATACAACAAGGCATCACAACATGACTCTATGACACAAGTACTTTATTTAAGGCTCAGAGAGCCATACATAACATACACAAAGGTACGGGTCACACGACCCAGCATTCAAGTCATACAGTCATACAAAACAGCAGCGGAAGTAACTTGTCTGAGTACAGACAACTAGAAAAATAAAAGAGGCTTGGAAAGCCTAGCTATACTACGTGGTCCTTCACAAGCTCAGGATCACCACCTGGGCCTTAGCCTACTCATTGATGTCAACGTCTACGTAGAACCCATCAGAAGGGGTTGCAGCGTCTTCTGTAAAAATGTAAATTATAGCAACATGAGTACAAAGGTACTCAGCAAGACTTACATCAGATCCTACATACATGCATATTATCAAGAAGGGTTGGTGGAGTTATTGCAGCAAGCCAGCTTTGACTCTTGGCTAGGCTAACCTACGAGACTCCAACTTGAAATGGTTTTGCGCACACGAGTCCACTACTCTCCACTTCAATACACTACCGAGGATCCACCTCCGTCTTCCTACGGAAGAGCCATCCTCGGCACTCACACTTATCTTGAGACTTTTAGTAGTTTCCATTTACTTGTCTATGAACTGTATAGGCAACCAAGTAGTCCTTTACCGCGGACGCGGCTATTCGAATAGATCATGATAACCCTGCAGGGGTGTACTTCTTCATACATGTTTCCACCACTTAGCGTCTGCACACGACATGTGCTCGGCAGACTTCAAGCGAAAGCCGACGTGGGTGTAGACCACGACCTACCTAAACACTTAAGCCTCTAGTCCAGGTTTATCGCCTATCCAGGTTCCATCCGCAGGGAGTCCGGCCGAGGTTTCCCATACGGCCCCGAACGATGTGAACAGGGTTCCCGAGATACCTAACGGGTATTCGGTACACCGTGCCACGTACCTACCGCATCACAGCCCACCCCTACGGTCAGCGCTGTCCACGGCCTCCAGTAGGCTACAAACACCAGAAACTACGTGCAACTCCTGGACAGAGAGCTAGGGTGAATAAGAAGTCGAGCGGGGTCATATTTCAGGGCCCAATGCATGGTAGTAGCTGTATCTTAAATCGCACATACAGATCTCAGTGCTTAAGGTCGGCTTCAATGAAACAACCCACCATGTACTCCTACATGGCCTCTCATCGATACCTTTACCAAATCGTGTTCACCACACCACTCTCATTACCGACATAATCATTTCACTCTAGCCATCACCCAGATGAACCAGACCTGACACGACTCTAAGCATAGCAGGCATAGCAAGGTAGGAACAACACATACATATGGCTCAATCAACTCCTACACATGCTAGTGGGTTTCATCTAGTTACTGTGGCAATGACAGGTCATGCAGAGGAAATGGGTTCAACTACCGTAGCACACAGCAGTTTGAAACGCGTTGTCTTAATGCAGTAAAAGAGAGCAGGAGCGAGAACATGGGATTGTATCGATATGATCAAATGGTTGGTTGCTTGCCTGATGGTTCGATGCACTGATACGGTTCTTCGTTAGGGTAATCACGATACTCCTCGGAGGCAGAACCTGTCGCAAAGGACACCGATACACAACCATCACCAAACAATGTGCAACAGTATGATGCATGCATGAAACATAGCAATATGAGTGTGTTGGGCTAATGCAACTAAGACCAGAAGGGTTTGGACCAATTTGAATCAAAGATTCAAATTTCAAACTCAAACATGGCCTTTTAAAGTGCTTTTCCTTGTTCTGCATTAAACATCAAGTTAACTTGTTTAGTCATGCATGGAAATAGTACAGATGGATAGATTGGATTTTTCTGATCATTTTTCATATATAATTTGTCTGATTTGGAGTTACAGAATAAAAGTTATGAATTTTTGAAGTTTAAATTATATTCTGGAATTTCCTATATTAGATTAATTCCAGAAAATCAATTATTGCGTCAGCCTGACGTCAGTGTGACGTCAGCAGGTCAACGGAACACGTCCGGGTCAAACCTGACAGTGGGTCCCGCATGTCAGGGTGATTAAATTAATTAAAGTTTAATTAAAACTAAACCTGTTTAATTAACAGGGCTGGGCCCCACCTGTCATTGACTCAGGGGAGTCAACCAGGGCCCACCCGTGGTCAAAGTCAATGCCAGCGGCGCCGGCGTTTAGCCGCCGGCGAGCCCGACGCGGCGGCGGGAGTGGTTTTGGCCGTTTCGGCCACCAAATGGGTCACGGAGACCACCGGAGTGGAGCTGAGGACGAACCGCAGCTCCTGGTGGAGTCCGTTGGGGTCGGGGTGGCCGGAGTTGGCGCCGGCGACGACCTTGGCGGCCACCGGAGTTCGGGTGAAAGCGAACTCGGCCTAGGGTGTGCGGGGAGGTGCGGGAAGTGCACGGTTGGGCCCAACGCAGCGTGGTGAGTGCGTTGGCCACCGCGGGTTGGCCGGAGGATGGCCGGGAGCACGTCGGCGACGAGATCCGCGGCGGTGCGTGCGTGTGATCTTCGTGCGGTGGCTACACGGCTCGGGAATGAGAGAGGGAGGGTCGGAGGGGTAGCTAGGCTCACAGCGCTCCCGTAGAGGCCACCGGCGGGGTCGGGGACGAGCTGAGGCGGCGACGGCGTTGAAGGGGATCTCCGGCGACGGCGAGCTCGGGCGAGGTCGGTGCGGTGGTCTCGGGCCGCACGAGCACACGGGGCTCGGCTAGCTCGATGAAGTGGACGGCGGCGGAGCTCCTGGACACGGCGGCACGGCGTGGGGTTGACGGAGGGCGTGGCTACGGCGAGGGGGTGGCGGCGATGGCGTCGGCCATGGCGTGGGAGAGCGAGGGAGAGGAGCTGGAGAGGTGAGGGGGTGTCTGGGAGGTTCGGGAGAGAGAGAGAGGCCGATTCACGGCGTTAGCCGGGCGAGGGAGGCGGCGAGGCGGCGAGCAGGTGCGTGGCACCCATGCGGTGCTCGCCGTCGAGCACCTGCCTGCCTGCCTGGCCGGCAAGCAGCTCGCTGGCGCGGTGCTGGGCTGGGCCGGCAGGTGGGCCGGGTGCTGGGCGCCAGGTAAGCTTTTTCCATTTTTTTCTGTTTTCTGTTTTTTAATACTTCTGCAACTTTGTTGAATTAAATAAAATACTTAGGCTACTCCTAAAATCACCAAACTACTCCTGGTCCATAGTTGGATTATTTCCAACAGGAAACATTTTAGTTTGGAGATATTTGAGCATTTAAATATTTCATATAATTTTAAATGCCCAAATTCAAATATTTATGATTTAATTCAAAAACCCTAAGCTGGCCTAGGAAAATGTGCACCACTTTTGGCAGAGGTTCTGAACCAAGACAAAAATGATGGGCATTTTAGAAGGGCATTTCAGGTTCATTGAAAAAGTTTTTAGTAAACCCTAATTGGATTCAGAGGGGACTGGGGGTTCTGTCATCCCCATTTCAGGTTTCTAATGAAAGATTAAACATGATGCAACAATCTAATGCATGACTAACTAGGATGTGACACTCGGTGAGACCGATTTTGGTATAAGCTAACCAGAGAGTTGGTCAGGTAAACTCGGTGGGACCGATCGCTCATTTTGGTGAGACCGAAACGTTACCAAGGGAAAAGAGAGAGTTTACATTGCAATATCGGTGGGTCCGGTCGCTCATCTCGGTGAGACCGAAATGTTGCGAAGGGAAACATTACAACCCCATCTTGGTGAGACCGAGATCCCTATCGGTGAGACCGATTTGCCTAGGGTTTGTGGCAGTGGCTATGACATTTGAAACTCGGTGGCGCCGGATAGGAAGAATCGGTGGGGCCGAGTTTGACTTTTGGTTTAGGTCATATGTGGATGTGAGAAAGTAGTTGAGGGTTTTGGAGCATATCACTAAGCATTTTGAGCAAGAACCTCATTAAGCAACACCTCATCCCTCCTTGATAGTATTGGCTTTTCCTATAGACTCAATGTGATCTCGGATCACTAAAATGGAAAATGTAGAGTCTTGAGCTCTGTGCTTGAGCCAATCCTTTGTCCTTAGCATTTTGAGGGGTCCACTTTTCTCATCCATGCCATGCCAATCATTGAGCTTTCCTGAGATATTAATCTTGAAATAGCATTAGCTCAATGAGCTATATGTTGTTAGGAATTACCAAAACCACCTAGGGATAGTTGCACTTTCAGTTTTCTTGAGCACATATCTGGGAAAGCATGCCACACTTTATTTATGTTCATACACTAATGCAACACCATTCAAAATTTTGGATATTACAAATATACACTAATCCAGTGGGTAGTGCAATAGTAGAGTAGTTATTTTGTTACAGGGTACAGTACAATGGTTTTACTAAACAGATTTCAATAAACTCTAGCACTGGACGATTTCTATAAGAATTAACAATACAAAATGTAAAGGTAACACATTTCAGGATTGTATACTAGCTGTGCATGAGCATTAAACCAAATACAAAAGTCTGGAGGTAGCTAGCATTATTAACTAGTGACAGTATAAAAAATTGCAAACCATGTACCTCCAACTCGAGGGGGGCTTAAAAATTGTTATCCCAATCTTGATAATCGATCAAACATAAAAACTTGATCGAACGAATCAAGAGAACAGCCGGAGGAGGAGGTGCCCACTCTTGACCTTTCCTCTTGTCTTCATAATTTTTTGTGCAGTTTAACCAAAATAAAATGACATCAGCGCCTTGGCATTTTGATGACACTGTACAAAAAAATTAACTTATCTCATGAAAGTGAGGTATGTAATCTATAAGCATTAACAGTGCAAAAATCTGAAGGTAGTAACAAGTTTCATCGTTGGTATACTGGCTGTGCAACAGCATTAGAATGCCTTAGCTGAAAAATCTTTAATACATCCACAATCAACAGCTAACCCTGAAAAAATCCAGTGACATTAACTGGCATTGCTTAAATTTATCGGTGGCATTAGACTGAGTGCGGCATTTGTTAAATATGGCCACTTTAGCAGTAGCGTTGCTTGACTTGACTGTTGGCGTTATACTAACAGCAAAAAAGTGACACTAAGAGCATGGGAGGCCCATTCGGATAGTGGGCGCACCAGTACGATGTACCTCCATGGATGCATAGAGTGGCGAGGGAGGTATGGTTGCCTAGAGCAACAAATATCCAGGCAGCATATGTGAATTACGTCCCATTTTTGTTATGTTTATCCACATTTTTCCTATGTGAGGACAACAAACCGATCGACCTAGTCATTCTCTATTGTGTTGTCATGCCTTTCTACCCTTCTTCAACCAAGAGACACGAGACTCGTTCCTTAGCTACTGATTTTCCCCTTTTCAACCTAGATGCGGGTTCGATGCCTACTCTCTTGGACAGTACAGTCTCCCTTCCTTTCCTTATTCAACCCAAACATGGATTAGTATGAATGAAGTAGGGTTTCCTTTAATAGTGCAAATTAAGATTTTCGTCTGCGTGACCAGCAGAGCAGAGGATAGAAAATTGGGAAGATGGTGGAGTGTAAAAAGATCCACATGCAGCGACATGGCAGATGGGGCAATAGAACAAGGGTATGGTTCGAAAAGAGGTAGTATACTTGAGGGTCGGCGGGAAGTGGCTTCGCTCATGGTCGTTGTCCTCCGCACGCACTACGGCAGCGAGCTTGGGGACGGAGGCCATCCCGCGCGGGCGCTAGGTCTGAGAGGATGGCCTTGTCGTCAGTGCGTGACCTCGCTCGCTGACGACGAGTGCGTCAACACTGCACGTCCTTTTCTTCCCCGGCGGATCTGTGACCACCGGTGAGGAGGGAGAGAGGACGTCTTTTTTAGATCTGGAGAGAGGGTGATAGTGTGAGAAGCAAGTGGGCAGCCCTTAGCAAGAAAGCTCTAAAGCTCCAGCTTATATATCTTTTTTATACTAATAGTACTAGAGGTGGAGTAGTGGTAGAGTAGTTTATATTTTCTATGCAAATACTACCAGTTAGTCGTGCTTCAAAACTGAACGGCACGCCATTAAAAAATAAAGTCGAGAAATAATGCGGTACCTCAGGCCAACGCGGTCATATCGCATTTTGCACGAGAAATTACACACCATGTTTCGTTGACATGTGGTCCCATTCCAACATGTCAGTGAGACGACGGCGAGTCCTTTTGTACAATTTCCGAAAGGGCGTGTAGGCCGGGGCGCCTCTTCGTGTACCGTGGCAAACTGGCAACCGTCCACCGACTCTTCGCCTTTCCCTCTTGATTTGGAATTGATGTCGCACGCTCTTCCTCCCTCCTCCATTTGCCTTCACCCTTCCTTCTGCCATTGTCCGATCGTCTTCTCCATGGAGGGAACAAGCCGGAAACAACCCTGTTATTCTTGCCCCGATCTAAAAGATGACGTGGTGGGGGAACTCATTGATCGGTGCGACGTCATCACCTCGGCTAGCATGGCAGGTTCGTTCAAGCCCATTCTCGACTCAACTAATAACATCATTACAAGGAACCCAAGGGTCCAGGAGCGGTTTGATCTCCATTATCTTCTTCGCTATAAGCCTGTTCGCATGGGCGCGGACGACGGAGGCCTCGCCTTGTGCAAGTTGATGCATCTTGATAATGATACGTGTGATGTCAAGATGCCATCACTTAAGGGTAAGTCCTGGGCTGGCGCAAATGGAGATTGGGTTGTTTATATTGGGTACAATTGTGAGTGGGAACTTGTGAATGTGTACACTCGTCAGCGGATTCCACTTCCAGAAATCCCGGAGTGCCCTGAGGTTTAGCACACAGATGATCTATGTATGTTCAAATACAATCATGGTGACTTTCGTCTACTAAAGATAGCAATTTGTCGAGTTCCCAACCGCTCTTGGAATTACAAGAACTATCAAGTCGTTGCTATCTTCGACAAGCTTGTTGCCGTCCTTCGTGGTTCTACTGGATGGATATTGTGCAAAAATCAGTTTCTATACACGGATGTGTACTGTGATGCAATTGAATACGAGAATCTTGTGTTTGCTGCCACCACTCGTGGCACTGTTTTTGCATGGGATCCTCGTAGTTTCGGCACATTTGTCTTCCACCATAATTATAATTGTTTCATCCACATGCATGCGGGTTAGCAAGTTTCCCTTTACTAATTAACCTTCTTCTTGTGTTTCCAAGATCCTGTGAACATTCCACCACCTATACTTGAAAAAAAATTGTAAGCAAGGGGGAGATGATGATGGTGATGATCGCGAGCATGAGGAGGAGCAGAACTTATATACTCAGTGGCGTCTGGCAACTAATTCCGATGGATCACCTCTTCTTGTCTGTATACAATGCACTCAGACTGTTACTACTGAGGAAGCAGGTGTTGTCTCCCATGGTCGCCCTCTCCTGACCTATTCCAACACTCGTTGCATGGTATTCAGGACGGATACTAGTGTGCTAGCGCCAACACCTTCTCCCTGGTTCAGTATTGATAGCCTTGGATCAAACTTGCTCTTCCTTGGACCAAACTCTCCAATGATGGTGAAAGGCGATCCAGCTGCTGTTGACACAACATTACTACCATTTATGAGAAGCAACTGTATCTATACCTTGGACATTTTGGTGGTTCCCTACCCTGGTCCTGATATATGCCGCTTCATCCTGGATGACCAGTCCTGTGTTACTCTCGATATTGACAATAGTTGGCCCTTCCCAGAGCACCTATGGTTGAAAGCAAGCGTTTCCAACGTCGAGGATTGGTTGAGTTGAAGTTCATTTCATTGCTTGTTATTTGTTGTGTGATGGAAACTTTAGTATTTGCTAGAATGTTTTGTTGGAAATAATCTATAATCCAACATGTATCCTCGTTGTCGTTGTGTGTTGCTGACTTGTTGTATTTAATGAATGGTACATTTCAGTTGCAAATGCATGTCATAGACTCTATTTATGAATGGTTTTTGAGTCACTTCTTGGAGTGTGAGTACCGTAGTAGTATAGCCAGCATACGGTTAGTATATGAAGTTGCCACATCACATAGAGCAACCTAATATTGGAGTATGCTAGCCCTCCACCAGTGCGCCGCTTCAAATGGCGGAGGGAGTGAGAGGTCGCGTCACCTTGTGTCCAGATCTGAGATGCCACGTGTACCAAATGAATGACTCCAAGTTCGACCACCGTGATGCTAGGTGCGAGCCAAGGAACACTGTTGGAGAGACCCCCCTCATAATTTTCCTACATTGGTCGTTTGATTCATAGGATAGAATGCTATAGGATTTTTTCCCTATGTGATCATGTTTTAATTGGCAATCTAGCATCCACTCCAACTTTTGTTTCACTTCCTTTGTTCCTACGAAGAGAGTACTTGCTCTAAATGATGTGCCGCTGCAAGAGCCGCCTATATTAATTAACCATGCTCTAAAAAGGTGGACCAGTTCTGGCTATAGTAGTACTGTACTAGGTTAGTAGGTGACCTTGCGCTTGGCTCTTCTCCTCTTCCGGAAGTTGAACAATAATGATGGTACTACAGTAGTACTTCTGGCAATCTGACACCAAATGAACTACTGCACGTCCACCTCTTGTAAGCAAAAGTTTCTCCTCGTGCTGCGAGCCACCGCGCACATATTAGCGAGGGAGAAGGCGTAGTAAGCAAGCTTCTCATCATTCTGCGAGTTGACGGGACACATCAAAGTTATCTATTAGTACTCTCTTCAAAAAGGGCTGACCTTGTCCATGGCTACCATCATGTGCTCTGTCATTGAGTACGTGCACTATTCACATGCCATCGAGGAGAAAAAATATTGCGTAGTACTAGGTGCCATCGAAGTGCATGACTCACTTACGCACTGCATATCTCCATTTTCTTGCATGACACACCACCTTGATGCTAGATGTCCCGCATGTCATGGAGGCATATAGTATGATTTTGTAAAATGGAGGCATATAGATGTCTCGCGTGCCGGCAACAGGATGAACAAAGCTCATGTCCTAAACGAAAGAGTGGAAGAACATAGATTCCCGACGACCGAGAAGGAGCTACAAACCTCGGGGTGGAGCGTCTGCACTCATAGTATTTTATATTATCCAGCGATATAAAATCAACCAAATCTCTCCATGTTCCTATACCATTCTATAGTACTATGAGAATAACTTTGAACGTAAGCCATTGATTCACTCTATCCAATGGTCATAGTTGGAAAATCCAAACAAAACCAAGCATTGGATCAACTCTTTTTTCGAGATCAACTCTTTTAGCACTTAGATTGTTGTTGCCTGCCCACCTAGCCCACCTATATATCCGCTCACGTGTGAGGACCACAGGAGCTATCCACTCAGATTGTATGTTAAAAAAATAAAGGTCGATAAGTAATGCGGCACCTCGGGCCAACGTGGCCAGATCGCATTTTGCACGAGAAATTACACACCTTGTTTCGTTGACATGTGGTCCCGTTCCAACATGTCAGTGAGACGACGGCGAGCCCTTTTGTACAATTTCCGAAAGGACGTGTAGGCCGGGGCGCCTCTTCATGTACCGTGGCAAACTGGCAACCGGCCACCGACTCTTCGCCATTCCATCTCGATTTGGAACTGATGTCGCACGCTCTTCCTCCCTCCTCCATTTGCGTTCACCCTTTCTTCTGCCATTGTTTGATCGTCTTCTCCATGGAGGGAACAAGCCAAAAATGACCCTGTTATACTTGCCCCAATCTGAAAGATAACGTGGTGGGGGAACTCATTGATCGGTGCAACGTCATCACCTCGGCTAGCATGGCAGGTTTGTTCAACAACATTCTCGACTCAACTAATAACATCATTACAAGGAACCCAAGGGTCCAGGAGCGGTTTGATCTCCCCTATCTTCTTCGTCGTGACCCTGCTGACTGGCGCGGGGACGAGGGAAGCCTCGCCTTGTGCAAGTTGATGCCGCTTGATAATGATACGTATGACGTTAAGATGCCATTGCTTGAGGGCAAGGCTTGTGCAGGCGCAAATGGAGATTGGGTTGTTTATATTGGGTACAATTGCGAGTGGGAACTTGTGAATGTGTACACTCGTCAGCGGATTCCACTTCCAAAAATCTCCGAGTGCCCTGAGGTTGAGCACGCAGATGATCTACATATGTTCAAATATGATCATGGTGACTGTCGTCTATGGAAGATAGCAATTTCTCGAGTTCCCAAGTGCTCTTGGAATTACAAGAACTAGCTATCAAGTTGTTGCTATCTTCGACAAGTTTGTTGCCGTCCGTCGTGGTTCAACTAGATGGATATTGCTCAAAAATCAGTTTCTATACACAGATGTGTACTGTGATGCAATTGAATATGAGGGTCTTGTGTTTGCTGCCACCACTCGTGGCACTGTTTTTGCATGGGATCCTCGTAGTTTCGGTACATTTGTCTTCCACTGTAATTATAATTATTTCATCCACATGCATGCAAGTTAGCAAGTTTCCCTTCTCTACTAATTAACCTTCTTCTTGTGTTTCCAAGGTCCTGTGGACATTCCACCACCTATACTTGAAAAAATTATAACCAAGGGGGAGATGAGGATGAGGAGGGCCGATATACTCAGTGGCGCCTGGAAACTTCTGATGGATCACTCCTTCTTGTCTGTATATAGCCCACTGCTGATGTTACTACTAAGGAAGCAGGTGTTGTCTCCCATGGTCGCACTCTCCGGACCTATTCCAACACCCATTATATGGTATTCAGGATGGGTACTATTGTGCTTGCGCCAGCACCTTCTCCCTGGTACCGTATTGATAGTCTTGGAGCAAACTCGCTCTTCCTTGGACAAAACTATCCAAGGATGGTGAAAGGCGATCCATCTGCTGTTGACACAACGTTACTACCATTTATGAGAAGAAATTGTATCTATACGTAAGACATTGCGGTGGTTCCCTACCCTGGTCATGATATAGGTCACTTGAGCCTGGATGATCAGTCCTACGTTGCTCTTGATATTGACAGTAGCTGGCCATTCCCAGAGAATCACTTGTGGTTCAAAGCAAGCATTTCCAACGTCGAGGATTGGTTGAGTTGAAGTTCATTTCATTGCTTGTTATTTGTTGTGTGATGAAAACTTTAGTATTTATAATGTATCCTCGTTGTCGTTGTGGGTTGATGACCTATTGTATGTAATAAAATGATATGCCTGTGATAAACTTACTAAATTTATGAATGGCTTTCGAGTCGCTTCTCTGAGTGGGTGCTGCGACGAGGAAAAAAATATTTTCCGAATACATAATTGTACGTGCATTGCAACAGGTTATCGGATGAGTCCAATCAACAATAGTACACTATTTGTACTAGCTTCACATGCTGCACTACCTCTATGTCTACGTACGTAATACAACAAGTTTTAAACTTGAGACCAGCCACCCATCCTCACAAAGAACACTTTTTAACCTAGCACAGACTCCAGGAAATCTGGCCATAGTGTGAGGTGGGCCATATGTTAATGTGTTCGCTGTACGTAACCAGCACCTCGAATCCCCGATACTACTACTATAAGTAGTAGGAGTAGTAGGGTGGCATGGGCCAGAACAAGCATTCACATCTAGGAGTATAGCACACGCCACTAGCACGACTTCCATCTGACACCATATTTGTTGGAGTTCGTGCTACAGCAATCTCTTCAACCTCATCGTTTCTCTAACTCAGCCATCGTGCGGTGGGCGAGGTGGGGGTTTGCCGATAGTCGGTTTCCTCAACTACGGTCCCACTTGTAAGGCCAACTCCAACGCACGACCCCAAACAGACTTCCGTTTTGCCCGGATTCTGTCCATTTGGGTAGGGCAATGGGGTCGTGTCCGGGCCATTTCTCGGATGCGGTGGTCGTGCGCCGAACGAGTGGACGCATCCCGGCCACGTACATTTTTCTTTGCAAACACATATCTTTTTTCATCATTGATTTTTTGGTACATGGAAATACATCACCAAAATTTTGACTAGAAAAACAAGAACCACAAGAATACATTTTAGAAGATATCCAACTTCCATAACTGCTCATGTAAGTTGGATTAGTGCCTTCTTGATGCATTCATTGTTGATCTACGGAGGCTCGATCCTGCGTGCTTCTTTATTCTTCGAGTGTAAAGAAGAAGTAGACGTGTCTAGCCTCTATTCTATCAACAAGGGCACTAGTTTCATCTCTGAGCCTCTATGCTAGCTAAAAGTGCTAGAACATCTACTAAATTGCGCTCTATCAATATATCGTTGTACTCTTCTTCCCAATACCAAAACTTGCATCCATTCTACACAATAAAATTTTAAGTTAGCACAACTAGTCTAATCCGAGAGCACAACCGAAGATTTGGTCGAGTTCTTCCTCCTTTTGCCAACACGTGGGACATCCAGCATCCAGGTCGTGTCATGCAAGAAAATAGAGTGGTAGGTGAAGCCACGTGATGTGCATCTTGGGTTAAACTGTAAATAGAATCTTACTACTCTTGAGTAACTCCAAAAGCGGCCACCGAAGATCTTTATTGGATTTGTTTTTCATCACCAGCACGTCAAGGTGAAAGATGTGCAGGTTCAGTGGGTCCTCTTGCATTTTCACTAACATGTGGGACCGCATATGAGCAAATAGACGATGGGCTCCGCACGTCTGCTGGCTGGCTGAGAAGAGAGATAGAGGAGGGCTGAGGACGGACTCCAGGAAATTTGTTCTACGTAACCAGCACCTCGATATAGTGGGGTGGCATGGGCCATAACTAGCATTCATGTCTAGCAGTACGGCACATGCCACCCACACGAGTCCCATCTGTCACCAATTTTCTTGGAGTCCGTGCTAGCTATAGCCATCTCTTCTCCCTCCTGTTTTCTCAGCCATCGCGCTATGGGCGGGGTGGGGGTTCGCCGATAGTCAGTTTGCTCAACTGTGGTCCCACTTGTAAGTGAAAATGCAACACAGCACGCATTCCCCCTTGAGCGGTGTGCCGAACAAACCGTGTGGGGGTGCAACACGAACATGGCAGGCTTTTCCTTTTGAACTTTTAACTTGTAAAATTTGGTTCTGCTCCATGGGGCGACCGATAGATAGAAATAACGATTTTCCCTAGAGTAATGAGAAGTTTGGTTCTGGCGTAGTTCATGCATGGAGTACGTAGGAAAATTATGAAGTTGATGCGAAAGGTCAGATAATTACTAGTAGTACCATATACTACTATATGGATTTGACGAAAAGATAAAGATACATACGGATCCATCAACGACATCCTCACGCCGTAGTGCACCGGTCACCAACCGACGTGTGAGGAGCAGCGGCGTTGGAGGCAAGCTCAACATGCTTCTGAACAATGACGTCCAAGGTTGCCCTGCGGTCCAAGAAGGCAAGCATCCTATCGTCCTCCTCTTGCATGTAATTGTCCTTGTGGATGATTTGCGCATAGACATGGGTGATTATGTCGATGGTGTCTTGCTGCACTAGGCGCTGCGCGATGAGCGCGACCTCGAGGTGGACATTCTCCGGCACGACGGTGGGCAGTCGCAGGGCCACCAGCGCGTCGAAGAGGTTGTCACCATAGAGGCCGTTGAGGGTGGCAGGCATCGCAGAGCCTGGACGCGTGCGCTGGAGGCGTACGTCAAGGTCGTCCGCGAGCTTCTTGACGATGGTGAACTTGTCGAGGAAGCCGACGAGGACCTCGTTGAACAAGGAGACGAAGATGTCGTCCAAGCGGCCTGTCGGTGTCAAAACCGGCGGATAACGGGTAGGGGGTCCCGAACTGTGCGTCTAGGCCGGATGGTAACAGGAGGCAAGGGACACGAAGTTTTACCCAGGTTCGGGCCCTCTCAATGGAGGTAAAACCCTACGTCCTGCTTGATTAATATTGATGATATGGGTAGTACAGGAGTAGATCTACCACGATATCAGAGAGGCTAAACCCTAGAAGCTAGCCTATGGTATGATTGTTGATGTGTACGTTGTCCTACAGACTAAAACCCTCCGGTTTATAATGACACCGGAGAGGGTTAGGGTTACATAGAGTCGGTTACAATGGTAGGAGATCTGAATATCCGTATTGCCAAGCTTGCCTTCCACGCCAAGGAAAGTCCCTTCCGGACACGGGACGAAGTCTTCAATCTTCTATCTTCATAGTCCAGGAGTCCGGCTGAAGGTATAGTCCGGCTATCCGAACACCCCCTAATCCAGGACTCCCTCAGTAGCCCCTGAACCAGGCTTTAATGACGCCGAGTCCGGCGCGCAAATTGTCTTCGGCATTGCAAGGCGGGTTCTCCCCAAATTCCGTGTACCTGTTTGAATAAAGTCCGATTTATTGTAGATGTTGCGCTCCTTGGCTTCTACGCCCAATAATGGCCGTTTCCCACGTGTCAGACGAATATGAAAAGCTCGAGGTTTTTACATTCACACCCCTAGCCACGTAAATGAGCTGCCCTATTTAAGGGGACGAGGATTTAGATCCAATCCACACCTTCTCCCCTCCACGAGTGTTCATCAGAGCGCATCCGACAAAGGTCCATTCCACCATGGCCAGCCGCCGCAACTCCTCCGCTCGCCCTTCTAGCCCTAAGCCTGGATATTGGGAGAGATGTTCCACCCCGCATAGCAAGCTAGTGACGCTCCAGACCAAGGGATTTCTCCCCCCGGCCTATATGGTCCCGGTTCGAGCCGGTCTTGCCGTCTACAACGGTGGAGAGCAAGTAGAGAATGCCCCAAATCCATCCAAAGGAGAGCGGGTGTGCCTTGTCCCTTACTTAATAAGGGGGCTCGGATTTCCCATCCACCCATTTCTCCGGGGGCTGCTGGAGTTCTACGGCCTCCAGCTACATCATCTCACGCCTGCCTCAGTATTGCATATTGCGGGCTTTGTAGCCCTCTACGAGCTGTTCTTGGGTGTTGAAGCTCATTTCGGACTGTGGAAGGAGCTATTTTGCCTCGTGCCTCGTTCCAAGAAAGCGTCAATGTATCAAGTGGGCGAAGCCGAAGTGTGGCGCATCGCCGGGACCGGATATCTGTCCGGAACCCCAAAGAAGGCGTCCGAAGATTGGCCCTTGGAATGGTTCTATATAGAAGACGTCCCGCTGACGGATCCTGTCCGGATCGGCCTCCCAGAATTCGACAGTGCTCCCTTAAAGAAGCGCCTAAGCTGGCGTCCACGGAGCCCTCAAAGGGAAAGTGACAAGGACATCGTTTACCTGATAGGCCGAATAAGATTGTTGGCCCATTCTGGACTAACCATGATCGGAGTTATGGCTGAATGCATCATGCGGGGGGTGCAGCCGCTTCAGTATAGAAGCCACCCCATGTGGGATTTCAACGGGGAAGACGACGCCACCCGCTACGACCGTAAAGGGCCAGATTCAGTTGCCGCTCTATTAAAGATCTTATCCACTTTGTACAAGGGAGAAGAGGAGGAATTTCTCCGCGTCAACCCATAGGGTGGATTCTCTATGCACAATCCCCCAAGCTGGGTAAGTGGTTGCATTTACTTGCTCATCCGTTTAGTGTTCCCATTGTTAAATATTTAGTCTGATGATTTCAACGCAGGAACTGCGCCGGGCTGTTAAGGAAATAAGCAGCCCGCCTCCATAACCCGAGGACCCAGGACGGTCCCTCGACCCGGCCTCTCAAGAGGATCCAGACATATCTGTGGAGCTGATTGATGGAGTGTTCCATCAATTGAGCAAGGACAGCACCTTGGTGGCCATTACGGCCGATTACCCAGGGCTAATGCTGACGCCCCAGGTACCTGAGATCGAAGTCCCAGTACCCCGGATAGGGGTCTGTCCACTCGTGTTCAATTTCCTGATTGCAACCGAACTTTGCAGGGGAGGTTTTTGAGGCGGAAGGCCGAACCTGCGGCGACAAGCCAACGAGGGGCCGCAGGGCCCCGTGGGCAGAAAAGAAGTGCAGTTTGAACCGAGGCATCAGTGCAAAGCTATGGCGCGCCCCTCTATCCCAGTTGTTATACCTTCGAGGCACATTTGACACTCATGCTCTCTTCAGGACAAAGAGACCTCACCGGACTATATCCGGAGAGGCTGCCAATCGCGCCTCCACTAGCCAGGCTCCAAAGCCTGGTCCGGGGGCGGAGGCGAACGCAAGGCGCGTGCCGGACGTTCCTCCAACGGAGGATGCGGACGGGTTGTCTGCCACCAACTCTGAGGTGGAAAGTGCCATGAACCACAGGCGTCGCTGGACAATTCTTCACAACGCTTGCTTCTCACAAGAGGCGTTAGATGCCTTCAATTCGGGAGATGCGCACCTCCGTGCCGCTCAAAATGGTCTAGCCAGAGCCACGGAGCAATATGTAAAAGACATACGGGTAAGAAAATTTTGGTAAATATATATGTAGCAGTAGCCCCCGAGACTTGAAACAGTTAGAATAACTGATTTAAGGATCATTTGATATGCAGGTTCTTACAGAAAAGAATTCCCTACTGTCCAAGGAGCTGGAAGAGTGCAAAGCCCAACTGGAGTCCGCACTAGCAGCGGCAGGGGAGCTGAAGGAGACCCCCTCTGGTAATATACATTTCGAAAGATAAGTATTTTGCGAAGCACGGCTTTGGTGCGAATCTGACAAATAAAATTGCAGATGGCGCCGGATTGAATCCGGAAAAGCAACACCTCCTACGCTAGCTAAAGGCTGGTGAGAGGGTGCTATTAAAGGTGATGGGGGAGAAGAACGTTCTCCAAGATGCCAACACCTGGCTGGGCGTCGAGCTGAAAGATGTTCGTGCCCAGCTGTCAGACTCCGTGAAGGAGAATCAGCGGCTTCGGCGTGACATATTTAGTAAGTGCTTGAACGAACCTTTTGAAATAAAGTTCGGCGGGAAAGTCGACTAACAGAGCAATGTCCGTAGGTGTGTTAACAGGTCGTCCTGCAGAGGAGATGCCCGGTTCTACGGGTGACCTTCTTCCCGAGCTCTCGCAACTGCTCGATCGAGTTTGTTAGGCGATGCGAGGCGTTGCCCAGGCCCTGTGGCCATCTGTCTCCATGCCCGAAGGTCTTGGAGAGCTTGCGGAGAAGTTAAAGGGAGCACGGCGGCACTTCCAATTGTGGAAGATATCGGCCTGCCGTCAAGGCGCTAGGGAGGCCTGGGCCATGGTGAAGACGCGGTACTCAAAGGCTGACCCCAACCACATGGCCAAGGTCGGTCCTATAGGGCCCGATGGGAAGGAGATCCATGTAAGCTTAGTGTACGGCCAAGTAGAGTTGGACGCAAAGTATTCCCAGCAGGACTGTAAATTAGACAGCCTGTTAGATGGTATTGAAGAGGAATACAATCAGTCAAAATGACTATGTAATTGAATTGACATTTATAATGCCTTCTAGACGGATTGTAGATCATTTGTCATGGCCGACCTTTTTGCTTCAACCTCGGGACCTGACGGTCCGGAGTGTGTCCGAATTCCCATGCGGTTATATAAGAACCGGGGAATGCATGGAGACCAGGCGTAGGGGTCATTAGTGCGTGAACAGACAAGTGCCCGATTAGTTATGTTATATTACATGGTTAGTAAGAAACATCTTCCAGAGATAATAGTTCCGTTAGGGGTTCCTTTCCCTGGGGGGCATACCCTAAAGTGCATGTCCATGCTGCGAAGAGAAACGCAGGAAAAACACCTGGGGGCACATAGATAAAGAAAAAGATCATCTTTAGTTCACCGACCGAATATTCTCTTAAGAACGCTAGCTTTCGGCTTCACCCAGTCTGAGGTACACGTCCGGCTGACCCGGCAGTAACAATCACAGAGGTGCTCCCTTTACCACCTAGCCGAACAATCGGGGACGTAGGGGTAAGCACGGGAGCCAGGCATCCCAGCTTGGCCAAAACTTAAGTCATATCGATGCATATAATGGTGAATAAAAGGTACATGCAGAAGTTTGACACATGTGTTGGGCATGAAGCCCGTATTAAATAAGCTTCTATTTAAAGAAGCCCCCATGTTTACTGAGCATGGATAGCGCGTCAATTTATGAGCCTTTAAAGGTTATAAGAGAGAGAAAAAGAGAGAAGGAGAGAAATGTAAGACGGAAAGTACATAAAAATGGGCAGAGTAAGGAGATGAACACAGGATCCGGCGCTAGGCATAGAATCTTCGGAGACGGGCTGCGTTCCATGGGTTCAGCTCGAGTCGATTATCCGATGCGTTTCGCAGGCGGTATGCTCCACTAGTCGGGACTTGGTCAATTATGAAGGGACCTTCCCACTTGGGCTTGAGTTTGTCCTTTTTCTTGTCCGGCAGGCGTAGAACTAATTCGCCAACATTGTAATTTTTGGCCCGTACTTCTCTGCTTTGGTATCTTCGAGCTTGCTGTTGATAGAATGCGGAACGGGCTTTCGCCACGTCACGCTCCTCCTCTAATGCGTCCAAACTGTCCTGCCGATCAAGCTCGGCTTCTCTTTCCTCGTACATGCGCACTCGAGGTGAGTCATGAATCATGTCGCAAGGCAAAACTGCCTCTGCGCCGTACACCATAAAGAATGGTGTGTATCCGGTGGTGCGATTCGGCGTGGTCTGCAGCCCCCAGAGTACGGAGTCGAGCTCCTCTACCCAGTGCGTGTTAGATTCCTTGAGGGACCGCACTAATCTGGGTTTAAGGCCTGTCATGATAAGACCATTTTCGCGTTCGACCTGCCGTTAGTTTTTGGGTGATAGACGGAAGCTTAATCGAGCTTTATGCCCATGTTTTTGCACCAGAGTTTTACCTCGTCAGCCGTAAAGTTCGTGCCATTATCAGTGATGATGCTGTGGGGGACGCCGTAACGGTGTACAACCCCGGATATGAAGTCTATCACAGGTCCGGATTCGGCCGTCTTAACAGGCTTGGCTTCTATCCATTTGGTGAACTTATCCACCATGACCAGTAAGTATTTGTGCTTGTGGGTTCCGCCTTTAAGGGGTCCAACCATATCAAGCCCCCAGACCGCAAAGGGCCAAGTGATGGGGATAGTTTGGAGGGAGGTGGGTGGCATATGGCTTTGGTTTGCAAAGACCTGGCAACTGGTGCATCGTTGGACTAAGTCCTGAGCGTCTGCCCGGGTAGTCGGCCAATAAAAGCTTGTACGGAAGGCCTTGCTTACCAGGGACCGGGCTGCAGCGTGATGACCGCCAAGTCCGGCATGGACTTCAGCCAGGAGATTCCGCCCCTCCTCTTCGGAGATGCACCTTTGAAGGACTCCGGTAGTGCTTTTCTTATAAAGCTCTCCCTCGTGGACTCTATAGGCTTTGGATCGCCGCACTATGCAGCGTGCCTCATTTTGGTCCTCGGGGAGTTCCTGCCTAGTAAGGTAGGCGAGGAATGGTTCTGTCCATGGGGAGATGACGGCCATTATTACGTGGGCTGAAGGTGTTATTTCAATGGCAGAGCCTCCGATTGTGTCAGAATGTTCGGTGTCGGGTAGTGCAGTTGGATCCGGGTTGTTATTGTTCGGCTCCCCTTCCCATGCCATGGATGGCTTGAATAGCCTTTCCAAGAAGATGTTGGGGGGGACTACATCGCGTTTTGCGCCGATGCGTGCCAGGACATCTGCCGCCTGATTATTTTCCCGGGCTATATGGTGAAATTCAAGCCCCTCGAACCGAGCTGACATTTTTAGGACGGCGTTGCGGTAAGCTGCCATTTTTGGATCCTTGGCATCGAAGTCTCCATTTATTTGGGAGATTGCGAGGTTCGAGTCCCCGCGCACCTCTAGGCGTTGGATGCCCATGGATACTGCCATCCGGAGACCATGTAGAAGGGCCTCATATTCGGCTGCATTGTTGGAGTCTGTGTACATAATCTGTAGTATGTATTGAACTGTGTCTCCTGTGGGGGACGTCAAAATGACGCCAGTCCCCAGTCCGGCCAACATTTTGGAGCCGTCAAAATGCATGATGCAATTTGAATATGTGTCGTAATCTTTAGGGAGTTTGGCCTCCGTCCATTCTGCGACGAAGTCGGCCAAAACTTGTGACTTGATGGCTCGTCGTGGCTTATAAGTTATGTTGAACGGGAGGAGCTCGATGGCCCATTTTGCAATCTGGCCCATTGCGTCATGGTTGTTTATAATATCATTAAGTGGTACTTCCGAGGCTACTGTTATTGAACACTGTTGAAAGTAGTGTCGTAGCTTCTGGGATGCCATGAATACCGCGTACGCAATCTTTTGATAATGCGGGTATCGTGATTTGCAGGGAGTGAGGACAGTGGACACATAATAGACCGGCTTTTGAAGGGGGAATTTGTGTCCGTCCGCTTCTCGTTCGACGACGAGCACTACGCTTACAACCTGATGTATTGCTGCGATGTACAATAGCATTGGTTCGCCGGTGTTTGGAGCGGCCAGGACTGGGTTTGTTGCCAGTATGGCTTTTATTTCATCGAGTCCGGCCGTGGTTGCGTCCGTCCATTTGAAGTGTTCGGTGCACCGAAGGAGGCGGTAAAGGGGAAGGGCCTTTTCTCCCAAGCGGGAGATAAAGCGGCTTAGAGCCGCCACACATCCGATTAACTTTTGTATTTGTTTGAGGTCCTTTGGGATATCCAGTTGTGACAGAGCTCGGATCTTGGCTGGATTTGCTTCAATTACTCTACTGGATACAATGAAGCCCAAGAGCTTTCCGGCTGGAACACCGAAAACGCATTTTTCCGGGTTGAGCTTGATGTCGTATGTTCAGAGATTATCAAATGTGAGCCTCAAGTCGTCTACTAGAGATTCAACATGTCTTGTTTTGACGACCACATCATCTACATATGCCTCCACTATTTTGCCGATCTGGCTTGCCAGACATGTCTAAATCATGCGCTGATATGTTGCGCCGGCGTTTTTGAGCCCGAAGGGCATCGTGTTGAAGCAGAATGGCCCGTATGGTGTGATAAATGCCGTTGCGGCTTGGTCTGGTTCTGCCATCTTGATTTGATGGTAGCCAGAATATGCATCGAGGAAACACAATGAATCGTGTCCTGCGGTAGCATCGATAATTTGATTGATGCGGGGGAGGGGGAAGGGATCCTTTGGGCAAGCCTTGTTAAGGTCTTTAAAATCAACACACAGGCGCCAGGATTTGTCCTTCTTTTGTACCATCACCAGGTTTGCTAGCCAGTCCAGATGTTTTATATCTCTGATGAATCCGGCCTCCAATAGCTTTGCTAGCTCCTCTCCCATAGCATGTCTCTTAGGTTCGGAAAAACGCCGAAGAGCCTGTTTGACTGGTTTGAATCCTGTTTGGATATTTAAGCTGTGCTCGGCCAGCCTGTGTGGGATTCCTGGCATGTCTGAAGGGTGCCAGGCAAAAATGTCCCAGTTCTCTCGTAGGAACTCTCGCAATGCGGCGTCGACATCAGGGTTTAACTGTGCCCCGATGGAAGCTGTTTTATTGGGGTCCGTTGGATGGACTTGGAATTTGACTATTTCATCCGCCGGTTTAAAGGAGGTGGACTTGGATCTTTTGTCGAGTACCACATCATCCCTATTCACCATAGAGCGCAGTGCAGTCAGCTCCTCGGCCGCTAGGGCTTCGGATAGTGCCTCGAGGGCCAGTGCGGCTGTCTTGTTTTCAGCGCGGAGTGCTATGTCCGGATCACTAGCGAGAGTGATGATCCTGTTAGGCCCGGCCATCTTGAGCTTCATGTACCCGTAATGGGGTATTGCTTGGAAGATTGTAAATGCTCCCCGCCCTAGCCAAGCGTGATAACCGCTGCTGAACGGGGCCACATGGAACGTGACCTCTTCGGACCTGTAATTGTCCGGCGTGCCGAACACCACATCTAGTGTGATTTTTCCTGTACAGCGCGCTTCCCGACTGGGGATTATTCCTCTAAAGGTTGTGCTGCTTCGCACGATGCGGTTCCAGTCTATTTCCATTTTTTGAAGAGTTTCCTCATAGATGAGGTTCAATCCGCTGCCGCCGTCCATGAGTACCTTGGTAAGACGAAAGCCTTCCACTATTGGACTGAGGACCAATGCAGCTGGTGCTCGGGCTGTTCGGAATTTAGGTTCATCACTGGCATTAAAGGTAATAGCCGTGTAATATTAGCCGTGTAATTGAGAAAGTCGCCATAAGTCAGCAAAGCGTGTAATATCATGGCGACTTATGGCGTTGAGTATCCCTTGTCCGTGCAATTATTGCAGAAGAATGAAATTGCGTCTTCCTCGCGGCAGCCCTTTATCATGTTCATAACCAGGAGGAATCTGGCCCAGTAATGATGTACTGTTTCTTCGGGCTCTTGCCTAATTTGGGATAGATCGCTAATGTTTGGGTGGGTGGGCGGAATTAAATCCGAAGCCTTACCCCATCTGAGGCTCAGAGGCCGAGGAATTTTCGAACTCAAAAATTTGGATTCCTGGATGTCGTCCAATGAATCCAGTCTGTCGCCTGATTCTAGGTTCAGGTCTTGAGTGATATCCTCCCCTCCGCGGGCATCCATCTTGGAGGGATCGGGAATCCGGACGTAGCGAGTCCTTAAGATAGATGAAGGGTCGCCGCACTGTCCCTCTACCATGGCAACGTGATGGGTGACTTGGGGAGAGTTAATCTCTCTCAGATCGGTTTTAGGCCCAATCTGGTCGTAATCCGTAGCGACTCCTAGGGTGGCAAAGCGATCCAAGAGCTCGTTTATGGAGGAAAGCTCTATTGGATCTAACTGCTCGGCAAGTTCCGAGTTGACATGAAGATTGTTTTCTATGGCTTGAGAGGTCATCGTCGGCGCAGAAGCCGAATAAGTGGTCATAAGAAAGCCACCTCACCGGAGGGTTTGGCCGACAACCAAAGCTCCCTTAGCGACGGTGCCGTCTTTAAAGACGGGGCGAGGCATCCTTCCTGATGGCGATGACACAGAGGAACTCTCAATGAAAGCACCAATGTCAGTGTCAAAACCGGTGGATCTCGGGTAGGGGGTCCTGAACTGTGCGTCTAGGCCGGGTGGTAACAGGAGGCAAGGGACACAAAGTTTTACCCAGGTTCGGGCCCTCTCGATGGAGGTAAAACCCTACGTCCTGCTTGATTAATATTGAGGATATGGGTAGTACAGGAGTAGATCTACCACGAGATCAGAGAGGCTAAACCCTAGAAGCTAGCCTATGGTATGATTGTTGATGTGTATGTTGTCCTACGGACTAAAACCCTCCATTTTATATAGACACCGGAGAGGGTTAGGGTTACATAGAGTCGGTTACAATGGTAGGAGATCTGAATATCCGTATCGCCAAGCTTGCCTTCCACGCCAAGGAAAGTCCCTTCCGGACACGGGACGAAGTCTTCAATCTTGTATCTTCATAGTCCAGGAGTCCGGCTGAAGGTATAGTCCGGCTATCCAAACACCCCCTAATCCAGGACTCCCTCACGGCCCCTCGCCCTGGCGGCCTCAAGCACTACCTGGAGACGTTCCTTGGTGCCGGGCCGCAGGCTAGCGTCGTGGACCATATGGCACAGCCGGCTGATGCTCGCGCTCATCGCCTCCATGGGTCTAGCTTCTAGTCAACTGATCTTGCGATTAGAGTGATCACTCTTGCCCTTGGGTGCATAGGTGCGTAGGATTTTGTAGATTGGACTGACGGGAGCCTTTATATTAGAAGCGCAGACTGCGTTGAATTCACATGCGTGTTGCCATCTACTCCTCACCCCTCTACTGCACCTGCCTTTGGTTGTATGACAGGTTGTCCAACCACCCGTTGGGCTCACGTGTCATACACCCAAAGGCAGGTGCAGTAAGTCAATGAAGATGCGTCCCCCTCCATGCCTGTGCATGCTTTCAATGACTTGAGACTACCAAACATCACATGTAGTGGTTAGTTCATTGCATGTAATCCTATTCAGTAGCAAAAAGACATTAAGTTACCTCGCCGATAGGAATAAAACAATACACCATGTATTTATTTACAGAGGGAGTAGTACATTTTTTGTGACATGCATTACTAGATATTGCTAGTCAAATACTAAATCCAGATGGACATAGTAGTACTACTAAATCTAGATGGTGGTGCTAGTACTAGTAGTAGTACTACTACCAATGTAGTAGCACGGTACTACCCGTTGGTCAAATTATTATGTGCTGCTCCTCACAGTGAAGTGACAAGACCCTACGCCGGAGATGACACCTGAGTATAGGCGCCGTGTTCGGCATACCATAGTCAGCCTCACTATTTGCAGTCACTATCATCATGGCTATAGACCTAGCCTGCTTAGAACTAGCCGTGTTCGACATAATTTCTCGGGCGTAGATGCCCGTGCATTGCACGGAACACCAAGATTGGGGGGTGGACGGCGCCGGCAACGGCCATCGCGCCAGATTTTTTCCATGGCCTTCTAGATGTGGTGGGGAGGAGATAAGGCTGATTGTGAGCGACAAGGAGTTGTTTGTAAATAGGGAACAAGTGCAGGCACCTTTTTGCAAAACTGGATAAGTTTGGTTTGTATGCGTCAGATCTAGATCCAATGGCTATTGGTGAAAGATGGCAGGCACAACATCATCACCAACTCAGGACCTGTTTGATTCGCAGGATTTTGAAAACGCGGGAATAGGACACATCAATATTACAAGTTTTAAACTGATATTACAATGTTAGGAGTAATGTTGCACCTACGAAGAGGGAATTACTAGGAAGTTTATGTAAGAACTTTCATTACTTTAGGTGGATGCAGCATTATCGTACAAACTAAAATCCACCGCCCTGACAAGTCACTAATGGGCAAATAAGTTTTCAAGTCTCTGGCCACTTGATGTTTCAAAAACAACATTTAGGCTTAGACGCTTGCGGTGATTAGCACGCCATTCATTGTTGCACCAGAGAACGCCAAACCTCATTACCTTGAGCACACTTGCCTCTAGAACAAAGAACCTGGCCAATTTAATCTCAGATGTGTTGCCTCAGTAGGCGATCAAATCAATTTCTGTAAGATGGAGATCAAGGCATTCGATGAGATTGTTATAGTGCAGCACATTTTTCAGTTTTGGGTCTTTTTTTCTTTGCAAAAGAAGAGAACATATTAGAGTAGCTGGCTGTATAAGATTGTTGTGTCATCAAGAGGTACCAATATCATTCGCTCATACGATAGGGTTGGCTGGCTAGTGATATTTTCTCTCTCTCTCTCTCTCTCTCTCTCTCTCTCTCTCTCTCTCTCTCTTTCTCTTTCCTCTCATTTACCTAGGAGTACGTGAAGAGCTTAGGCATTTGTTGCCTTCCACTATGTGGTCGATGCCATAATACACATCGATGTCAAATCAAAAGATTTTGGCACCGCTCTCGAGATGTCAGAGAGTTGGCACCACTATGCACACAGACCCACATGTATAAACATATCAATCAAACCAACTACACCAGCCTCTCACTCTCCCAAACAAATGTTTTTTTATTGCCTCAGTCCTCTCTCTCTCTCCCACGCAAGTGTTTTTTCATTGCATGAGTTAATTTGGCACCGGAGCAAAGTAGGTGATCCAGATTGGGGCACCAGGTGAGAAATGGAGGGGTATCGATGCCAAATGCATCACAAGTGAATTTGGCACATGTTTTGGCCTACATAGTGGAGGGTCGTTATAGCCCACTTTTGTACTACCTCTTATTTAGTATAAAATTTTGACCATATATTTATGTAAGAAAATGCCAATGCATGTCACTAAAAATTACACCATTTGAAATTATGTTCAAATACGAATCCAACAATATAGTTCTTAGTGACATGCACTAACATTTTGTCAGTTAAATCTATGGTCAAATTTTGATACTACAAAATAGGAAGAGTAAACCAGGACGGAGGTAGTACTTGCTCTTAGGATAACCATAGAGTTACTGGAGTAGTCTAAGTTACTTTCCACTATGACTAGCCTAGGCTACTATAGTATTACAACAAAAAACGATGCAGGTGATCACATGCGAAAAAATACTAAAAACATTTCTTTCGGTGCAGTGCGTAGATGCAGTTTTGAACACTACACTTGTCATCGTAATTTGGGAAAATTACGAAAAATTTGAGCTACGTTGTGATTACCGTTTACTAATAGGAAAGAAGTTTCACCTCAATGAGTAGCTTCCCCGTGCACGGAAAGCATGTAAGGAATCCAACAACTTGATCCAGATTGCGGCCGATAGATTTTATTGCCAAGATCTTCATTGTGCGCATAGACTGGGTCAAGCTTGTGAGAATCATTTTCTGGAAGACGGTCGTAAATACGTCAAGAAGAAATTTAAAAATGTGAATTTCGAGAAGACGGAGAAGAAGATGAGTGTTGTACCTGAACGATTACGGATCCAATAAAGAGTTCGGAGAATTTGGTAGACGAGTACACCAACGCTGTCAATTTCGGCGCGTCAATGACCCTGATTTTTGTTGGACCTTCTAGATCTGATACAAGCAGTCTCTCAAGGAAAGGCGCATTCTTAATGACCATAACGTGGAACAGCTAGAGTGATCTCTTCCCAATTGATGTCTTGTTGCGGGGCCAGCAAGACACATAAATCCATCGGAGATTCGTCGAGGCGATGTGGAGGCTAATGAACCCGTGGATCTGCTCAAGATGAAGGTACTCGAGCGTAGTACAGCTACGGAGCAGGTGCTCCATAGCCTTCTTCGAGATGACAACGTCGAAGAGGTCGAGCTGCTTGAGTTGAGGGAGAATAAGGGCGGGCGCGGCATTAATCTGGGGAAGATAGCAGGAGCAGAAGCTGGCGCGGCACAGCGTTGGCGCGAGGCGGAGCGCGGACTGCGGCAGAGAACGACATCGTCTAGCTTCAAAGCTGAGCTCCTCGAGCTGATCTAGGGCGGGGGATAAGAACCACTCGTCGAACTTGGGTTGGACCTTGCAGTTGGTACTGAACATGCGGATGTCAAGGCGTCTGGCTAGCCCAGGGTGTGATGAAAGGATCTTGGAGACTGCGGCCATGTGTTTGCAATCCCCGTCGCAGAGGCAGCTGTCGACGGTGAGGTTGAGGGGGACGCGGCGCTAGAGGGGGCGCCACCGCCGGGAGAGCAGGGCGGTCCGCACGGCAGATTTGGTCGGGAGGAGGCCGATGATGACGAGCAGCATGTCGTCGGGGAGGCTGCTGATGAAGTCCAGGCTCGCCGAATGCGGTTTTGGCTCGAGCCGCCTCCGCTTGTTGGCTGCCTCGCCGTCCATCTCAACCGGCAGCGACGCTGGTGTACACGTGTTCTGGTGTGTGTTGTGTGCCGGGTGTGCACAAGTGCGTCCTTCTGTGCATGCCGCCGCACAGTGGTGAATTGTGCGCGAGTGCGTACTCCACACGGAAGAAGTGTCTCCTCAATGCGCCCTCAATTTACTAGTATGCGGGGTGCTACCCCGAGTGGTTTCAACTTTGTTTACTTCACCGCGTGTCAGATGGGCCTCTAGTTTACTTATTTTCAGCCACTGCCACATGGGCCAGCACACGAAGATACAGAACACGAGCTGACAAAGCAGCATGTGGACTGGTTGACCGGTCAACTAAACAATATATGGAGCTATCTGCTGACACGGTGAGCGTATAATCCGTCAGTATAGAGTGTTCGTGCGAGAGGGGAGGCCCGTGAGAAATAGCAGAGAGAGAGAGAGAAAGAGCTACTCCCTCCGTTCAATAATGTAGTTCCAACATTTTTTTAAAAGTCAAAATTTTGAAACTTTGACCAAGTTTATAAAGAAATTACTTATATCTACAATACCAAAGATAAATGATAGTATGAAGTAAGTACATGTTGTGATGAATCTAATGATCTTTCCAGATGTAAATGTTTTTCTCCACATATACTTGGTCAAACTTTTCTGAGGTTTGACTTTTCAAAACATCCATATGCTTATGGACGTGAGAGAGTCCCTAACTAGAGAGAGAGAGAGTGAAATAGAAAGAGTGAGTGAAAAAAGTGTGTGTGTGTGTGTGTGTGTGTGTGTATGTGTGAAAGAGACATGGACAACACTCGATAAAAGTCGAGAAAAATGTGGGTGTCTTATGCAAACATATCACACATGCATCTTCGACAAAGGAAGCAAGGTGAGGAGATAGTGTGTGGTTGTTTGCAACCGAGAGAGCAAGACCCCTAGCACGTGGCCAAGAGGGGTCTGACAAACAAGGGAGAGAGGTCGAGAGAGACGTACGGAGAAAATGCAGACATGGGGAGGAGAGAGTGTATGTTTGTCATAGAGAGATCCCCTGGAGATCGTGATGGGACTACATGGGTGGGAGATCGAGTGACAAGGTGTATGCGCGATAGAAGATACCACGAGAGATATCGAGATAGACGTATGGATGGAAGGAGACAATACGTGTGTTCCTGATGGCTAGTGAGAGATAATCATAATTAGGGGGGAGTGCTTGCGCCTATGATGGAGTGAGGGATTATGGTACTTATTAGGGAGGTGCGTGTCACATAGAGAGAGAGAACAAGGGCGGAGAGTGTTGGATGGGTCTATATGTATAGCACGAACGAGACATGTGTATGTGTGAACCAGGGAGATATAAAGTTTGAGAGAGATTGAGGAGCCCCGATAAGGCTGAGTGGTGCGTCAGATAGCTGAGAGGGGGAAAGAGATACTCCATCCGCTCGATAATGTAGTGCATGTAATTTTTTTAGAAGTCAAACTTTGGAAACTTTGATCAGGTTTACACAAATGTTATTTATATCTTCAATACCAAAGATACATCATATGAAACTACATCTCTTGGTGAATCTAATGGTATATGTTTGCCATTCCAGATGTAATTGTTTTTCTCCACGTACATGGTCAAACTTTGTGATGTTTGACTTTTCAATAAATCAATGTGCTATGGACCGAGGAAAGTGCCTAAGTCGAGAGGGATCAAGTGCGTGTGAAGGAGATGAGTAAGTGTGCAAAAATAGTATGTGTGTGAAAGAGAAAGTGACAACAAATGATAAATTAGAGAGAGAGTGTGTTTTTTTGTTTCTTAGGCGAACATATCACGCATGCATCTCCGAGATAGAAAAGCGAGGCGAGGAGATACACGAAGATAGCTAGTGTGTGATTGTTTGCAACGGAGAGAGACACCCCTATAGCACATGTCCAATAGAGGTCTGGCCAACAAGGAACAAAGGTCGAGAGGGACACATGGAGAACATGGACACATGGGGAGGGCGAGAGGGTGTGTTTGTGATAGAGAGACCCCCTCAAGATCGTGAGGGGACTATATGGGTGGGAGTTCGAGGGAGGTGCGTGCGCGATAGAAAGATGCCTCGAGAGAAATCGAGATAGACCATGCACATGTTTGTGATGGAGACTAAGATTAGCTAGTCATATACATATAGGGGGGCTGCGTGTGCCTACAATTAAGTGAGAGACCATCATACTTGGCTAGCTAGGCATGAGATTGTGTGTGTGTGTGCGTGTGAGATGGAGAGAGAACGAGGGAGAGAGATAGAGTTTTAGATGGGCCTATCGAGTGCGAGTGAGATATGCATGTGTATGTGTTACCCAGGTAGATGGAGAGTTTGAGAGAGAGGGGGAAGACCTCCGAGACGACAGAGTGGTGCGTGAGAGAGTTATAGGCAACGAGCCAAGGAATTTGTGTGCGTACGATGAGTGCACCCAAGATATCTAGCTTGGACTAGAGAATCATACATAGTGTGCAAGAGAGACATATAGATGGAGTACATATGCATGCGAACTAGAAAGACCCCCCCCCCCCCACGCACACACACAAAGAGAGAGATGGAGAGAAAGAAAGAGGACCAACAAGGTTTGTGTGTTGGATGTGTGCGATAGAATTGAAGATTGTTGGCAAGAGAGAGAGAGAGAGAGAGAGAGAGAGCAGGAGTCTGGGAGAGGGGGAGGTCGCGTTTTATGCATCAAAGACTGATATAAACCATGTTTCGATATAAACTTGCATTCGAATATTTAAATTGGAGAACATGTTGTCTGCAATCCACACATGAACAGATATATGCGTATATCAAACAAGTTCATTAATTTGACTTTCAACATGTTCATGGAGTACTATAATACTGTACAACATGCTATTCGATTGAGGTGTTCAATTTTGGATTTAGTTCACTATTTTGACCTGGTGAACAAGCTATTTCATTTTGGGTTTGATTCCCGTTTTCGAGTGGGTCAACTATTTGTCATATAGTAAATCGCTAGCAACGAGCATGTAAAAACACATTACTCCTGAGCATCATCTCTCCATCTAAAAAAGAAGTGGCAAGCTAATATTTCTAAATTTGATTCGAATCGACTTGGTAAGGTAGACGTGGATGCTCGTTCTCCCAAATTTTGAACAAACCGTTAAACATCCTCTGCTCGGTGGAATTCGCCCGAGCAAATAAATGAGAGACGCGAAATTACCGTCCTATGTGGGAGACGCATTAATTGGCCCGTTGTGCATCAAGGGTAGGTTCGTAACTTCATCCAGGTGCGCCTTATCCTCGGCTGAAATGACATGTGCCGAATAACTCATAAACCATGGTCGGCAAAACATGCTCTCCTCGCCCGAAATAACTCGCACCCACTTTTCCAAAACACGCTCTCCTCGCCCAAAAGCGCTCGTGCCCACTATATTTCAAAACACACCCTCCTCACCCGAAATCGCTCCCACCCACTATTTGGGGAGAAGCAAAGTTACTCTACTATCCCCGACCCTCAGTACACAGACCCAAGCCGAGAAGCCTAAAGGCAGGGGTAGAACTGTAACTCCCCCTCACATTTCAGACAAATGCGTCCGTAAAACATGGTTCCACTCCCCTCCCAATTCCCCCCCCCCCTCACCATTCATACCTTGTGGGCGCCAAATCACCTTCTCCCGAGCCGCGAAACCTCAGCCCCTCCTCCATGGCGCCCCCCACCACACCAATTTCACAGCCGCCCTCCTCCCTAATGCCGGAGACGCTATCCATTTGTCGTCGTTCACTAGGTCGTGTGCCTCTTACTTCGTGCTGCTGGAGCTGCCTCGACGATGGTCGCGTGAACTGTACCGGAGCCGATTCACCCCTGCCATTGTTCATGGCGCCAGAGAGGCTCCAACTTCAGATCCGTCCAGAGTCCCGGCACTGCTTTCCGTAGCCATCGACCGTCGCAACATTGTTGTTTCCCTGCCGCCGGTGGCCACCGCAACCGCGCCGGCCTCACCGACTCGGCAGCTGGACCTGCCTACTTCACCATGCCGCGAGATAGGTCACACCCTCATCTCAAATCACTTTATTTAGGCATCAGTTGGCTGAATTTTTATTATGGGCCAATCGATTCCCAATGGGAAGCAGCACCCCTCGAGGCGGCGGAGCTCCTAGGCTGTCGGTTGGCTGGTGTCTAACGTAAGGGTGCGCGGCCGCAAGTTTGCCGCGGTAGCAGCGCTTAGATGGATATCTTAGAGTTGCGTGGGTTCAAGTTACTGCCGCCGCCGGATCTGGATGACGGGGAGTCTTTGTGGATTGGCCCAGGGCGGCGCAACCATGGTAGTGCGGTGGGGCGGGGAGCGGGGTTTTGGCCTCGGCCACGGATGACGGAGGCAAGCTGCTCTGCCATTGGTCACTGGCTCTTCGGGGAAGATTCCTAGCAGTGTCAACCGGGAGGCACAAGACGGCCATCAAGCCATCCGGTGTAGATCGGACAGTACCAAAATAAAATAAAATCGTGTGACCCCAATTTAGTCTCAGTCAACAGACGTGTGACCACTCTCGTACCTTCTTGTTGATCTCTTAGTGTATTTCTTCAGATCAAAGAGATGTGTCGTTCTTAACATTATGCGGTATCTGCATCTTCAGCCACACCGTCTTCCGACTCACCGCAGCTGCTCCAACAAGGGAAGCATACACCAGAAGGGAGCTATAGTCCCCACTCAATAGTTCCCTGCATCGAATGCGTGTGCCCGACATGGACAGCCACAACAACTGCAGGGCCATCGACAAGTCAGCACATGATGCTCACTCCTATGGATGGCGGCCAGATAGGTTGTACCCTCATCTTACTTGTGTGCAACATTTATGGCTTTGTTATTCATCTAAGCATGGAAAATAGATTATCACATTTCATTTTATATTCATGTTGATCTCTTACGGGTCTTGTTCAGGAGTTAATGTTGTTCCATAGTTTAGCTAAGATACTTGTTCTTTAGGTAACGTCGTTCCATAGTTATCATCCATCAGCCAATGCTATCCCACAGGCTGGTGATTATAGTATTATACCACTTATAGTATTATCTATGTTGTTCTTTAATACTTTTGGTGCCATCTAGCTAATCTCGAGTACAAACGATACATATTCTGTAGCTTTCACTTGTGTTCTCCCTTTAGTTTTTGAGACATGTTGCTGCTAGTTAACCCCAGTCCTACTATTCATGTCATCTCCTACAGGCACTCATTACATAAATCTAACTACTAGTTGTCTTCCATGCATGTTAGATATAATTGCACACACTGATATATCCACAAGAACCTCACGAAGCAATGTAAAGGCCAATAAACTTGATGTCAATGATACCCAATATGATGGAACATGTAAAGGCAGTTCTCCAGAAGACTTGCAGAAAGATGTTGAATCCTCTTCGCCCCACAAGGTCCTTGCTCTAACTTGGCCTGTGATATGGGTATAACATGCATATAATGTCCTAGAGTGTATCTACTTTGTTGCAATGCCATGTGCTTAGCATGCTGATCATGCATGTAAATATGTCATGCCTTCCTGTTTTTCAGTACCTATTCCATTCATGATAACATGTTTTCAAATTCAAGTATTGTCATTCTACTCTATCGCAATGCCATCTGCTTAATTTGGACATCATGCTTCTCAATATCTTATGCATTGTTATTCACCAGTATGTACTTCATCTGTCTACCATACCATGTTTTTTTACATTGAAGTGTTGTTCTAGTGCTCTGTTGCAATACCATCTTAGTTTCCCAATCATACACATGTATGTTGCCTTAGTTTTTTCTGTACGTATTCCGCTAGCATACAGTTTTACATTCAACTAGTGTTTTTTTACTGTGTTGCCCTGTCGTATCTCTAGCTCTTACACCATACTCCCTCCGTCCGGATTACATGTTGCCGAAATGGATAAAAAGGATGTATCTAGAACAGAAATACGCCTAGACCCATCCATTTTTTTCGGATGGAGGGAATACATGTCAATATGTCATGCCTTTCTATTCTTCAGTACCTATTCCATCTCTCTGTTGTAGCATGTTTTATAACTGAAGCACCATTCTTCTATACAAGGCATGCAAGGGGAAGACGACTATGTTAGAATCTGAAGGGTTACAAACCAGGTCTTTGCAAAAGATCCAAACGCCAGGACATAATAAACCAACTCCAGTTTTTATAGATACTGCTCCAGCACAGAGAAACCCAACTCCTACTGATAATAAGCAGATTCCAGTGGCCAAAGAACTAGTCCGCTCCAGTCCAGCAAAAATATGTCAACTCCATTCTAAGAAGCGTGTGCATATCCTTGCATCATGAAATTTTATAGCATGCTGATCATATTTTCTACATGTTTCTTACCCATCTCTCTTTTAGAACATAAGCTTAACAGATAGAAGAATTTCTGCACTGGTATCGTTTGTGAGGAAAGATTCTTGCAGGAATTCTCTGTACTCCAATGCAGATGTAAGTACCTGTTGTATATCACTATATTTTTACATCAGCATGTATTTTGTTAATCGGTGTGAATCCAACCTTTATCTGATCTAAATTTAGTTGTAGCAAAATGTATGATTAAAGGCCGCAATGTTGATTTTTGTAAGAGAAACTGCATGGTAGTTTTGCATCCTGGGCTGCATGAGTGTACTATCTCATATCAGTGGGTTTGATTACTTTGGTTCTGTAGTGGGTTTTCAGTGTTCTTTTTACTGTGTTGTCAGGTCGTATCCCTAGCTCTTACATCATACTCCCTCCTTCCGGATTACATGTCGCAGAAATGGATAAAACTATATGTATCTAGAACTGAAATACGCCTAGAACCATCCATTTATTTCCGATGGAGGGAATACATGTCAATATGTCATGCCTTTCTATTCTTCAGTACCTATTCCATATCTGTTGTAGCATGTTTTATAATTGAAGCACCATTCTTCTATATAAGGCATGCAAGGGGAAGATGGCTATGTTAGAATCTGAAGGGTTACAAACCAGGTCTTTGCAAAAGATTCAAATGCCAGGAGATAATAAACCAACTCCATTTTTCGTAGATACTACTCCAGCACAGAGAAACCCAACTCCCATTGATAATAAGCAGATTCCAGTGGCCAAAGAACTAGTCCGCTCCATTCCAGCAAAATAATGTCAACCCCATTCTAAGAAGCGTGTGTGTATCCTCGCGTCATGAAATTTTATAGCATTCTGATCATATTTTCTACATGTTTCTTACCCATCTCTAGAAAATAAGGTTAAATGATAGAAGATTTCCTTCATTGGGATTGTATTCGAGGAAAACATCTTGCGGGAATTCTCTGTGCTCCAATGCTGATGTAAGTACCTGTTGTTTATCACTATATTTTTACATCAGCATATATTTTGTTAATCAGCGTGAATCCAACCTTTGTCTGATCTAAAATTAGTTGTAGCAAAATGCTAAAGGCGCCAATGTTGATTTTTGTAAAGAAAATTGCCTGGTAGTTTTGCATACTGAGCTGCATGAGTGTACTATCTCATATCATGCACATTACTAAATTGTAGTGTTGCTCTGGTTGCCCATTCATTCATTGTGTCAATGTTGCTTTCGTATTACCTTACCTGGCTGATGATAGCTGTGCCATATTGTGTTAATTTGGTGTTGGCTAGTTTCCCAAACGTTCTTTGTGCCAATGTTGCTTTCCTATTATCTGACTTGGCCAATGATAGCAATGCTAGTGTCTTAATTTGGTGCAGGCTGCTGAAGATAAGAAGACAAACTCTGAAAATAGCAAGGCAACCCCGTTGTTTCTTTCCAATAAATCTGGGCCAGGTAATATGCCAATAAATCATGATTAATCTGTTTGGTTCCCCTCCTAATTTATGTTATGATGCAGTGGTCGAGACACTCTCCACTATCAATAATACAAGCCTGCCAAAATCGCCATCTGAATCTGTTCAGTATCCTCTGTCTCGAATGCAACAGAAAAATGTATGTTTGTGAACCAATTAATGGCTGAAGGAATGATGGAAATGGTGGAGGAATCAGAGGTGCAGAGTCGTGCGACACAACAACTAATCAATGTTTTCACAGACAGTGTAGCAAAGCAGCAAGAACTTGCCCACATGCTTATGGGCGTCATCCGTGTTGAGGTTGCAGATTGTGACATTGTAGATCGTTAGGTTCTATTCATTTATTTGCACTGGCATCAATCTTTGATTGCCCAGTGGATGTAATTTCCTGTAATATATGCTGGATGTGCAACGTTTTTCCCTGTATGCCGTACCTTTGCTTGATCGGTTTTGGTCCTATGCATAATTGCCCGTCGTAATGGGCTCAAATTATCTAATTTGGCCTAAAGCATGTACGAACTTTAGTGGGCCCATTAAGTTAATGGGCCGTTACCAGGCCGAAAGTTAATGGCCAGCACTCTTAACTCCCGGGTCGTTAACAGGCTGACATCGAAGTGGGCAACAGGTGGGCCCAATTGATTTCACGGGCCGTTAACAAGTCGTTACTAAGTTTGGGCTACATATGGCCAACTATACTGTGGGCCTTTACCAGGCCGAAAGAGACAGCGGGCTTGTACTGGACCATGAAGAGCATCGGCCGCTAAGAGGCCGAAAGTCAGGTCGTATTGTAAATGGCACAACTGTGTTGTGGGCCTTTAGCAGGCCGAAAGATAAACCGGGCTGGTATTGGACCATGAAGGGCATGGGCCATTAAAAGGCCAAAACTCAAGTCCGACTACAAATGGCCCAACTCATTTATGGTCCATTAACACGCTGAAAGGCACACAGGGCCGGGAATTGGCCCAACAATTAAATGGGTCGCTAAAAGGCCAAAACTCAGGTCCGACTACAAATGGCCCGACAGATATATGGGCCATCACCAGGCTGAAAGACACGCCGCGCCGGAAATTGGCCCAACACTTAAATGGGTCGCTAAAAGGCCGAAACTCAGGTCCGACTACAAATGGCCCAACTGATTTATGGGTCGTCAACAGGCTAAAAGACATACCGGGCTGGAAATTAGCCCAATATTTAAATCGGACACTAAAAGGCCGAAAGATGTACATTGTGAAAATTGGCCCATCCACTGAATGGGTCGTTAATAGGCCGAAATCTCATCGGGCCAATATTGAGCCCAAATATATAGCGGGCTGTTAACGGGCTCGAACTGACGATGGGCTGCAATGGTGTCAAATCTTTAACGGGGCGTTGACGGGCTGAATTGGCACATCTCGTATGGGCCGTGGGCTTAAATGGACCTGACACAAGTAGGCCTTATATGGGTCGGCCTGCTATTTTTTACTGGGCCAGCCTTTTTCACCGGAATGGGCCACTGTTGGGCCGTGCCACGTGTCGACCTATCATAGGTGCCTCCTGTCCAATGAGTGGATGACATCTGTCCCAACGGTGAGACAACACGTGTTTCCTCCGGCCAGTGATGATTTTACACGTGGAAAATCCCCATTGGTCCAAGATGTTAACGGGTTATTGGATCCAAAACCGGACCCGATAGCTTAAGGCGTTCCGTTACGGTGGATGCCACGGGTCGGTCACCCTTGACGAAAGCACTTCTATGATGCGCGATTTATCGTCATGGAAGTGGACACTTCCGTGATGATAATTTTGGTAATGTCATGGAACATTTCTACAACAGCACGGGTATGGCTATCTTGATTCTGTCATAAATTTGGCATGGATGTACATGCATGACAGAAAACATGACCTACTGTGACAAACATGTATCATCACGGAAGTGTATTTTTTTGTAGTGTATCCTCCGTGCCACGTTAGCATGATGAAGTTGTGTGGCCAATGGGGTGTTTTTGACCGACTGCCTGGGTCCCGAGGTAGAACCATAGGTACTGCGTCTGATACAGTATATTTTTACACGCACATTTTTCCTCCGTGTCGAGGCATGGCACACCCTACCACGCGGTTTCGGGGTCCTCCCGGGTGGTGCATGCATATATTCTTCCTTGCCGAGACTTGAGACGTCCTACCACGTGTTTTATGGGTCCTCCTCGATCGTAGTGTCGAAGCAAGTAAATGAGTCATCAAATCACGAAAGACCACCTTTCCTGCTGAGTACATCAGTGAAGCACGGTGGCTAGCTAGTTGGGCTAGTGCGACCGATTAGCTAGGCCGCCGCCACATTTGTTTTGTCACCCCTTTTTTATCTCCTTGCCGGAAGGTAAATTTAAATACCCATCGCGGCATTGCTCTGGTGTTTGGGTGCGGCAGGATTTTTAATTTTTTTGATTGACGGGAGCAGGCGCGATAGGATTTTTAATTTTTTGATTGACAAGAGCAGGCGCGGCAGCATTTAGTCACGATGACTCCACCTGTAAAACCCACTGCTCCCTCATGTGAGAAGTCATCGACTGGTGTTTTCCCATGGTGAAAACCAAAAGATTCCCCGCTCATTGGTTGGCTCCCTCCACCTTCCCTTAGATTGCATTGTCTTTCAGTCGTTTCGGCCCCTTTGCTTCCTCTCCCCATTGCTTCTACCTGGTACCATGGTGGCGCAGCAGATCACGGAGTCTGAGGTGAGGCGCCTGACACAGGAGCTCTAGGCCAAGGATGCGGAGCTCGGGGCCAGGGATGTGGAGCTCCGTGATCTCAAGGAGGAGAGGAGTGCCATGCTCCTCCGTTATGTGCGGGAGTTCACGGAGCTTCAAAAGCGGCAGCCGTCCACCACAAAGATGCTCGAGGCGTCGGTGGCGTTGCTGCAGAAAGCGGAAGATACGGTAGGCCGTCAGGGGAGCCGGCTGGAGCGCGAGCGGTCCGATCGTGACGAGGTCCAGGATCGCCTCAGCCACTTGGTGGACCAAGTTGCCATGCACATGTTGCGACTACACAATGCCTACCGTCGTTCCAACGCGACCATGCCGGCCATCGGGCTAAACCCGTTCGACCATCCCGTCGGCTTCAATGAGCTGCGGTTTCCTGACCTAGTCTCCTTCTTCACCTATATCTCCGAGGAGCTGAGCCGTCTCTGTGTGATGGTGGGGGCAGAGCTGGACGAGGAGGGGTTGCGGGCTACCGTCGCCGTTGTCGGACGAATCTTCTCAGGGCTCCATCACCGGAATCCATTCATGCCATTGGACGCCGTCTTTGATGAGCTGGCTCCCGTCGACCGGGAGCGGACTCTGCAGGTGGTTGCACCCTGCATCACCAACGTCGTGCGCCTCGAGAAGCAGAGGGACTTCGATGGTGTTTAGGTGTCCTCTGTGTGGGCATGTCCATGTATCGGCGCAACAAGACCGTTGGATCAAACTCAAATGGTGCAGATCAGTCACTGTAGCACAAAGCGTATGGGTGTGTTTGGTTGCATTCTCATCTCAATATAGTTGTTCCCTCTTCGTGTATTTGTGTTAACCTACTAGTGTGGACTCATGCACCCTTCATGCACTCTGCCAAACACCCAAAAGTGGGTCGAGAAGGGAACTTTTGCTCCCATCCCGTGTACCCTTCATACACCCTTCCTAACACTGATTCGTGCTTCATATGGTTCATGTTTCGTGGAGTACTGTAGCACCGTACTCTCCATGCGTTGTAGACCTAGTTCTGTTAACATTGATCGCACTGTTCATTCTCGACCGGACAGTCGAAAAAGCGGTACTACTATGTTGCATTACTGTTCATATAGTTGACATGCGCACAACATCATTTGTTATCGTCATATCTTACTACACTAGCAACAAGCTTATGTAGTTCTGACGTATGAACCACTGCACATGCCTAGTAGTAGGAGCATTGTGTATGTTCAAGTGGCTGTCGTGTTTCGCACTCCTCCATCGTAAGAGTGGAAACGCTTATTGTAATCATTTTTTTCTTCAGAAAAATAGTGGACGCGCTCTACCATGCGGATCCTCCTCGACGGTCGTCGGGAAACTTGCTACTCACTTTTGCCGACATGTGGGACAGCCAGCATCACGGTCCACCAGCCATGCACTAAATTACTTTGTAGTAGAGTGCCCAATTACACGGTAGACTACCCCGATCGAAGCTCCGTAGTAATGCCCAATGAGTCGTTAAATCACAAAATCCCCTCCTTTCCAGTAGTAAGTTGGACGGGCGAAGCAACCATCATCTCACTCTTCTCTCTCAACTTCCTCTCTTGAAGAAAACCCCCATTCACTTCTCCCTCATCTTGTTCCTCATTTCTTCAAGAAAACCCCCGACCTGCTTCTACCATTGTTCTTCTCTCCCAAAGAAGGAAAGGTGAGTGCATCAATAGTGTTGATTCTGGCCAAGGCCCGGTCTTGCAACCCCGAGACTGATCCTATAACTCCCTCTCTGTTCTTCTTTTGAGTTTGTGATTATGGTTTCTTTTCTTTTATTTCTATTTGACAGTTTCTTGATGGATGCTGGAGCACCAGCCGAAGTGATGTCTATGGCTCTGGACAAAACCGTCGAGGCTCATGGTACGAAGAAGCGCAAGCACCCCGTCGAGACTACCGCAGATAAGCTCAAAGCCATCACCCTGTCCAAGCCCCCCTCTCCGGGATCCCTCATTAAGCAAGTCCAGGTAATATCTCTTCTTGACGATCTTTTTCTCGATCTTGATCGTGTTTTTTCATCTAACACGCAGTACTAGTACTAGTAGTACAACTTTCTGGGTGATCTTGCATGTGATTTTTGTGTGCCAAATGATGGTTCTAAATTCCTCTTTTGACCAAAACATGTGAGAGGTTGAGACTGATTTCTTATAGATTACTTTCAACTACTTTATGAACATCAATGCTACCTTTGAAGAGGGTATATTTGCCTCAGTAACTTGTGTTATGGATATTGCAAGTAATCCCTCTGCTCTCATGCCTTTGAAGACATGTTCTAGTGTCTTTGTTCACCCAATTTTGTGTGTATATGTAGTCATATATGGAGTAAAATATCGAAAATCATCTTATATTTCTGAATGGAGGTAGTAATAAAATATTTGGTTTCTATTTGAATTAGAACCAGGTCTGCGGTGGAGATGAAGTTCTCAAAGTCATGTCGTGTGAACTGGAAGACCTGAGGATGAGTTCTACTGCTAAACTATCCAGTTGTTGTGTCCTTGTCGCCACATGTCCTGAACTAGTGTTTTCCTGTAGCATTGTTGTCAGGCGTGTTCTCGAGGTTGTACTTGACCACAGCAATTTCTTGGTTGTGCCTTCGATTACGAAGGGTGTGGTTCTTGTAAAGCTTCCTGACAAATCTGATGCGGCATGTCTTCATCGTCATGTTTATAAGTGGAAAGACCACTCTGTTAGGTTCTCCAAGGTTGACGAGATGGTGATGGTGCCAGTAGACATCTCTCATGAAGTCCGTGGCCTAGTCAGTTATGTGGGGTTCATCCCGTAGGTCGGTGGCAAGAAATAGTCTGCAGAGTTTAATTAGTGCAACTTTGCTTGTCTATAGTAAGTACTATTGTTCAGTACTTGATTTGTGTTTGTGAACCCTGTATTGTTTAGTACTGCCACTTTTGGTAACGTGGTGAGTCCTGAGAACAGTCTATGTTAATGTCTGTCCACTCAATTCAGTCTGTATATTTTGAAGTATCTAGATCATCTTTTTTGTGAGGACGGCTTATCAATTATGGTTACACTCCAATATTTGTATGCATTGTAGGGTTTATCGCACCCACCAGGATTTCCAGTGCCATGGATGTTCGGTCCATATGATTTGTCACGACCTTTGGACTGTCCTGCTTGTGGGAGTAGGCGAGGGCCCTGTATGTCACGCGTAGTTGGACGGTCAATCTTCTGTTTAGTACTTCAACATAGTGATTTCCTGGTAAGGATTCACTCGTGTCGCATCAAGTAAATGTTATTGATTTACTGTCTAAATCTTATTGATTTAATGTCATGTTTTCTTTCTTTTGCTGCAATTTTACAATGCAGGTTTTGCCATGTGACATTCGTAACAGAATAAACTGTTTGGTTTGCTCTACGATGGCCATTTTTGTAGGTTTCACTTCTTATGTCGCGTCAGTAACAAAGGCACTGTCCATCACTTATATTACTAGAAAAAATTGGATCAGTCTGTTGTCTGAGTACAAGCTGAATCCCAATGATGAACTATAGTTTGGTTTAACAAACACGCCACAATTAGTCCTTCTCGCGTTTAAAAGAAATGAAGAAAAAGACTGGATCACAGTCACGGAGCCTAGTCAAGTTAGAAAGCTGATCATTGCAGACCAGACACGATCACCGCTGTCTCGCACATCAGTACCACCTTCAACAATGGATCGAGCATCGGCAGTTGCTCTAGCACTGACAGCGGCAACAACTCAGTCTGATACATCTGAGGATTGGGCACTGACCGCATCAGTGGATCAGGCTGATCTACTGGAGGATCGGGCATCGACACCGGCACCTGCTCCAACACCGGCACCAGCTCTATAAGGAGCACCATCTCCCGCAGCATCAGCGGCACTACCAGTCGCACCGGCACGGGCACCAGCAACGGCTTCGGCACATGCACCAACACTTGCACTTGCATCTTCTCTAGCTCGTGCAGCGGCAACGGAACCACCAATTGCACCGGCAACAGATTGGGCTGCAGTTCGCACTTCATATACCAAAGTCCTTACAAAAACCGACATGTCCACCTTCTTAGTAAGCATTGGTCTCCCAAGTGCTTCGTTCTTTTTTCTTTCCATGTTGTTTCACATGATTCACTGTGTTGATCTAACTGTTTGTGTATGTCTTCTTGTTTGCAAACAAAGAATTCCTAGAGCAACGAGGGAGTCGTTCAACAATCCGGGCGACCGTGGCCAAGTTTCTCTTACCATGTGCAGCCTTGGCGTGAATGAACCTTCTCAATATACCGTAAGTACAAAGGATGGTCGCTTGATGATTGATGCTAAAGGATGGTCAAGGTTCAAATCTAAATCATATCTTGCGGTAGGGGATGATATCAAAATCGAACTTTCTCGGCAAGGAGAGCGGGTCCAAATCAACTTTGAAATTCTACAGTAGCAGCATGCAACTGTCGAACTGATCTATCCTCCGAGAGATTTTGATGTAATAATCTGGGATGGTGAAACAAGTGTCTTGTGTGTATAAGTAGTATGACAATATTATTTATCACATGGTATATCGTTGATAGAATTGCAACTCTGATTGCTGGTTAGGAACTGTCGTTCGATTTCATTCCAACAGTTGTTGTGCTTTATTCAATTTTGTGTATTCGCCTTGCGACAGCATCTAAAACCAGTGTCGTACCGATCGCTTGCAATATGAAAAGCATTGAGGTAGAACACATGGGCCCCCAAACATGCAGGCCCACCGGACTGTGGCCCAAAGTCCAGAACCGTGAGCCTGTCTGAGTATTATATTCTCAGCTGAACCCCCCATAATGCCCGTGCGTTGCATGTAACATCAAGATGCATTTGCATGAGTATTTTATCCTGTGAGAGAAAAGGATGAATGAGGGAAGGCCTTATTTGCAAATGTGGAGAAGTGTGTGGGTACCTTTTTGCAAAATTACCATAGTTTCCTTCCTATCCGTCAGATATAAATCGGACGGCCTATATTGCAGGATGGCGGGCACACCATCATCACCAACTCGTCTATACTGTGTTAAAAAACTCTTTTTTTAATTATATATGTTATATATATTCCCCTTAATTTTTCTTATGTATAAAGTTGTTATATAAAAAATTATATTTCTTAACAAAGGGAGCATCTCTCTGTCAAAAATATATTTATGTGTAACTAGTTACTCCTGTCTTTCTACTTCCTTTCACTGATATCTGGGGCATCCGGCAACGGGGTCCACGTGCCATATGCACCAATTAGAGTGCATAACTGCACAGTAGACACAACCCGGTCGTAGCGCCGCAGTAATGCCCAATGAGCCATCAAATCACAAAAAAAAACCACCTTTCCAGCTTTAGCAGTAAGCTGGACCAACGAACCGGCAATATTTCACTGGGCTTGAATCCCCTTCTCCCTCGTCTGCTTGTTCAGAGAAAACCCCCCCTCGGCGATTGCATAGGGTTTTCTCATGGAGAACTAAGTACGAATTCTTCATCCATCCCCGATAAATCCAAGTTCTGTCGGCGGTAATCCTAGGATGGCAGCCGCCACCGTTGATGCATTTTTCTTCCTACTGAATCTAGTGTGTTTCAATTGCAGTGCCCAAAGTGTGAGGACCCTACAGGTTTCTGCGCCCTCGGCGAGACGCCACACTTGTTCCTTCTCATCCTAACACAGGATTTTAAAACACGCACAGTATGTTCCTAGAATCGTCTTTTCTATTCGGGAAGGTGGGGTTTTTTGAACATATTGTCGACTAATTTGGAAATTTGGATTGCTATATTTGGATAAAAGGTACTAGTACCATGGTCAACACTGACGTGAAGGAGGAAATTATTTCTAGATTTTGATAGGGAATACATTGTGTTCTCATATTATTTTTCCTGCAGTGCATTACTTGCTCTGCCAGAACACATGTACTCAAGGTGCTCGGCCTTGCCATAACTGAATACACCAGTTTAATGGTCACAGTGAAGACAACCCATGGATATAAGTTCCGAGTTGGGTCATGAACCAAGAAGATCACTGCTTTTTTATGGCCGAACTTGGATAAACTTTCTCAAGTGTTACGGACTGAAAGTTGGTGCACAAATGTTGATGGAAATAGCAGAACCTGGGCTCATCTTCACTGCGGTCTTCCACCCCGACGTCGTTCCAATTGTTCATCCATGTTAGTTTTGTATCTAGTTCTAGCTTGTTGCCTCGATTACTTCTTAATCCACCTATTCTGTCTAACTAATCACAATTTAACTTTAGAAGTAGCAACGAATCCTTCACGAAGATGCTACTTCTAACTAATATTTTCTTATAATAGGTAGCACGTGTAGGTTTTGTTCAGAGTTAAGCAGGCTACTCGTTTGTTATTCTGTAAGAACTCGGCTGTTACTGATGGCACTAAAGTTACTAGGACGACATCCACAAGTTCCTACACTTTATTGATCGTCTTGAGGTCCTTGTGGGGCATTTTAATGGTGGAAGGCCACGTGGGATATGTGTGCCACTGCTGCACTCATTGAACAGGTCCAACTGTGTCAAGAAACTTATGGTACGAGCTGTTTTCTGTTATATATGTTGTTCATAAACTATTGCTTATAAACCATTTTACAGATGTGGTCCTCTTGAAACAGAAACTACCCAGTTCTATTGTTCCTATACAGATGCCTGACCATGGTCGGGTTAGACTTGCGCTTGGTCACAACATGATGTTTATGTCGACCTACTCCATTCCCCTTGGAGGTGAAAAGATACTTATTCATGGCTGGTCTCAAATAATGAAGGCCCGTCCATCTTGGAGAATAGGACAGAAGATTATGTTCCTGCTTTTCCATGGCTCTAAAGCGAATATCATGTTTATTGACCACATTACGAGATGAAGCCGCTTTTAAAAGGTTGTGGATGCACGGGGTGGCGCCTGGGCCTTGTCCTGGGGCTTGGCGGCCTCACCCTTAGTTAACTGTAGGCAAAGTAGCACAGTTCGAGGCATGCTTTGTACAGTTGAACCTGTATAAGTACTGATACTGCATTCAACTATGGTTGTTAAGTGCCCCTTGTAACACCCCGGATGTAATTTACCTTATCTGTACTCCAACTCTTGCCATTTCCGGCCTAAGTTATTTTATTTTCCCCAGTGTCGGGTTTCTGTCTCCGTGTGTTGTTGCCCTTTTCATGCATCTCATATCATGTCATCATGTGCATTGCATTTTCATATGTGTTCGTCTCATGCATCCGAGCATTTTCCCCGTTGTTCGTTTTGCATTTCGGCGCTCCTATGTCACCCGGTGGTCCTTTCTACCTCTTTTCGTGTGTGGGGGTTAAACATTTACGGATTGGACCGAGACTTGCCATGCGGCCTTGGTTTACTACTGGTAGACCGCCTGTCAAGTTTCGTACCATTTGGACTTTGTTTGATACTCCAACGGTTAACCGAGGGACCGAAAAGGCCTCGTTTGTGTTGCAGCCCAATACCCTTCCAATTTGGCCCAAAACCCACCTAAACTACTCCCATCATCTAGAGCGTTCGATCACGATCGCGTGGCCGCAAACCGCACTCCATTTGGAGCATCCTAGCTCCCTCTATGCCTATATATAGATCCCCTTCCAAAATTCTCGGGCAAACCCTAGACCCTTCCTCTCCCCCGCGGCCCAACCGGCGCCCGCCGCGCCTGCTTTCTTCCTCGCCCGAGCCAGCGAGCTCTGGCCACTGCCGCTCGCTCCGGCCGGCCCCAGCTCCGGCAGCCGCCGCCCCGGCGAGTCGCGCGCCGCCCGCGCCACCTCTCCCTGTCGGCGCCGCCCGGCCCGCTCGACGCCGGCGACGGCCACCGTCCGCCGCCCGGAGCCCGCCGTGCTCCTCCACGCCACCTCGTCGACAACTCCGGCCGTCGTCCACCGCAACTCCGGCGAGCACTGTTGCGGCCATCCTCGAAGAACGTGCCTCGGATCCAGATCTAAAAAACCCTAGCGGTTGACCTTTTGCCTTCGTTTCAGTATTTTTTTGCAATCTTCATCATGCCGTAACTCTGCATCCTTAGCTCCGATTTGTGCGTGTATCATATCAAAATGTTCCTCTCGACGAGTACATAATTTCATCTAATTGCATCATTTTCATTTGAGCTCATCTTTATGCTCGAAATGCTGTTGGAACAGGGCTATGTGATGAATTTGGCAGATCTGTTTCAGCAAATGGCATTTTGTCATTTTTGCCATGATTAATGTGTGCATGCTATGATCCTGAGCTCCACATGTGTTTTGTTATATGTCATGTCATCTTTACGGAGGTGCTTGCCATGTATTTTTTTGATATTTGTGGTGACTAGCACAAGCTTGCAAAGTAGCGTAATCGGTAATGCTGATTTCAGGGACTTAGAATTTCACTAAGTCCTTGTTCTATTTTTGTCGTTATGCCATATGTTCATGTTGTTTCCTAGTGATCCGTGCCTCTTTTGAGGATGATCAGTAAGGATGTTTTGTTAAAATTGTGGTGCTCTATCCATCCGTGTCTTTGTTTGCAATTATGGAGCACCCTAGCTTGAGTCAATCGAGCTCTACTTTTGCTATAAAATAATCCTGGCAGATTGTTGACATGTTTAGCGATTTTGCCGAGGATGTTGCTATTGATCCGTGCATGCTATGTTGTTTTTCTTGCCATGTCTAGCTTCTATGCCATGTATTCTTGATGGGTGTATGCTTAGTTTGTCATGCCATGCTCTGTAGTAAGTGCATCGAGCTCGTACACATGCCTACTCGTTAACTGATTTGCATGCTCCAGTTTTTCACCAAGTCTGAATCTGTTTATGTTTTTGCCATGTTCACATACTTGCAATCGTATTTTCTGATCCCTTTTGGCTCAAGGTCACTAAGGGACTTTTGTTACGTGCTTTGAGTAGCTTCATGCCATGCCTTTCTTTGCCATGTTAAGTTCTTGTAGCATGTAGTTTTCATGCTCTAAATTGTGCTTCCTGATGATAAATTCCAGACTTGTGTTAATTTCACTAAGTCTGAAATCTGTTATCATTTGCAATTTTGCCATGCTTGTTTGAACCTGTTAGTGGATGAATTAGCCGTAGCTCAGTGTTCATCTTTTGTCAAGCTTCATGAGTGGATCCCTGCCATGTATTTTGTTTCTATGTTTGAGTGCTGTAGCATATTCATCTTGATGCATTTAGTTGGTCACTTGCTGATTATCGCAGACCGGTGCCATATTTGTTTTGCTTGCCATTTCCAAACCGTGCATCCGATTCTGGTGATCTTTATATCAATTTCAACCGAAATCACCTCACCTTTCCAGTGGCACTCTTGGATTTCCAAGTTGAGGCCAGGTTCAATCATTCCTTGTCAAATCTTGCATATGCATCGCATACCGCATCCCGCATATCATATCATGTTTGCATCATGTTGTTTGAGCATTGCACGTGGTTGATTGTGTTCCGTTTTCTTGTTGTTCTTGTTTGGGTAGAGCCAGGAGACGAGTTCGTGAACGAGGAGCTCGTTGAGTTCGCTTACGAGGATCAAGTCAACTCTGAGAACTTTGCAGGCAAGATGACCATACCCTCGAAATCACTTCTATCTTTGCTTGCTAGATGATCGCTCTTTTGCTATGCCTATGCTACGATACCTACGACTTGCTTATCATGCCTCCCAAATTTCCATGTCAAACCTCTAACCCACCATGTCCTAGCAAACCGTTGATTGGCTATGTTACCGCTTTGCTCAGCCCCTCTTATAGCGTTGCTAGTTGCAGGTGAAGATTGGAGATCGTTCCTTGTTGGAACATTGTTTATTGTTGGGATATCACTATATTATCTTGTTATCTTAATGCACCTATATACTTGGTAAAGGGTGGAAGGCTCGGCCTTTTTCCTAGTGTTTTGTTCCACTCTTGCCGCCCTAGTTTCCGTCACATCGGTGTTATGTTCCCGGATTTTGCGTTCCTTGCGCGGTTGGGTTATAATGGGAACCCCTTGACAGTTCGCCTTGAATAAAACTCCTCCAGCAAGGCCCGACCTTGGTTTTACCATTCGCCACCTAGCCTTTTTCCCTTGGGTTTCGCGGACTCAAGGGTCATCTTTATTTTAAACCCCCGGGCCAGTGCTTCTCTAAGTGTTGGTCCAACCCAGAGCACCGTGCGGGGCCGTCCCTTGGCAACTTGGGTTACGTTGGCTCCCATACGCTTAGCTTATCCGGTGTGCCCTGAGAATGAGATATGTGTAGCTCCTATCGGGATTTGTCGGCATAGCGGGTTGTCTTGCTGGACTTGTTTTACCATTGTCGAGGATGTCTTGTAACCGGGATGCCGAGTCTGATCGGAATGTCTCGGGAGAAGGAATATCATTCGTTGACCGTGAGAGCTTGTGATGGGCTAAGTTGGGAATCCCCTGTAGGGATTTGAACTTTCGAAAGCCATGCCCGCGGTTATGGGCAGATGGGAATTTGTTAATGTCCGGTTGTAGATAACATGAAACTTAACTTAATTAAAATGAATCAACCGCGTGTGTAACCGTGATGGTCTCTTCTCGGCGGAGTCTGGGAAGTGGACACGGTGTTGGAGTAATGCTTGACGTAGGTTGTCTAGGATCACTTCTTGATCATAGTTGTTCGACCGTGCTTTTGCCTTCTCTTCTCGCTCTCTTTTGCGAACAGGTTAGCCACCATATATGCTAGTCGCTTGCTGCAGCTCCACATCATACCTTGCCTTACCTATAAGCTTAAATAGTCTTGATCGCGAGGGTGCGAGATTGCTGAGTCCCCGTGACTCACAGTTTACTTCCAAACCCAGATGTAGGGACCGATGATACCGTTCCAGATGATGCGCTTGAGCTCAAGTGGGAGTTCGATGAAGACGCTTGCTGTTACTATGTGTCTTTCCCAGATGATCAGTAGTGGTGCCCAGTTGGGGCGATCGGGGACTTTGTCGCATCTGGGGGTTGATCTTCAGTTTGGTACCATAGTCGGACCATGAGTGTATTGGATGATTGTAATGTTATTCATGTATTTGTGTGACGTGGCGAGTGTAAGCCAACTATGTACCTTTTCCCCTTTTATCTATTTACATGGGTTGTTGTGAAGATTACCTTACTTGCGACATTTCTTTCAATGCGGTTATGCCTCTAAGTCGTGCTTCGACACGTAGGAGATATAGCCGCATCGAGGGCGTTATAAGTTGGTAATCAGAGCCTTCCCCGACCTTAGGAGCCCCCTGCTTGATCGAATCGTTGGCGTTGTTGAGTCTAGAAAAATGTTTTGAGTCATTTAGGATTATATATCAGAGAGTTTAGGAATTCTTTTTACTCCCCAGTCCCTTCATCGCTCTGGTAAGGCATCCTGACATAGAATTTTCACTCTTCTCTTCTCAAATTTCACTAAAAAAATTTAGGATCACACGGGTATCTTGGAATCGTTCCGATCGATTTGTGACGAGAACATTGTTCTTGGTGCCTCCTGTCATTTAGGGGTTGTGGCAGTGTCCCGGGGAGTTGAGCTCCGAGGTGTTGTCGTCACAATTTTATCGTTGAGATTCTGGAATACCTGAGTTTCGCCGACATCGAAAATCTCTTTTATGTAGTTGTTGGTGAGATAACCTCGACGCCACCCAGTACTGGGGCGGGAGTTCGGGAGTATTGCCATAACTCGTATAACGGATGCTTTTCGAAGGTTGAGGTAGATGATTTTTGAAGGTTTCTCGGTTATGTGTTGAAGGATGGATACAGCTGGATGTAGGATTTGCTAGATTTGGGTGAGATATTATGCTTCCCCTGTATCCCCAACACCTGATTGCATAACCGGAAAGGTTCGGGAGTTTCATAGGTGGGAATTCTTGTAGCTCTAGTTCTTCTTCCGCGGATATTTGGTTTGGGATTGGGTAGTCCTCACCAAGTATTTGTTCTTGTTCCGTACCTTGTTGTTTTTTTTCTTCTACCTCAATTCTAAGTGGCTTCTCAATTTATGGATATGTGACCATTTCAATTGGAATGCATTCGTTCATTTTGTTCGGATGTGAAGACTATATGTTGCAATTTCAACCCGTTTGATTCAGCTTCAATATTTGTCTGTCAATGTGCTAACGGATGTCAACCTCTTCAGGATGGCTCCTCCAACGCGCACGACTCCGAATCCTGATCCGCCACCACCACCTCCACCTCCGGAGGCATGGCAAGCTGTGATGGCCGCTACCAATGCAAACACGCAGCTGATCATGCAACTTCTTCAAGAGCGCAACCAAGGGAACCAGGGCCATGGCAACAATCAGAATCAGTTTGCTACACTCAACCAGTTCCTTGCTAACCAGCCAAAGACCTTCAGCAATTGTGTTGAGGCAACAGACGCTGATGATTGGCTCGTGGACATATGCAAGCATTTCGAGTGCAGTAACGTCAGGCCTGAGGACTTTGTCAAGTTCGCCTCCTTCCAACTCAAAGACCAAGCTGCAGAATGGTTTCAGCAGTACAAAGATTCCAGAGGAGGCCGTGTGATTACCTGGGATGAATTCCGTCAAGACTTCAAAGCTCATCATATTCCTCAGAGTGTGGTTGAAAGCAAGCGTGAGGAATTCCGCAACCTGAAGCAAGGCACTATGTCTGTTTACGAGTACAACAAATGTTTCAGAAGCTCGCCCGTTTTGCTAAGCAAGACGTCCCTGACGAGAAGAGCATGATATACCAGTTCAGGGGTGGTCTCAGAGAAGAAATCCAGCTAGCTCTCGTCCTCTTTGAGCCCAAGAGGTACGATGAGTTTTACAACATGGCAATGAAGCAAGAGACTGCTCAACTGAAGTGCGATGCTTCCAAGAAGTGAGTCAGAGATGCAACTCCTTCTGCCTCAACTCAAGGGCTAAGCAGCAAAAGTATTGGCTTCCTCCTCCTCCATTCCGTCAGCCTTATCAGCAGAAGAGCAAAGGTGGCAGTGGATCTTCCCACCCACCCAACCCTGGCTTTCAGAACAAGACTTCGTCTCAAGCTCCAAGATCAAGTGCTCCATATCACCGTCCGCTTTCAAAGGTCACGTGCAACAAGTGCCAACAGAATGGTCACTATGACAACAAATGCTTCAATCAGAGGCGTCTCCCTCCTCCTCCTCCTGTGAGATCGGCAAGTACAGTTGTGGTCAAGCATAACCCTAAGCACGCCAAGGTCAACTTGATGAATGCAGCTCAGGCAGAGGACTCATCAGATGTCATCATGGGTAACCTTCCTGTTAACGATGTTCCTACAAAAGTATTTTTTCATACTGGTGCATCACATTGTTTCATGTCAAGATCATTTGTTTCCAAGCATGACTTCATTTCGCAAATGTTGGGTAAACCTATGGGAGTGGTTTCTCCGGCTAAGTCTATGAGGGCTACTTCAATAGTCCTGGATGTTTCTATCATGATGGGCGACTTCAAGTTTCTGGCTTCTCCAATTGTCCTTGGTAACTCGGATATTGATGTTATTCTTGGAATGGACTGGCTTTCTAAGCAGAAGGCTCAGCTTGATTGTGCTGCCAGGCAGATTCAATTGACTCATTCGTCTGAGGATGTAATTTTCTTTGCCGCTAATGACGCTACCATCCGTCTGTTTTCTCTCAATGAGAAGGATGAACTAGATGCCATCTCTCAAATTCCAGTCGTTTGCGAATATCAAGACATCTTTCCAGAAGAGCTTCCAGGAATGCCTCCGCACCGGCCAGTTGAATTCATCATCGATCTTGAGCCTGGCACGAAACCTGTTTGCAAATGTCCTTACAAGCTGGGACCCAAAGAGTTGAAGGAGTTGAAGAAACAACTCGATGAACAAGAGCGTATGAGTCTCATCCGACCAAGTTCTTCTCCGTGGGGTTGTGGAGTTCTTTTTGTGAAGAAGAAGGATGGAACGGACCAACTTTGTGTTGACTACCGTCCATTGAACAAGAAGACTATAAAGAACAAGTACCCACTTCCCAACATCAACGAGCTGTTTGAACAACTCAAAGGTGCTCAAGTATTCTCCAAGCTTGATCTCCGTATGGGCTATCACCAGATTCGAATTCGTGAGCAAGATATCCCCAAGACGGCTTCAGAACAAGCTATGGTTCATATGAATACACTGTCATGTCTTTTGGCCTCGTCAACGCTCCTCCGACTTTCTCTCGCATGATGAACTTCATCTTCAACCCCTACACAAATGACTTCGTCTTGGTCTACCTCGATGACATTTTGGTCTTTTCCAAGAACAAGGAAGATCATGCCAAGCACTTGCGTTTGGTGCTGGATAAGCTCAGAGAACATCAGTTCTACGCCAAGTTTTCAAAGTGCGAGTTTTGGCTCGATGAGGTTCTCTATCTTGGGCATATCATCTCTGCCAAGGGCATAGCGGTGAATCCTGAGAAGGTGTCTGCAATTGTGAATTGGGAACCACCTCAGAACGTGAAGCAACTCCGCAGCTTCCTTGGTCTCGCAAGCTATTGTCGAAGGTTCGTTGAGAACTTCTCAAAGATCGCGAAGCCGCTTTCAACCTTCTCCAGAAGCACGTGAAGTACGTTTGGTCTCCTGAATGTGACATCGCTTTCAACACCTTGAAAGAGAAATTAGTCACTGCTCCAGTTCTGACTCCTCCTGATGAATCCAAACCGTTCGAGGTCTTCTGTGATGCCTCTCTTCAAGGTCTTGGTGCAGTGTTGATGCAAGAGAAGAAAGTTGTGGCCTATACTTCTCGCCAGTTGAAGCCCAATGAAAAGAACTACCCCACTCATGACCTCGAGTTGGCGGCAGTTGTGCATGCTCTTTTGACTTGGAGACATCTCTTATTGGGAAGAAAAGTGGACATCTTCACTGACCACAAGAGTCTCAAGTACATCTTCACTCAGCCTAATCTCAACCTCAGGCAGACTCGTTGGGTCGAAATGATTCAAGAGTATAATCCGAGCATCGAATATACTCCAGGCAAGGCCAATGTAATTGCTGACGCATTGAGCAGGAAGGCTTACTGCAACAGTCTGATTCTCAAGCCTTACCAACCCGAGCTTTGTGAAGCTTTCCGCAAACTCAATCTGCAAGTTGTTCCTCAAGGTTTCCTCGCCAACCTTCAAGTCTCTCCTACTTTGGAAGATCAGATTCGCGAGGCTCAACTTCTTGATGCTATGGTGAAGAAGGTGAAGATTGGGATTGCCAAGAGTCAATCCAAGTACAAGTGCTATCGCCTTGATGACAAGGATACTCTCTTCTTTGAGGATCGCATTGTTGTGCCTAAAGGTGACCTTCGTAAAGTCATTATGAATGAGGCTCACAATTCACTCCTCTCCATCCACCCTGGGAGTACAAAGATGTACTAGGACCTCAAGCAGGCGTATTGGTGGACTCGAATGAAGCGCGAGATTGCCTAGTTCGTGAATGAATGTGATGTCTGCAGAAGAGTGAAGGCAGAACACCAACGACCAGCTGGTCTCCTCCAACCTCTTGCCATTCCAGAATGGAAGTTTGACCACATTGAGATGGACTTCGTGACGGGATTTCCAAAGTCTAAGCATGGCAATGATGCTATATTCGTTGTCATCGACAAACTCACTAAAGTGGCTCACTTTCTGCCTATCAAAGAGTCTATCACAGCATCTCAATTGGCGGAGCTTGATACCTCTCAGATTGTCTCTCTGCACGGCATTCTGCAGTTGATTTCTTTAGATCGTGGCAGCATCTTCACCTCGAAGTTTTGGGATTCTTTTCAGAAGGCCATGGGCACCAACATCCGTTTCAGCACAGCTTTTCATCCTCAAACTAGCGGCCAAGTAGAGCATGTCAATCAGATTCTTGAAGATATGCTCAGGGCTTGTGTTATCTCTTTCGGTATGAAGTGGGAAGATTGTCTTCCACATGCAGAGTTCTCCTACAACAACAGCTTCCAAGCGAGTTCGGGCAAGGCCCCATTTGAAATTCTCTATGGCAGGAAGTGTCGTACTCCTCTTAACTGGTCAGAGACTGGTGAACATCAACTTCTTGGAAATGACTTGATCACAGAGGCAGAGGAGATGTGCAAAGTCATTCGTGATAACCTCAAAGCAGCGCAATCGCGCCAGAAGAGCTACTATGATAGTAAGCATCGTGATTTGGCTTTCGAGATCGGAGACCATGTTTACCTCCGCGTCTCTCCAATGAAAGGTACTCGTCGCTTCGGTATCAAAGGGAAGCTTGCCCCTAGATACGTGGGTCCTTTCAAGATCATCAGCAAGAGAGGCGATCTCGCCTATCAACTTGAGCTTCCCTCCAACTTTGCAAATGTGCACGACGTGTTCCATGTCTCTCAGCTCCGCAAGTGCTTCAAGACTCCTGACCGCACCGTCAACTTCGAAGACATTGATCTCCAAGAAGACCTTTCTTATCATGAGCACCCCGTTGCTATCCTTGAAGAAACTGAGCGCAAGACTCGCAACAAGTCAATCAAATTCCTCAAAGTCAAGTGGTCACACCATTCCGACCGTGAAGCCACCTGGGAACGCGAGGACCACCTCCGTTCTGAGTACCCGGCGTTTTTCCAGTCCTAGATCTCGGGACGAGATCCTTTCGTAGTGGTGGAGTGTTGTAACACCGCGGATGTAATTTACCTTATCTGTACTCCAACTCTTGCCGTTTCCGGCCTAAGTTATTTTATTTTCCTCGGTGTCGGGTTTTTGTCTCCGTGTGTTGTTTCCTTTGTCATTCATCTCATATCATGTCATCATGTGCATTGCATTTGCATACGTGTTCGTCTCATGCATCCGAGCATTTTCCCTATTGTCTGTTTTGCATTCCGACGCTCCTATGTCACCCGGTGGTCCTTTCTACCTCTTTTCGTGTGTGGGGGTTAAACATTTCCGGATTGGACTGATACTTGCCATGCGGCCTTGGTTTACTACTGGTAGACCCCCTGTTAAGTTTTGTACCATTTGGACTTCGTTTGATACTCCAACGGTTAACTAAGGGACCGAGAAGGCCTCGTTTGTGTTGCAGCCCAACACCCTTCCAATTTGGCCCAAAGCCACCTAAACCTCTCCCATCATCTAGAGCGTTTGATCATGATCGTGTGGCCGCAAACCGCACTCCATTTGGAGCTTCCTAGCTCCCTCTATGCCTATATATAGACCCCCTTCCAAAAATCTCGGGCAAACCCTAGACCCTTCCTCTCCACGCGCCGCCGGACAAATCTCTGTCCGGCCGGACAACGTCCGTTTCACCCCTCCGCCACCACGTGGTGCTTCCGGATTCGTCCGCCGCCTGCTCCCCACATTGTCGTGCCTCCCACCGCGGCCCAACCAGCGCCCGCCGCCGCCTGCTTTCTTCCTCGCCCGAGCCGGCGAGCTCCAGCCACCGCCGCTCGCTCCGGCCGGCCCCAGCTCCGGCAGCCGCCGCTCCACCTTGCCTCTGCCGCCCCGGCGAGTCACCCGCCGACCGCGCCACCTCTCCCTGCCGGCGCCGCCCGGCCCACTCGATGCCGGCGACGACCACCGTCCGCCGCCCGGAGCCCGCCGTGCTCCTCCACGCCACCTTGCCGACAACTCCGGCCGCCGTCCACCGCAACTCCGGCGAGCACTATTCCGGCCATCCTCGAAGAACGTGCCTCGGATCCAGATCTAAAAAACCCTAGCGGTTGACCTTTTGCCTCCATTTCAGTATTTTTTGCAATCTTCATCATGTCGTAACTCTGCATCCGTAGCTTCGATTTCTGCGTGTAGCATATCAAAATGTTCGCCCCGACGAGTACATCATTTCATATCATTGCATCATTTTCATTTGAGCTCATCTTAATGCTCGAAATGCTGTTGGAAGAGGGCTATGTGATGAATTTGGCAGATCTGTTTCAGCAAATGGCATTTTGTCATTTTTGCCATGATTAATGTGTGCATGCTATGATCCTGAGCTCTACATGTGTTTTGTTATATGCCATGCCATCTTTACAGAGGTGCTTGCCATGTATTTTTGTGATATTTTTGGTGACTAGCACAAGCTTGCAAAGTAGCGTATTCGGTAATGCTGATTTCAGGGACTTAGAATTTCACTAAGTCCTTGTTCTATTTTTGTCGTTATGCCATATGTTCATGTTGTTTCCTAGTGATCCGTGCCTCTTTTGAGGATGATCAGTAAGGATGTTTTGTTAACATTGTGGTGCTCGATCCATCCATGTCTTTGTTTGCAATTATGGAGCGCCCTAGCTTGAGTCAATCGAGTTCTACTTTTGCTATAAAATAATCCTGGCAGATTGTTGACATGTTTAGCGATTTTGCCGAGGATGTTGCTATTGATCCGTGCATACTATGTTGTTGTTCTTGCCATGTCTAGCTTCTATGCCATGTATTCTTGATGGGTGTATGCTTAGTTTGTCATGCCATGCTCTGTAGTAAGTGCATCGAGCTCGTAAACATGCCTACTCGTTAACTGATTTGCATGCTCCAGTTTTTCACCAAATCTGAATCTGTTTATGTTTTTGCCATGTTCACATGCTTGCAATTGTATTTTCCGATCCCTTTTGGCTCAAGGTCACTAAAGGACTTTTTTTACGTGCTTTGAGTAGCTTCATGTCATGCCTTTATTTTCCACGTTAAGTTCTTGTAACATGTAGTTTTCATGCTCTAAATTGTGCTTCCTGATGATAAATTCCAAACTTGTGTTAATTTCACTAAGTCTGAAACCTGTTATCATTTGCACTTTTGCCATGCTTGTTTGAACCTGTTAATGGATGAATTAGCCGTAGCTCAGTGTTCATCTTTTGTCAAGATTCATGAGTGGATCCCTGCCATGTATTTTGTTGCTATGTTTCAGTGCTTTAGCATATTTATCTTGATGCATTTAGTTGGTCACTTGCTGATTATCGCAGACCGGTGCCATATTTGTTTTGCTTGCCATTTCAAAACCGTGCATCCGATTCCGGTGATCTTTATATCGATTTCAACCGAAATCACCTCACCTTTCCAGTGGCACTCTTGGATTTCCATGTTGAGGCCATATAAAATCATTCCTTGTCAAATCTTGCATATGCATCGCATACCGCATCCCGCATATCATACCATGTTTGCATCATGTTGTTTGAGCATTGCACGTGGTTGATTGTGTTTCGTTTTCTTGTTGTTCTTGTTTGGGTAGAGCCGGGAGATGATTTCGCGAACGAGGAGCCCGTTGAGTTCACTTACGAGGATCAAGTCAACTCTGAGAACTTTGCAGGCAAGATGACCATACCCTCGAAATCACTTCTATCTTTGCTTGCTAGATGCTCGCTCTTTTGTTATGCCTATGCTACGATACCTACCACTTGCTTATCATGCCTCCCAAATTTCCATGTCAAACCTCTAACCCACCATGTCCTAGCAAACCGTTGATTGGCTATGTTACCACGTTGCTCAGCCCCTCTTATAGCGTTGCTAGTTGCAGGTGAAGATTGGAGATCGTTCCTTGTTGGAACATTGTTTATTGTTGGGATATCACTATATTACCTTGTTATCTTAAATGCACCTATATACTTGGTAAATGGTGGAAGGCTCGGCCTTTTGCCTAGTGTTTTGTTCCACTCTTGCCGCCCTAGTTTCCGTCATATCTGTGTTATGTTCAAGGATTTTGCGTTCCTTACGTGGTTGCGTTATAATGGGAACCCCTTGACATTTCGCCTTGAATAAAACTCCTCCAGTAAGGCCCGACCTTGGTTTTACCATTCGCCACCTAGCCTTTTTCCCTTGGGTTTCGCGGACTCAAGGGTCATCTTTATTTTAAACCCCCGGGCCAGTGCTTCTCTAAGTGTTGGTCCAACCCAGAGCACTGTGCGGGGCCGTCCTTGGCAACTTGGGTTACGTTGGCTCCCGTACGCTTAGCTTATCCGGTGTGCCCTAAGAACGAGATATGTGCAGCTCCTATCGGGATTTGTCGGCACAGCGGGTGGTCTTGCTGGACTTGTTTTACCATTGTTGAGGATGTCTTGTAACCAGGATGCCGAGTCTGATCGGAATGCCTCGGGAGAAGGAATATCCTTCGTTGACCGTGAGAGCTTGTGATGGGCTAAGTTGGGACTCCCCTGCAGGGATTTGAACTTTCGAAAGCCATGCTCGTGGTTATGGGCAGATGGGAATTTGTTAATGTCCGGTTGTAGATAACATGAAACTTAACTTATTAAAATGAATCAACCGCGTGTGTAACCATGATAGTCTCTTCTCGGCGGAGTCCGGGAAGTGGACACGGTGTTGGAGTAATGCTTGATGTAGGTTGTCTAGGATCACTTCTTGATCATAGTTGTTTGACCGTGCTTTTGCCTTCTCTTCTCGCTCTCTTTTGCGAACAGGTTAGCCACCATATATGCTAGTCGCTTGCTGCAGCTCCACATCATACCTTGTCTTACCTATAAGCTTAAATAGTCTTGATCGCGAGGGTGCGAGATTGCTGAGTCCCCATGACTCACAGTTTACTTCCAAAACCAGATGCAGGGACCGATGATACCGTTCTAGGTGATGCGCTTGAGCTCAAGTGGGAGTTCGATGAAGACTCTCGCCGTTATTATGTGTCTTTCCCAGATGATCAGTAGTGGTGCCCAGTTGGGGCGATCGGGGACTTTGTTGCATGTGGGGGTGATCTTCAGTTTGGTACCATAGTCGGACCATGAGTGTATTGGATGATTGTAATGTTATTCATGTATTTGTGTGACGTGGCGAGTGTAAGCCAACTATGTACCTTTTCCCCTTTTATCTATTTACATGGGTTGTTGTGAAGATTACCTTACTTGCGACATTGCTTTCAATGCGGTTATGCCTCTAAGTCATGCTTCGACACGTAGGAGATATAGCCGCATCGAGGGTGGTACACCCCTGCTGGTTTCAGTTAAGGTTGTTAAGTACTCCTGCTGCTTTTTGATGCGTCCATTTTGCATCATGCTTTTATATCGATATTTATTGCATTATGGGCTGTTATTACACATTATGTCACAATACTTATGCATTTTCTCTCTTATTTTACAAGGTTTGCATGAAGAGGGGGAATGTCGGCAGCTGGAATTCTAGGCTGGAAAAGGAGCAAATATTAGAGACCTATTCTACACATATCCAAAAGTCCAGAAACTCCACGGGAATTATTTTCAGAATATATAAAAATATTGGGAGAAAGAAGTACCAGAGGGGGCCACCCACCGTCCACGAGGGTGGGGGGCGCGCCCTACCCCCTGGGCACGCCCCCTGCCTCATGGGCCCCCTAGTGGCCCTCTGATGCCCATCTTTGGCTATATGGAGTGTTTCATCAAGGAAAAAAATCATAAGCAAGCTCACGGGATGAAATTCCGCCGCCATGAGGCGGAACCAATCTAGGGCTCCGGCGGAGCTGTTCTGCCGGGGAAACTTCCCTCCTGGAGGGGGAAATCATCACCATCGTCATCACCAACGATCCTCTCATCGGGAAGGGGTCAATCTCCATCAACATCTTCACCAGCACCATTTCATCTCAAACCCTATTTCATCTCTTGTATCCAAACCTCAGATTGGTACCTGTGGGTTGCTAGTAGTGTTGATTACTCCTTGTAGTTGATGCTAGTTGGTTTATTTGGTGGAAGATCATATGTTCAGATCCATTATGCATATTAATACCCCTTTGATTATGAACATGAATATGCTTTGTGAGTAGTTACGTTTGTTCCTGAGGACATGAGTAGTCATGTGAATTTGGTATTCGTTCGATATTTTGATGAGATGTATGTTGTCTTTCCTCTAGTGGTGTCATGTGAATGTCGACTACATGACACTTCACCATAGTTTGGGCCTAGAGGAAGGCATTGGGAAGTAATAAGTAGATGATGGGTTGCTAGAGTGATAGAAGCTTAAACCCTAGTTTATGCGTTGCTTCGGAATTGGCTGATTTGGATCCATATGTTTCATGCTATGGTTAGGTTTACCTTAATAATTCTGTTGTAGTTGCGGATGCTTACAATAGGGGTTAATCATAAGTAGGATGCTTGTCCAAGGAAGGACAGTACCCAAGCACTGGTCCACCCACATATCAAATTATCAAAGTACCAAACGCGAATCATATGAACGTGATGAAAACTAGCTTGACGATAATTCCCATGTGTCCTCGGGAGCACTTTCCTTTATATAAGAGTTTGTCCAGGCTTGTCCTTTGCTACAAAAAGGATTGGGCCATCTTGCTGCACCTTATTTACTTTTATTACTTGTTACCCGTTACAAATTACCTTATCACAAAACTATTTGTTACCGATAATTTCAGTGCTTGCAGAAAATACCTTACTGAAAACTGCTTATCATTTCCTTCTACTCCTCATTGGGTTCGACGCTCTTACTTATCGAAAGGACTACGATAGATCCCCTACACTTGTGGGTCATCACTTTTACAGTCTGACGTATTTCTTCAGTTGTCTTCCTCCAACCGCCAAAACCAAACCAGCGCCGGCGGGGCCGCCTGCTTCCGCCTCCCACGACTGGCTGCGCCTCAGCGCACGCATCGCCGCCCCACGGTCTCCTAAATCGTTACCGCCGACATCCGAGGCCTTGCCGTCGTCCTCCGCGTGCTTTGCTACGCTCACTTCGGCGGCGCCCTCTCGAGTTGTCAATATGGTCAACAAACAACATGAATCGGCAGAAGTACGTGGAGAGGATGACAGTAGGGGCCCACCATGTTAATGTATGGAAAAAGATAATGCTTCCTCCTAGTGGTTTCCTGACATCTCGGACCCATGACGTTGTCAGCGTATATAGTCAATAGACAAGAGAACAGCACAAGATCGGCTGACACCTGGGACGTAGCTGCTCGAGCTGTATTTTTTATGTTATTGTTGAGACGGAGCAGGGTTTCAACTAGGTTGTGGCCCGTCTAGCCCAGGCTTATATTTTCTGTTCACCATATGACCAGCCCAGCTATTTTTTCTTTGTGAAAATGAGCCCAGTCTATTTTTCTAAAAATGAGCCTAGCTACTTATTTTTCTACGCCCTGATGGGCTGCAACTCTTTCAAGACGCTTGCAAATCTTGAAACTAATATGAAATGGGTTGTAGATATAAAAACAAATGAAAAATTGGCAATTACTTTATAATTTCTGAATTTCTTCACATTTTTAGATTCCTATTTCACTAGGCTTTAACCTAATTTAAATATATCTTTAGAGTACTTTAAATCTGGCTCAACATTTCGGTATTAAAAATAGTTTGGAACCCACAGAAATATGCAAAATTTCGTTGAAATTTTAACCCTAGCCCTGGCCAACAAAAAAATGGACTGCAATAAATTGCATAAGAAGTTGCAATGAGCTATATATAAATTATTAAAAAATAGGGAATGGTCTGACTTGTGGGCCTATTAAGTTGACGTGTATGCAAGATTTTTTACTTATTATATACGTCAACAAACGATTCTAGCATACGTAACCATTGGATGTCAATCCAACGGCCGTCGTGTTTCTTCAATCTCTGATCTTCTTGCTCCAGCCGCCAAATCCAGCGCCGGCAGGACCGCCTGCTCCCGCCTCCCGTGGCCAGCTGTGCTACCGCGTAGACTCTACTTGGCGTGGAAGGCAAGCTAGGCAATACGGATATGGATATCTCCTCCTTTGTAACCGACCTTGTGTAACCCTAACCCTCTCCGGTGTCTATATAAACCGAAGGGTTTTAGTCCGTAGGACAACAACCATAACATACAATCATACCATAGGCTAGCTTCTAGGGTTTAGCCTCTCTGATCTCGTGGTAGATCTACTCTTGTACTACCCATATCATCAATATCAATCAAGCAGGACGTAGGGTTTTACCTCCATCAAGAGGGCCCGAACCTGGGTAAAACATTGTGTCCCCTGCCTCATGTTACCATCCGGCCTAGACGCACAGTTCGGGACCCCCTACCCGAGATCCGCCGGTTTTGACACCGACATTGGTGCTTTCATTGAGAGTTCCTCTGTGTCTTCGCCGTTAGGCTTGATGACTCCTAATATCATCGATAGCGATGCGTTCCAGGGTGAGACTTTTCTCCCCGGACAGATCTTCGTATTCGGTGGGTTTGCACTGCGGGCTAATTCGCTTGGCCATCTGGAGCAGATTGAAAGCTACGCCCCTGGCCATCAGGTCAGATTTGGAAGTTTGAACTACACGGCCGACATCCGCGGAGACTTGATCTTCGACGGATTCGAGCCACAGCCGGGCGCACCGCACTGTCAAGATGGGTATGACCTAGCTCTGTCATCGAACAGTACCCCAGAGGCCGCGGCCGCATCAACTCCGACCCTTAGCTCGGAGCCAATTGCGCCAATCGAGGATGGGTGGTTAGACACCGCATCAGGGGCTGCAGTCTCAACGGCGATCGAGCCGAACACCAGCCTAATCCTCTGCGCAGCCCGTAACTCCAAGGTGTCGGACTCTTTTTCGGACTCCGAACCGCACGCGCCCCTGCCAATCGAATCCGGTTGGGCGCCGATCATGGAATTCACCGTCGCGGATATCTTTCAGCACTCGCCCTTCGGCGACATTCTGAATTCACTAAGGGTGTGTTTAGTTTGTGTCACCAGGTGGGATGCAACGGGTCGATCCCATGCCAAAGGCCCATTCCCGTGTTTAGTTGGGTTGAGGAACCGGAACCCACCGGTTCCTAGGAACGGAATATTCGCCTGATATGCGGAACACGCTCGTACCCCCAATTCGATGGAACGACGCGGAACGACTCGTGGCTCTCACCTCACCCGTGTCTCTCATCTGCATCTGCGATTACTCGGTCGTCTCCGGCGCCACCTCCCCGAGCCCATCTCCGGCTACGCCATCTCCGGAGCCACCTCCCCGAGCCCATCTCCGGCTGCGCCATCTCTGGCGCCGCCTCCCCGCGCCCATCTTCGGATCCGCCATCTACGGCGCCACCTCCGCCCTCACCTCTCTCTACCGTCTCTCCCCGCAGGCGAGCATGCAGTGAGCGGCGGGTGAGCGACTGCAGCAGAGGGAGCACCTGGTTCTTCTCCTCAATCGACCAGCAGAGAGGAACATCGGCAACAGAGGATAACGACGGCAGAGAAACAACAGCGACGAGCTAAATCTGATTCAGTACGTCTCTCTTCTTTTCTCTCCCTAATCTCCTAGCTCAATCTGGGTTGTGGATTCAGCGGCAGGCTCAATCTGATTCAAGGGGCAACAGGCTAACAATGACGATTAGCCGTTTGAGGTTATGTATTCTTGCTGTTGTGTTCATAAGCGGCGGTTCTAGATGTGCTCACGTAACAGACACATGTTAATAAAGCCTTGGTGTATTTTGACTACATGACTTGTATTTTGACATGTAAAATGACTTGTATTTTGACAGATTTTTTTTACTTGCATTTTCACGGATTTTGGCAAAAAATAGTAATTACTTTCTTATGATGGGTTAAAATTAGAAAGAGCTATGGGAGTCACAATTATACATATACATGTGAGAGAGGTAATCTCATGAGAAAGATAAGCAAACCCATTCCATTCTATGTTGCCAACCAAACACTGCAATGTAATCATTCCATTCCATCTATTTTACCCTACCGAACACAAGAATGGAACCAACCCATTCCCTTGGAATGGAACCATTCCATTCCATTCCACTTCGTTCTCCAACTAAACACACCCTAAGGTCTCTCTCTTTGTCAGCAGAGCCCTGGCCGGATTATGGCCAACAGGATTGGGATGCGGACGACGAAGAAATTCGACGCCCACCCACCACCCACTTCGTAGCCACTGTCGATGATTTAACCGACATGCTCGACTTCGACTCCGAAGACATCGACGGTATGGACGATGATGTAGGAGACGAACATGAACCAACGCCTATAGGGCACTGGAAAGCCACCTCGTCATATGACATATACATGGTGGATACAACCAACGAAGGCAATGGCGACGAGATAGCGAAGGATGACCCCTCCAAGAAGCAACCCAAGCGCCAACGTCAGCGGCGCCGCTCTAAGTCCCTCCAAAGAAAAAGTGGTGATACCGGCATAGGAGATAATAACACTCCGGATAGTGCCGAAGACAACAACAATCCCCTCCAGCAAGATTTAGAGCAGGAGGATGAAGGAGCCAGCTCTCCTGAGAGAGCGGCAGACGGAGAGGAGGAGGATGACAATTACATCCCCCCTCCGAAGACGAGGCAAGCCTCGGCGACGATGAATTCGCCATACCAGAGGATCCCATCGAACAAGAGTGCTTCAAGTGCCAGCTTATGGCCACGGCAAATAGCCTAAAGAAAAAGCAGCGGCGGCTTGAAGCTGATCAAGATCTGCTAGCTGACAGATGGACTGAAGTCCTCGCGGCCGAGGAATATAAACTCGAGCACCCCTCCAATAATTACCCAAAGTGCAGGTTACTACCCCGACTGGAGGAAGAAGCGTATGATACGGCTGATCGGCCACCTCGTGGCCGCGATAGAGAGGCACTCCATCCAAAAGCTCAGCCTCCACCCCGACGCCATTCAAATAAAAAGGCATGGGGAGATACGCCAGACCTGCGAGACATATTGGAGGACAAAGCAAAGCATGCAAGATCGATCTACGGATCATGACGGCGCACCACTCTGCGAGACGATAAACGTCACGCCGGATACAGTAAAAGCAAATCCGGCCGGGCCGAACACAGCGGGCAACACACATTCGAGCTGCGTCGCAATATAGCCCAATACAGAGGCGCCGCACACCCCTTATGCTTCACAAACGAAGTAATGGAACATCAATTCCCAGAAGGTTTCAAACCTGTAAATATTGAATCATACAACGGCACAACAGATCCCGCAATATGGAGTGAGGATTTCCTCCTCCACATCCACATGGGGTGATGACTTACACGCCATCAAATACCTCCCACTAAAGCTCAAAGGACCAGCGCGGCATTGGCTTAACAGCTTGCCAGCGGACTCCATTAGCTGTTGGGAAGATCTGGAAGCCGCATTCCTCGACAACTTTCAGGGCACTTATGTGCAACCACCAGACGCCGATGACTTGAGCCACATAATTCAGCGGCCAGAAGAGTCAGCCAGGCAATTCTGGACTCGGCTCCTTACAAAGAAAAATCAAATCGTCGATGGTCCGGATGCGGAGGCCTTAGCGGCTTTCAAACACAACATCCGAGACAAGTGGCTAGCCTGGCACCTTGGTCAGGAAAAGCCGAAATCTATGGCAGCTCCCACGACGCTCATGACCCGCTTTTGTGCGGGAGAAGACAGCTGGCTGGCTCGCAGTAATAACATATCAAAGAACCATGTTACCTCAGATACCAAGGACGGCAATAGCAGGTCACGTCACAACAAACATAAGCGCCGCATTAACAGTGAAAATACTGAGGATACGGCAGTCAATGCCGGATTCAAAGGCTCTAAACCCGGTCAGTGGAAAAAACCATTCAAACAAAGTACGCCGGGTCCGTCCAGCTTGGATCATATACTCGATCGCTCGTGTCAAATACACGGCACCCCAGACAAGCCAGCCAATCACACCAACAGGGATTGTTGGGTGTTCAAGCAGGCCGGTAAGTTAATTGTCAAAAACAAGGATAAGGGGCCGCATAGCGATGACGAGGAGGAGCCCCGGCAGCCGCACACTGGAGGACGGAAGAGGTTTCCCCCGCAAGTGCGGACGGTGAACATGATATACGCAACCCACATCCCCAAGAGGGAGCGGAAGCGTGCGCTCAGGGACGTATATGCGTTGGAGCCAGTCGCCCTAAAGTTCAACCCTTGGTCCTCCTGTCCGATCACCTTCGATCGCAGGGACCACCCCACTAGTATCCGTCATGACGGATTCGCCGCACTGGTCCTAGACCCAATCATTGACGGATTTCACCTCACTCGAGTCCTTATGGATGGTGGCAGCAGCCTGAACCTGCTTTATCAGGACACAGTGCACAAAATGGGTATAGACCCCACAAGGATCAAACCCACAAAACGACCTTTAAAGGCGTCATTCCAGGTGTAGAGGCCCATTGCACAGGCTCAATTACACTGGAAGTGGTCTTTGGATCCCTGGATAACTTCCGAAGCAAAGAGTTAATCTTCGATATAGTCCCGTTCCGCAGTGGTTATCACGCGCTACTCGGGCGAACCGCATTTGCTAGATTCAATGCGGTACCGCTGAAAGTACATGTAGTAACCATGTATGGTTTTGGTAATTAATGACAATCCTTATGAACTAATGTTTGCATTGAGATATACATTTGAAGGTTAGTCCCATTGGAAATGATTGAAGAATAATGGAAGACAACTCCTTTGAAGCAACAATTACATTGAGATGATCAAAATGAAGTTCATTGGAGTATCTTAAGGGTTGCCATGCTTAGAGCTATGGTTTGAGCCATAATGGATCAAGATCTTAAAAGGATGATTTGAATGATGAATTCTAGGAGTGGCTCAAAGATATCATCATAATGGACTCATGTGTTGTGTCATGATTGATCAAGTATTCAAGCAAGCTATTCAAGTGAAGAATTCAATATACCCTTCAAGACGTCAAGATTAAACATGGAGTAGATATATAGGTTGACCAAGATGAAGCTCAAAGATCGAACCCTAAATGGTCAACACATGAGCGCAAATGATGCACCACATAGGATCTTGTGGTATGATAAGAAATTATCAATTACACTCTGTTTACTAACCCATACTATGTGTTGTCTATATTTTTGAGGGTTAGGTGATTCTCATGGGCTCGTGTCGAGAGAGAGATTTCAAGTGTCTATGAGAGGATGACATCAAGTGTTGGTGATCATGGTTGTTAAGGGCAAGTTCAAGATAACCATCCCAAAGGATTACATCCTTGAAGCTTGTGGATGATCACATGATGGACAAGTGAATATGAATACAAAGAAAAGCTTCCCACATTGTGTATGGGGGAGAGACTTGAAGACTTCACCAATGTCTTGCCTTCATCTTTAGCCAAGAAGAAACGTCAACATCAATCTCAAGTGAATGGCTCGTGTCAAAGGTATTAGTTCCTTTGACGTTAGTGTTGTGGAGTGATGACCACCAAAGAAACATATACACTCAAGGATGGATTCTCGATAGCTTTGTAGTGTAGATATTTTATGATTCTTGAGTTATAGGGATCCCGCACTATTAAGAGGGGATCAAAGGGGTTTGTGATGGATTTGCTCAACTCAACATCTTCTCTACACATTCCACTCCTATCCTATATACCAAACAAAATCCAAAGCCAAATAGGTTTCCCAAATATATGATAACACCTTTGCATATTTGGCATCCTCCATTTTGGTTGGTATTGGATGGTTCTCTATGTGAGGACCTGGGGTTTGTCCATAGCTTCAAAACGAGCCCAGGATCATCAAAATCGGAGTTCGTATGAAAAAGTTATGCATGTTTTACTTTCGGCGTGCTGGCTGTTTTCTGCGGGGACGGAAGTTCCGGGCGCCGGAAGTTCCGGGCAAGTTCCGGGGCAAGCTCCGGGTTAACCAGAGAGTTTGCACATATCTGTTCCAAAGGGAGCCCGGAAGTTCCGGGCTTGCCCAGAAGTTCCAGGTTGCGTTTTTCTATGTGTAATGGGCAGATTTGGTGGGGCACTATATAAGGCACCCTTCTTCCCCATCGAGTTAGGGCTTTTGGATCTAAGATTTCCCCATTCTTTTGAGCTCTATCCTCCTCCCCCAAGCCTCAAAACTTCAATCCATTTGGGGGAAAACTACCCCATGGATCTAGGGTTCATTTGTTGACCTCCTCCATTGTGCCTCTCCTCTCCCATCCCTCCATATAATTAGTTGCTTTTGGTGGGATTTGAGAGAGAGGGATTTGAGCCTTCTCATGCTAGACCCCGAAGAGATTTGTGAGAGTTCCTGAGAGAGATTTCATCCAAGCATACACCCACTCCTCCTCTCTCTTTTGACCAAAGCAATTTGTGATTTGAGCAAGTCTTGAGCATTTCCCCCTTTATCTTGTTACTCTTGGAGGTTGGAGACTCCTAGGCGGTAGGAGTGCTCCGGTGAGGAATCAACTTGTGATTTGTCCCCTGGAAAGTTTGTGAAGGTTTGGAGGCCGCCTCAAGGTCTACCACTAGTGGTTGGGAATCACCTTCGTGGTGATATCTCAAGGAGAATAGGGTGAGCCTTCGTGGCATTGGTGTGCCTTCGTGGTAACATCCACCTCTCTAACGGTGACTAGCTTCCCTCCAAGGAAGTGAACATCGGGATACATCCTCGTCTCTGTGACTTTGGTTATCCCTAACCCTAACTCCTTACTTGTGGTTTACTTTGGTCATTTGACCGTGCATTCACTACATATTGTTGTCCTCATTATATTGTGGTGGTTCATTATATTGTGTTGGCCATTTCCTTGTATAGATTATTTAGGCCTACACTTCATATTCCGCAATTCATACTTGCTACTATTGATATACTTTGTGATTAGTGTGAATTACTAACTTGTGTCATACACTTCCATATATTGTGATATTGCTCAAGTAAATTTGTGTAACTTACTTGAGTTTGCTTGTATCATTCAATTTCATATATTGTGATACAATTTGTGTAAGCTTGTATTGCTTACTGGTGATTGTGTGTATTATTCATTTCCATATCTCGTGATATACATTGAGTAATTCGGTGTGACTTACTTGTGCTTACTCATATCCTCGTTAGTCTCATCTTGTTTATGCTAAGTTGTTGGTGCACTTAGTGAGCCTAGTATATTTAGGATTTGTGCTTGAAAAGTAATCGCTTAGCTTATCTCCGCATTAGGATATAGCCAAATCCATAAAAGATTTTAAAACGCCTATTCACCCCCCCCCCCTCTAGGCGACATCATGGTCCTTTGAATTGGTATCAGAGCCCGGTCTCTCCTTATTAGGCTTCACCGCCTAGAGAGTAACAATGTCGACTAGTGAACTAGTGCATGATGGCACATTTTGTTTTAATGGCACAAATTACATTATGTGGAGATTACGCATGCTTTATCACTTTCGGGCCATGGGTCCAAATGCTTTGCGGATTGTTGTTATAGGGGATTCAAATCTAAAGTATGGACAATCTCCATCACTTGAGGATATGCATCTTGATAGTCAAGTTTTGAGTGCCATTGACCAAGCTATATCCTTCGAAGTGGTTAAGGAAATCTCAACTTGCAAGTAGGCTCATGAGGCTTGGACCAAACTTAAAGATATATATGGTGGGTCCAATCTTGATGAAGACAATATTCTTTTCGGGGAGTTAATGGAGGAGTTCTTCACATTTTTAAATCATGAAGAACTCTCTATTGCTTCCACCTCCAATTACTTGGACACTTCAATATCTTCCACTTCACCAACATGTGACATGCCACAAGGTAATGACATGGTGAGTGAAGAAATATCGTGTGATGATATGCTTGATCTCCCATGTTGCCATCATAGAAATGCTTTGGTTTCCTCTAGTTGTCCTATGACTAACCATGTATAGGAAATCAAGAAAGATGAGGCATGCTTGATTAATGAAGAACCCTCTTCTCCAAAAGAATCATCATCAACCCCCTTTGTTCACATGTGCCTAATGGCAAGAGGTAATGACGAGGTATCATCTTCTCTTAGTGATAATGATGATAGTTGTAATGAGGATGATGATGATGACTTCACTCAAAATCTCTATGAGATTGGTAAAACTCTTTATAGAGCTAAAAATAACAATTATAAAAGGTTCCAAGATGTTCTTGCTTGCTTTCAAAAACTTAATGACTTATTTTTTAATGAGCAAGCAAAAGTGAACAACTTGAACATGAACTTGCTAAGGCTCATCAATGTCTTAGTGATTTGAGGTCTTTAAAAGAAGCGATTGAAGTTACTCATTGTAAACTTAAAGAGGATTTTGAGCACCTTGACCTTGGCTACAAGAATGTCAAAGGAGAGCTCAGCAAACTTTCTAAGTCTCGTGGGGAACTTCAAGCTACTCATGCGAAGTCTCTAGTTTCTACATGCTCGTCTCATATTGATAATGATGCTTGTGCTACTAACTCTATCTTGTGTGAAGCATCGATATTAAAATAAAATGTTGAGCTTAGGACTCAACTTGATTTGCTAACTAGCAATTACCGGAAATTGGAAGAAAGTCATGAAAATCTCTCGGGCACTCACGAGGATGTTCTAATCTCTCATGATGGGCTAAAGTTAGCTCATGAGGATATGGTCACCAAGGTAAAATCGTATGAGTCTCATGTGGATATTATCGCACCTTCTACTCGAAATACCTTATTGCCATGTGCTAGTCCTTGCAATTCCTCTCTACATGATATTGATACATCTTGTGATGAATTGCTCACCATGCCTTGTTGCTCTAACAATGAAGCTTCTATTTCCTCTAGTTCTTTTGTTAATACTAACCTTGTAGAGGAAAATAAAGAGCTCAAGGCCCAAGTCACTAGTTTGAAGAAAGACTAGGAAGAATGTTGTGATAATATCTTGAGTGTGCAAAAGGACCCTCAAGACAAAATAGGACTTGATTCCATCTCCAACAAGATGAAGTCCAAGAACAAGAAGAAGGGACAAGATCAAGTCAAGAATTCGGCCAACATTATTTGCTTTAAGTGCAAGAATGTTGGACACCATGTGAGATCTTGTCCATTGAAGAAGAAGGCTTCAAGTGTGAAGCATCAAGGGAAGTGGCCTCAAGTTCAATCTCAAGATAATGAAAGGCCTCTCCCCATGCTTAACCAAGATAATGTTCTCCATGTTGAGAAAGTAAAGACGAAGAGAAAGGGGAGCACATGTTGCTATATTTGCCGTGAGAAGGGGCACATATATTCATCATGTCCCAATGGTAATGTGTCTAAGCCTCCAATTATCAATGATCATTTTTCACTTAGGAAGGATGTTGATGGTAATATGTTTGCCAAGTATGTTGGTGCCCAAGGTGGTTTGAAAGTGGATAAGACCATTTGGGTTGCCAAGCGTATTGTTACTAACTTCTTAGGACCCAACGTGGTTGGGGACCATCGAGCTCAAACTTGATCAATAGGTGTGTGGAGGGCATTGGAGATGTGGATTGTTCATGAAGAAAAATTATTCTCACCATTCATTATGGTTCAAACCAAGTCAAGTGAATTATCATCATATTTGTCATTCCAATGCTCCTCGTGGCGGTAACTTGTATTTGTATTATCTACATTGAAAGTTACTAGCCCCATGCATGTTTAGGTTTTGTACCTAGCATGTGTTTTTATATGTTGTGTCTCCTAATATGCTTGATTTGTGTTATCTAGCATGTGTAGGTTGCAATGCATGTCATATATTTGTGTGTGTAGTCTAGAGCCTGTAACATCCCAAAATTCTAAATTTTGGAATGTTATAATAAATAGATAGATTTGACTGATTGTTTGATTGATTGTCTAAAAGTGAGTGAATTCGAAACTTTTTGAAAGTTAAATGAGAGGGAATAAAAGGACTTTCCCAAACTTTCATATTTGCTTTCTGATCTCCATGAATTCAAATTCTTTTCAAATACAAAACCCTTGAGCGAAGATGATATGACTTCTTCCATTTAAATTAAATGAAAGGGTATTTGAAAATAATTGGATTTCATTTGGAAATATTTCAATTCATAAACTTCATGCAGCTCAATAATTTTCATGAGAGAAGATAAAAGGACTTCTTCAAATTATATGAAATATGAGTTGGGAGTTTCAAAGAATTAAATTCAAAGTTCTTTTGAATTTATTTTCAATTTGGAGTTATTTGAGTTTTATTCAAATTATTTTTCTCCAAAAATAAAATATATGGAAATTAGGGTAACATGATTCCCTACAATACAAAATTGGAGACAAATTAATTTGAAATCATTTTGGTTTTTTTAAATGATTTTTGTTGGGTTTTAATAGACCAGTAGCACTCTTTGATTTATTTGATTTTGTGTGGATTTTATTTGACTTTACTAAAATGTCCACGTTGTAGATAATGTTTTTCTGAAAATTTTGATATATTATATGCCTAGGTTCTATTTTATTTTAGTTTGCTTTATGTTATTTTCCGTTGTGTTTTTTTAAATCTTTTCGCCGACTGGGCCGGCCCAGCTCGTGCCAGGCCTAGGCCCAGTGCGCCACCGCCTTCGTCTCCCTCCCCGAGCCAGAGTTCGACTCCCGCATGTCGCCGGACGCCGTCGTAGCCGCCGCGGACTCCTCCGCCGCCTCGCCTTGCCCCTCCCGCAAGACTCTCCGGCCTCTCCTATAAATACCAGAGCCCCGGGCCCCGTTTCTCTCCTCCTTCGCCGCAACCGCCACCCTCGCCGGAGCTCCCGCCTCCGACGAGATCTGCCGCCGCCGCGCTTCGTTCCGACGCCCCCGAGCGCCGCCGACCCCACCGCTGCATCTGCCTCGACGCGTCGCCCCTTCCCCGCTACTCCGCCGTCGCCGGTGAGCCCCGGAGCCGCCGCCTCGATCAAGCCCGACACCCCGCCGCCGTTGCTCTTCGCCACCGCCGCAGTAAGTCGTCGTCGCCGCCTCCTCCGCCGATCTAGAATCGACGGCCAAGATTAGATCTAGAAGTTTTTTTTCTTCGAACCGGTATGCGCTAAGTAGCGGACGTTCGCTCGATTAGCCTTGCAGCGAACGGTTTTCAGCCTGTTGTTTTGCGCCGCGTGGCAGGGGCCTATCTATGATTATTATCTTTGCAGATTAGCCCCTGGAATTTTCAGAACAGTCCCTGAACTTCAAAACCCTCCAACTTTTTATCCGTAACTCTGATTTAAGCGATTCTTTTGCATCTCCTCTCCTATCAGTAATCCAACTCAAACATGTTTTTGAGAAGTTTAAAATTTGAATTAGATCAGATTTGAATTCAAACTTCTTTTGATCATATCTTTTTATCTGTAAATCCGCTTGAGCTGATTCTTTTTGCAAATCGAAGCTCTTGACCTAAACATTCTAATAAGGCCAAATTCACATAATTTTGGTATTGTTAGAAATTTTTTTATGTTGCGAGAGCTATTTGCTTGGTTTTGAAGTTTTCCGAACCGTCTTCTTCGTTCTTCCCGATCATTGAGTGATTGCTTATGTGTGGTTACTATTGTTTTCTTATGATAGATTGACCGGAGTGTGACGAGTAGATCTATCACGAGTTTTGAGTGTGAATCATCTTCATCAACATTGCAGGCAAGTTCACACTTTGATCATATCCCCTTCCATACCCAGTTTTTTTTTGCATTAGATCAATCTTCACACATTGCATGATTAGGATTCTAATTAAATTGTGGGATGGGAAGTAGTTGATGAGGTAGGAACCTACTGCCCTGCATTCAAACCTTGGGAGTTACTTTTACGTTATGCTTACATGGCCATGCTATGCTTGTAGACGTGGATTGGGTTTTGAGAGTATCCATGACAGATGTGAGATTGTTAATTAATGGTTTACTTAAGGTGGCAACTTAAACACACATCTGGGTGGATTGAGGCACCTGGTTATTCTAGGATTGCCTGTCTAGGCACCTAGGTAATCCAGGACTTGCCTGTTTTCTTTTGGACCGCCACCCAGGCTCAAAGGGATCATGAGATTATTCATACTAGAAACTTCCGTGTGCAGCCACAAGCTATTATGGGCTCTAGCATAGTTGATTAAGTCATGTGAACTCTTACAGTGGTAGACTAGCAGATGTAGGGGTTGTAGGTGGTACGGTCTACCCATCGTAAGGTGCAAACGCTTCTGAAAGACTATGTCTCGGTCATCCGTCATCTCAAACACCATGTAGTGCGAGAAAACAAACGGAGGCGATCGAGTCTTGTGGGGAAAAGTGCGCAAACCTCTGCAGAGTGTATAAACTAATCATGATTAGCCGTGTCCCCGGTTATGGACATCTTGAGTATCTAGTTCTTGGATTATCCTGTTGATCTCATCATGTTACTTTAAATGAATATTGTTGGGTTTAATGATGTTACTTAATTGGGATTGATAATGTTGTCAACCATTCTCAATGTTCAACAACCACCATGATAGTTAAATAAAATTTATTCCTTTGCAGTAGGGAAAAATTGGCTTTACGCAAAAACCTTATAACCATAGAGCTTTTCCACCAGCCAAATATGCATGTAGTGATAGTCTTTATTCATCATTCTCTATGGTGTGAATTTGCCAGTACATTCAATGTACTGACCCTCTGTGGTTGCAACGTCTCATGTTGCAGGATTATCTTACGACGAGTAAGTGATACGTTAGGGTTACGATTTCTACACTCAACTTTGCCGTTGGTGTTGATGGGAATCCACAACCTTGTTACTTCCGCTATTTTGGATTTGAGGTAATAGTATTTACGTTACTTTTACATGTGATTTACCTCTGTTATAAATCCTCGAGTACTCTGTGTGTCAGCATACCGATCCAGGGATGACACTTGAGCATAGAGACTTGACCCATTCGGGTCGGGTCGCTACAAGATGGTATCAGAGCACATGTTGACTGTAGGACGTGACCCTAGAAACTGGCAAGCCCATAGCAAAGATTTTTCTCTACAACTTTCCCTTTCAAAAAAAATCTTTTACCTCTCTTCTCTTCTGAGCTTATTCAAAAATTCCCTTTAGTGAGACCATACCCCTTTCCCCTTTTTGACCACACGAAGATTCGACTGATGAGACCACTCCAAGAAGTACAAGATATCGGACATCTAAGACCACTTCGAAATGAAGAGTATTTTCCGTGCATCTGAATAATGGAAACTACAACGGTTGAAGACCGAAGACAAGTAGAATTTGAAGGCTCTGAAGAATTCCCAGATTTGTATGACCTAGGAAGGCTACCCTTATGGAACTTGACAGATTATGGAAGTTGTCAATACCCGAGATCAAGGTGTATCGGAGAAAGACTGAAACAAGGAGTATGAGAACTCGGAGTTTTGTCAAAGAAACCCTAAGGCAGGAGATATCAACTGTGGAGAGATAGCTCATGGAAATGACAAGAGCAAAAACACGGTTATCCATGATGTCATCACCCGCTAATGCTATTGTCACCGTGCTGAGTTAAGGATGCATGTCTTCAGAATGGATTTGATGGAAGAAGGCTGATGGAGCACCTATCATAAGATGAAGTTTTAGCCCTAGCCGGTGTATCACCAGGATCTGGAGTAGTACATCAAGAAGTTTAAAATGGAGCTCCAGGAAGTCGTATTAGACAAGGAAGTATTTCATGAGGAACTCAGGATCCTGAAGATGAGAGTAGCCAAGCTGGAGGAGCTACAACCTCGAGATACCGGAGAATTGTCAGGAACTAAAGGACACTATGACCATCGTTCATGTGAAGGATGTTGAAACCAGAAGTTTGAAATGCAACTCCGGAATATTAAAGGATGTCACGAGAGATTTCACGTCAACAGAGATTGATCTGGCAAAAGAACTTGAGAAAGACAAGCATGATCGGAAGAAGCCATTGGAGGCATGAACAAGGCTTGAAGAATTTGGAGACGTTGAAGATTTATTGACCTTTAGAAGACCAAACCCCTGTTATATACCTACGTTAGATGAGACGTTTGTGAGCTGTCATTTGTTTGATGTTTTTCCCGACGGCCACAAATAAAATCTGTCTTTTCAAAACTTTTGTTTGTATTGTGTGTATCCCTCTCCCTCTCTCTTATCTTACCCCAAACCCACATGGACCCAATAGAGGATGAATGGAGATGAGCTTGTATTTTCTGGACTGATGAGTCAGTTCGAGACAGACCGGTGGATTTAGAACATGGAAGATCACATGTAGAACAACCCTATAGTTGGAAATGATATGACCCAGGATGCTCTTTAGTGCTTTGAAAGAGGTGCTGCTACTTGGTGGAGGATATACCAAACCACGAATGGATGGCAAGGAGTAACCACTTGGAGAGAATTTAAGTTGACTATCCCAAAGCCTCGGCTTGTGTCCTAGAAGTTGAAGCCTTATGGAAAGGATATGAAGAAACATTGTGCATGCAAGATTTGTGGAGAAATCGGACACACCCATAAAGAACACAAGGATGAATGCCCTAATTGTGAAGGAAGTCACCCAGTTGAAGAATGCCCAATTAGGTAGATTACTTGTTTCTTGTGTGAAGGGACTACCCACTATCCTGCTCAGTGTCACATTTACCCCATGGTACAACGAACCATCCAGCAGAAGAAAGAAGTAATGAAAGGATCCCTCATGGAAATTTTATAAGAAGTTTTGATGAAGGAAGAGATGGAGGACACGCCTAAAGAAGACTCGAGTAAACCCTGCACTAAGTCTTGTTATTCATATGGAGAAGAAGGACATATCTCCCAAAATTGTTTGAATGGGGATCTAGTAGAATTCCCGATAGAGGAAGTAGAATATGACCCACGGGAAATAGAAGCCCTGATTCGAATGGAAAAGTCCAGGAAGAGAAACCGATTGGATTCCAGGAAGGACCTGAGTCATATCACCTGTTACAGGTGCAAGGAGTCAGGGCACTACCTCAACAATTGCCCAAAAAGGAAACCTCGATACTTGTGAGAAGTAATATGTTTTAGTGGTAATGGAGCAGGGCACTTTGCCAGAGAATGCCCCAAGGAGAAGGAAACTTGTGCTAGATAGTTGAGTTTGCAACAAAAGTAATGGAGTAGTAGAAGTGAGAACATTTTCTTTTATATTGAGGTGTTGAGTTGAGACATGTAATGGAAAAGCGAGAGATTGTAATTAATTGAGAGTGAATAAAGTTAGCATCATTGGTACTGATATGGATTTTATGAGTTGTTACTCCATGAAGAAGGATTTTGGCCATTATGAGGATATGAGAAATATGTTCTATGGAAGATTTGTGCATTTTAAGGGTGGTAGTACCCTGTAAGAACCATTGACCCCTGGAAAAGATAAGGATACTCCACTGAGTGGATTTCGGACAAAAATGAATACGAGTTTTGTCTCGATATGTGTGAAGCCCCAAGAGTATGTGGGATGAAGTTGGAGACCATCAGTTGTTTGGACCAAATGTGATCAAGGAGTCAGAAGAGAATGTTAAGTTGATTCGAGATAGACTGAAGGTAGCTCAGTCCAGGCAGAAGAGTTATATAGACTCAAAAACTCAAGGAGGTAGTCTATGAAATTGGATACAGAGCATGTCTTCGTGTGACCCCTCTACGAGGAGTTCAACGATTTGGAGTTAAGGGACAGTTAGCCCCGAGATTTGTAGGACCATACCGAGTTTTGGAGCATATGAGAGAAGTGGCCTACAAGTTTGAGTTACCCAATGGACTGTCAGGAGTTCAAGATGTGTTTTACGTTTCCCAGTTGAAGAAGTGCCATGCAGAGATGGCCAATATTCCCCTGTAAGGACGCTTGACCGCGGAAAGGATAATGATGTTCCACGAAGTGGAATATGGACTTCATAAGTATAAGTTTTTATCTCGGTATGAGGGATATCCCACGAGGATGAAGAGATAAATTACTATTGGATATAAATGAGGTATGATGTCGGAAATATCGATCAATGGAAACTCCATGATGTGTCTGAGTAATCATGTCCTAGTTTGGTGCCAATAGAAGGAAGAAGACAATACAATTGGATGGATTCTAAGTATGCTAGGAAGCTGGAAGTTGGATGTTGGAATAACGATAAGTTGCCCGATGATAAGTTCAAGGACTACAAGTGATGAGGTGTGCCATAACCCACAGGCCCCAGGACCTGCCAAGAAGCAAGCATATTCTTGCTGAAGGAAAAACCCTGGAAGTGGATATACCTTTGTCGACAGACGATTTATAGGAGTTTATGCAAAACCTGAGAGTGGTGAAGGAACGATAGATGTTTGTCTGGCTTGCAGAATCAATGGATTATTCTGAACTTGGTTCGTCGACGAGAGAAATTCTGCAATGCTTGTGAGGATGACCGAGTGTGACAATGCGAGATTCGCTAAACCGTATACAGGGTAATGATTTGGGTGCGGGATGGATTGATCACCATACCGACTTACTCTTATTATTCGCCTTGCTATATGGGATGGTAAATCTAAGTGACTTACCTATAGTGGAGAGACGATGATCAAAACCTTGTTTAAGCCTTAGAATGGTATAGGTATTTTTCCCTTGTACAAGGCAGCTTTGCCAACTGTAGGTTATACGGTGAGGATCACCCAGACCCATTTCCTGCAGGAGAAACCACAAATTGTTGACCACCATGAGATATCGATAGTTGTTTAGTTTTGGCGCCAGACCCGTCAGCTAAGAAGACCCAATCTCGGAAGAACCTTACCAAGATGAAAGGATAGAAAAATTGTGGTAAGGTTATGCCACTACCGGAAGAGCCCGAATAAGGAATTATCCTGAAGATCTAAGAAGACCGACACTGTCAAGAATAAGGATGGAGTATATGAGTTTTGATAGAACCGTAACCATGCTTCTAAGGGTGGTAGCACCCAGACCCCGGTGATGATTGATGGAATTTGAGGAGACCCCCAAACCCTAACCTTTTTCTTGCTAGCCTCTCCGAATCTCGAGGACGAGATTCATTTAAGGGTGGTAGGTTTGTAACATCCCAAAATTCTAAATTTTCGAATGTTATAATAAATAGATAGATTTGACTGATTGTTTGATTGATTGTCTGAAAGTGAGTGAATTCGAAACTTTTTGAAAGTTAAATGAGAGGGAATAAAAGGACTTTCCCAAACTTTCATATTTGCTTTCTGATCTCCATGAATTCAAATTCTTTTCAAATACAAAACCCTTGAGCGAAGATGATATGACTTCTTCCATTTAAATTAAATGAAAGGGTATTTGAAAATAATTGGATTTCATTTGGAAATATTTCAATTCATAAACTTCATGCAGCTCAATTATTTTCATGAGAGAAGATAAAAGGACTTCTTCAAATTATATGAAATATGAGTTGGGAGTTTCAAAGAATTAAATTCAAAGTTCTTTTGAATTTATTTTCAATTTGGAGTTATTTGAGTTTTATTCAAATTATTTTTCTCCAAAAATAAAATATATGGAAATTAGGGTAACATGATTCCCTACAATACAAAATTGGAGAAAAATTAATTTGAAACCATTTTGGTTTTTTTAAATGATTTTTGTTGGGTTTTAATAGCACTCTTTGATTTATTTGATTCTGTGTGGATTTTATTTGACTTTACTAAAATGTCCACGTTGTAGATAATGTTTTTCTGAAAATTTTGATATATTATATGCCTAGGTTCTATTTTATTTTAGTTTGCTTTATGTTATTTTCCGTTGTGTTTTTTTAATCTTTTCGCCGACTGGGCCGGCCCAGCTCGTGCCAGTCCTAGGCCCAGTGCGCCACCGCCTTCGTCTCCCTCCCCGAGCCAGAGTTCGATTCCCGCACGTCGCCGGACGCCGCCGTAGCCGCCGCGGACTCCTCCGCGCCTCGCCTTGCCCCTCCCGCAAGCCTCTCCGGCCCCTCCTATAAATACCAGAGCCCCGGGCCCCGTTTCTCTCCTCCTTCGCCGCAACCGCCGCCCTCGCCAGAGCTCCCGCCTCCGACGAGATCTGCCGCCGCCGTGCTTCGTTCCGACGCCCCCGAGCGCCGCCGACCCCACCGCTGCATCTGCCTCGACGCGCCGCCCCTTCCCCGCTACTCCGTCGTCGCCGGCGAGCCCCGGAGCAGCCGCCTCGATCAAGCCTGACGCCCCGCCACCGTTGCTCTTCGCCACCGCCATAGTAAGTCATCGTCGCCGCCTCCTCCGCCCTATCTAGAATCGACGGCCAAGATTAGATCTAGAAGTTTTTTTTCTTCGAACCGGTATGCGCTAAGTAGCGGACGTCCGCTCGATTAGCCTTGCAGCGAACGGTTTTCAGCCTGTTGTTTTGCGCCGCGTGGCAGGGGCCTATCTATGATTATTATCTTTGCAGATTAGCCCCTGGAATTTTCAGAACAGTCCCTGAACTTCAAAACCCTCCAACTTTTTATCCGTAACTCCGATTTAAGCGATTCTTTTTGCAAAATACTCCTTGTGACATTTTCTTTCCAATAAAAAGTGGATTTTGGAGTTTGAGCAAATCAAATTTGTTCAACTTCAAATCTAATTCAAACCTTTGTTTGATCATAACTTGAGTTTCGTAGCTCCGTTTCAGTTGATTCTTTTTGCAAATCAAAGCTCTTGACCTAAACTTTCTGATAAGGCCAAATTCACATAATTTTGGTACTGTTAGAAATTGTTTTATGTTGCAAGAGTTATTTGCTTGGTTTTGATGTTTTCCGAATCGACTTCTTCGATCTTTCTGGTCTTTTGAGTGATTGCTTATGTGTGGTTACTATTGCTTGCTTACGATAGATTGACCGGAGTGTGACGAGTAGAGCTATCAAGAGTTTTGAGTGCGAATCATCTTCATCAACATTGCAGGCAAGTTCACACTTTGATCATATCCCCTTCCATACCCAGTTTTATGCATTAGCTTCACCCTCAAACATTGCATGAGTAGGATTGATAACATGTGGGTATTGGGAAGTAGTTGATGAGGTAGGAACCTATTGCCCTGCATTCAAACCTTGGGAGTTACTTTTACGTTATGCTTACATGGCCATGCTATGCTTGTAGACGTGGATTGGGTTTTGAGAGTATCCATGACAGATGTGAGATTGTTAATTAATGGTTTACTTAAGGTGGCAACTTAAACACACATCTAGGTGGATTGAGGCACCTGGTTATTCTAGGATTGCCTGTCTAGGCACCTGGGTAATCCAGGACTTGCCTGTTTTCTTTTGGACCGCCACCCAGGCTCAAAGGGATCATGAGATTATTCATACTAGAAACTTCCATGTGCAGCCACAAGCTATTATGGGCTCTAGCATAGTTGATTAAGTCGTGTGAACTCTTACAGTGGTAGACTAGCAGATGTAGGGGTTGTAGGTGGTACGGTCTACCCATCGTAAGGTGCAAACGCTTCTGAAAGACTATGTCTCGGTCATCCGTCTTCTCAAACACCATGTAGTGCGAGAAAACAAACGGAGGCGATCGAGTCTTGTGGGGAAAAGTGTGCAAACCTCTGCAGAGTGTATAAACTAATCATGATTAGCCGTGTCCTCGGTTATGGACATCTTGAGTATCTAGTTCTTGGATTATCCTGTTGATCTCATCACGTTACTTTAAATGAATATTGTTGGGTTTAATGATGTTACTTAATTGGGATTGAGAATGCTGTCAACCATTCTCAATGTTCAACAACCACCATGATAGTTAAATAAAATTTATGCCTTTGTAGTAGGGAAAAATTGGCTTTACGCAAAAACCTTATAACCATAGAGCTTTTCCACCAGCCAAATATGCATGTAGTGATAGTCTTTATTCATCATTCTCTATGGTGTGAATTTGCCAGTACATTCAATGTACTGACCCTCTGTGGCTGTAACGTCTCATGTTGCAGGATTATCTTACGACGAGTAAGTGATACGTTAGGGTTACGATTTCTACACTCAACTTTGCCGTTGGTGTTGATGGGAATCCACAACCTTGTTACTTCCGCTATTTTGGATTTGAGGTAATAGTATTTACGTTACTTTTACATGTGATTTACCTCTGTTATAAATCCTTGAGTACTCTGTGTGTCAGCATACCGATCCAGGGATGACACTTGAGCACAGAGACTTGACCCATTTGGGTCGGGTCGCTACAAGATGGTATCAGAGCACATGTTGACTGTAGGACGTGACCCTAGAAACTGGCAAGCCCATAGCAAAGATTTCTCTACAACTTTCCCTTTCAAAAAAAATCTTTTACCTCTCTTGTCTTCTAGGCTTATTCAAAAATTCCCTTTAGTGAGACCATACCCCTTTCCCCTTTTTGACCACACGAAGATTCAACTGATGAGACCACTCTAAGAAGTACAAGATATCGGACAACTAAGACCACTTCGAAATGAAGAGTATTTTCCGTGCATCTGAATAATGGAAACTACAACGATTGAAGACCGAAGACAAGTAGAATTTGAAGGCTCTGAAGAATTCCCAGATTTGTGTGACCTAGGAAGGCTACCCTTATGGAACTTGACAGATTATGGAAGTTGTCAATACCCGAGATCAAGGTGTATCGGAGAAAGACTGAAACAAGGAGTATGAGAACTCGAAGTTTTGTCAAAGAAACCCTAAGGCAGGAGATATCAACTGTGGAGAGATAGCTCATGGAAATGACAAGAGCAGAAACACGGTTATCCGTGATGTCATCACCCGCTAATGCTATTGTCACCGTGCTGAGTTAAGGATGCATGTCTTCAGAATGGATTTGATGGAAGAAGGGTGATGGAGCACCTATCATAAGATGAAGTTTTAGCCCTAGCCGGTGTATCACCAGGATCTGGAGTAGTACATCAAGAAGTTTAAAATGGAGCTCCAGGAAGTCGTATTAGACAAGGAAGTATTTCATGAGGAACTCAGGATCCTGAAGATGAGAGTAGCCAAGCTGGAGGAGCTACAACCTCGAGATACCGGAGAATTGTCAGGAACTGAAGGACAGTATGACCATCGTTCATGTGAAGGATGTTGAAACCAGAAGTTTGAAATGCAACTCCGGAATATTAAAGGATGTCACGAGAGATTTCACGTCAACAGAGATTGATCTGCCAAAAGAACTTGAGAAAGACAAGCATGATCGGAAGAAGCCATTGGAGGCATGAACAAGGCTTGAAGAATTTGGAGACGTTGAAGATTTATTGACCTTTAGAAGACCAAACCCCTGTTATATACCTACGTTAGATGAGACGTTTGTGAGCTGTCATTTGTTTGATGTTTCTCCCGATGGCCACAAATAAAATCTGTCTTTTCATAACTTTTGTTTGTATTGTGTGTATCCCTCTCCCTCTCTCTTATCTTACCCCAAACACACATGGACCCAATAGAGGATGAATGGAGATGAGCTTGTATTTTCTGGACCGATGAGTCAGTTGGAGACAGACCGATGGATTTAGAACATGGAAGATCACATGTAGAATAACCCTATAGTTGGAAATGATATGACCCGGCATGCTCTTTAGTGCTTTGAAAGAGGTGCTGCTACTTGGTGGAGGATATACCAAACCATGAATGGATGGCAAGGAGTAACCACTTGGAGAGAATTTAAGTTGACTATGCCAAAGCCTCGGCTTGTGTCCCAGAAGTTGAAGCCTTATGGAAAGGATATGAAGAAACATTGTGCATGCAAGATTTGTGGAGAAATCGAACACACCCATAAAGAACACAAGGATGAATGCCCTAATTGTGAAGGAAGTCACCCAGTTGAAGAATGCCCAATTAGGTAGATTACTTGTTTCTTGTGTGAAGGGACTACCCACTATCCTGCTCAGTGTCACATTTACCCCATGGTACAACGAACCATCCAGCAAAAGAAAGAAGTAATGAAAGGAGCCCTCATGGAAGTTTTAGAAGAAGTTGTGATGAAGGAAGAGATGGGGGACACGCCTAAAGAAGACCCGAGTAAACCCTGCACTAAGTCTTGTTATTCATATGGAGAAGAGGGACACATCTCCCAAAATTGTTTGAATGGGGATCTAGTACAATTCCCGACAGAGGAAGTAGAATATGACCCACGGGAAATAGAAGCCCTGATTCGAATGGAAAAGTCCAGGAAGAGAAACCGATTGGATTCCAGGAAGGACCTGAGTCATATCACCTGTTACAGGTGCAAGGCGTCAGGGCACTACCTCAACAATTGCCCAAAAAGGAAACCTCGATACTTGTGAGAAGTAATATGTTTTAGTGGTAATGGAGCAGGGCACTTTGCCAGAGAATGCCCCAAGGAGAAGGAAACTTGTGCTAGATAGTTGAGTTTGCAACAAAAGTAATGGAGTAGTAGAAGTGAGAACATTTTCTTTTATATTGAGGTGTTGAGTTGAGACATGTAATGGAAAAGCGAGAGATTGTAATTAATTGAGAGTGAATAAAGTTAGCATCATTGGTACTGATATGGATTTTATGAGTTGTTACTCTATGAAGAAGGATTTTGGCCATTCTGAGGATATGAGAAATATGTTATATGGAAGATTTGTGCATTTTAAGGGTGGTAGTACCCTGTAAGAACCATTGACCCCTGGAAAAGATAAGGATACTCCACTGAGTGGATTTCGGACAAAAATGAATACGAGTTTTGTCTCGATATGTGTGATTTCCCAAGAGTATGTGGGATGAAGTTGGAGACCATCAGTTGTTTGGACCAAATGTGATCAAGGAGTCAGAAGAGAATGTTAAGTTGATTCGAGATAGACTGAAGGTAGCTCAGTCCAGGCAGAAGAGTTATGTAGACTCAAAAACTCAAGGAGGTAGTCTATGAAATTGGAGACAGAGCATGTCTTCGTGTGACCCCTCTACGAGGAGTTCAACGATTTGGAGTTAAGGGATAGTTAGCCCCGAGATTTGTAGGACCATACCGAGTTTTGGAGCATATGAGAGAAGTGGCCTACAAGTTTGAGTTACCCGAAGGACTGTCAGGAGTTCAATTTGTGTTTCATGTTTCCCAGTTGAAGAAGTGCCATGCAGAGATGGCCAATATTCCCCTGTAAGGACGATTGACCGCGGAAAGGATAATGATGTTCCACGAAGTGGAATATGGACTTCATAAGTATAAGTTTTTATCTTGGTATGAGGGATATCCCACGAGGATGAAGAGATAAATTACTATTGGATATAAAGGAGGTATGATGTCGGAAATATCGATCAATGGAAACTCCATGATGTGTCTGAGTAATCATGTCCTAGTTTGGTGCCAATAGAAGGAAGAAGACAATACAATTGGATGGATTCTAAGTATGCTAGGAAGCTGGAAGTTGGATGTTGGAATAATGATAAGTTGCCCGATGATAAGTTCAAGGACTACAAGTGATGAGGTGTGCCATAACCCACATGCCCTAGGACCTGCCAAGAAGCAAGCACATTCTTGCTGAAGGAAAAACACTGGAAGTGGATATACCTTTGTCGACAGACGATTTATAGGAGTTTACGCAAAACCTGAGAGTTGTGAAGGAACGATAGATGTTTGTCTGGCTTGCAGAATCAATGGATTATTCTGAACTTGGTTCGTTGACGAGAGAAATTCTGCAATGCTTGTGAGGATGACCGAGTGTTACAATGCGAGATTCGCTAAACCGTATACAAGGTAATGATTTGGGTGCGGGATGGATTGATCACCATACCGACTTACTCTTATTATTCGCCTTGCTATATGGGATGGTAAATCTGAGTGACTTACCTATAGTGGAGAGACGATGATCAAAACCTTGTTTAAGCCTTAGAATGGTATAGGTATTTTTCCCTTGTACAAGGCAGCTTTACCAACCGTAGGTTATACGGTGAGGATCACCCAGACCCATTTCCTGCAGGAGAAACCACAAATTGTTGACCACCATGAGATATCGATAGTTGTTTAGTTTTGGCGCCAGACCCGTAAGCTAAGAAGACCCAATCTTGGAAGAACCTTACCAAGATGAAAGGATAAAAAAATTGTGGTAAGGTTATGGCACTACCGGAAGAGCCCGGATAAGGAATTATCCTGAAGATCTAAGAAGACCGACACTGTCAAGAATAAGGATGGAGTATATGAGTTTTGATAGAACCGTAACCATGCTTCTAAGGGTGGTAGCACCCCAGACCCCGGTGATGATTGATGGAATTTGAGGAGACCCCCAAACCCTAACCTTTTTCTTGCTAGCCTCTCCGAATCTCGAGGACGAGATTCATTTAAGGGTGGTAGGTTTGTAACATCCCAAAATTCTAAATTTTGGAATGTTACAATAAATAGATAGATTTGACTGATTGTTTGATTGATTGTCTGAAAGTGAGTGAATTCGAAACTTGTTGAAATTTAAATGAGAGGGAATAAAAGGACTTTCCCAAACTTTCATATTTGCTTTCTGATCTCCATGAATTCAAATTCTTTTCAAATACAAAACCCTTGAGCGAAGATGATATGACTTCTTCCATTTAAATTAAATGAAAGGGTATTTGAAAATAATTGGATTTCATTTGGAAATATTTCAATTCATAAACTTCATGCAGCTCAATGATTTTCATGAGAGAAGATAAAAGGACTTCTTCAAATTATATGAAATATGAGTTGGGAGTTTCAAAGAATTAAATTCAAAGTTCTTTTGAATTTATTTTCAATTTGGAGTTATTTGAGTTTTATTCAAATTATTTTTCTCCAAAAATAAAATATATGGAAATTAGGGTAACATGATTCCCTACAATACAAAATTGGAGAAAAATTAATTTGAAACCATTTTGGTTTTTTTAAATGATTTTTGTTGGGTTTTAATAGACTAGTAGCACTCTTTGATTTATTTGATTCTGTGTGGATTTTATTTGACTTTACTAAAATGTCCACGTTGTAGATAATGTTTTTCTGAAAATTTTGATATATTATATGCCTAGGTTCTATTTTATTTTAGTTTGCTTTATGTTATTTTCCTTGTGTTTTTTTTAAATCTTTTCGCCGACTGGGCCGGCCTAGCTCGTGCCAGTCCTAGGCCCAGTGCGCCACCGCCTTCGTCTCCCTCCCCGAGCCGGAGTTCGACTCCCGCACGTCGCCGGACGCCGCCGTAGCCGCCGCGGACTCCTCCGCCGCCTCGCCTTGCCCCTCCCGCAAGCCTCTCCGGCCCCTCCTATAAATACCAGAGCCCTGGGCCCCATTTCTCTCCTCCTTCGCCGCAACCGCCGCCCTCGCCGGAGCTCCCGCCTCCGACGAGATCTGCCGCCGCCGCGCTTCGTTCCGACGCCCCCGAGCGCCGCCGACCCCACCGCTGCATCTGCCTCGACGCGTCGCCCCTTCCCCGCTACTCCGCCGTCGCCGGTGAGCCCCGGAGCCGCCGCCTCGATCAAGCCCGACGCCCCGCCGCCGTTGCTCTTCGCCACCGCCGCAGTAAGTCGTCGTCGCCGCCTCCTCCGCCCGATCTAGAATCGACGGCCAAGATTAGATCTAGAAGTTTTTTTTCTTTGAACCGGTATGCGCTAAGTAGCGGACGTTCGCTCGATTAGCCATGCAGCGAACGGTTTTCAGCCTGTTGTTTTGCGCCGCGTGGCAGGGGCCTATCTATGATTATTATCTTTGCAGATTAGCCCCTGGAATTTTCAAAACAGTCCCTGAACTTCAAAACCCTCCAACTTTTTATCCGTAACTCTGATTTAAGCGATTCTTTTTGCAAAATACTCCTTGTGGCATTTTCTTTCCAATAAAAAGTGGATTTTGGAGTTTGATCAAATCAAATTTGTTCAACTTCAAATCTAATTCAAACCTTCGTTTGATCATAACTTGAGTTTCGTAGCTCCGTTTCAGTTGATTCTTTTTGCAAATCAAAGCTCTTGACCTAAACTTTCTGATAAGGCCAAATTCACATAATTTTGGTATAGTTAGAAATTGTTTTATGTTGCAAGAGTTATTTGCTTGGTTTTGATGTTTTCCGAATCGACTTCTTCGATCTTTCTGGTCTTTTGAGTGATTGCTTATGTGTGGTTACTATTGCTTGCTTACGATAGATTGACCGGAGTGTGACGAGTAGAGCTATCAAGAGTTTTGAGTGCGAATCATCTTCATCAACATTGCAGGCAAGTTCACACTTTGATCATATCCCCTTCCATACCCAGTTTTATGCATTAGCTTCACCCTCAAACATTGCATGAGTAGGATTGATAACATGTGGGTATTGGGAAGTAGTTGATGAGGTAGGAACCTACTGCCCTACATTCAAACCTTGGGAGTTACTTTTACGTTATGCTTACATGGCCATGCTATGCTCGTAGACGTGGATTGGGTTTTGAGAGTATCCATGACAGATGTGAGATTGTTAATTAATGGTTTACTTAAGGTGGCAACTTAAACACACATCTGGGTGGATTGAGGCACCTGGTTATTCTAGGATTGCCTGTCTAGGCACCTGGGTAATCCAGGACTTGCCTGTTTTCTTTTGGACCGACACCCAGGCTCAAAGGGATCATGAGATTATTCATACTAGAAACTTCCATGTGCGGCCACAAGCTATTATGGGCTCTAGCATAGTTGATTAAGTCGTGTGAACTCTTACAGTGGTAGACTAGCAGATGTAGGGGTTGTAGGTGGTACGGTCTACCCATCGTAAGGTGCAAATGCTTCTGAAAGACTATGTCTCGGTCATCCGTCTTCTCAAACACCATGTAGTGCGAGAAAACAAATGGAGGCGATCGAGTCTTGTGGGGAAAAGTGCGCAAACCTCTGCAGAGTGTATAAACTAATCATGATTAGCCGTGTCCCCGGTTATGGACATCTTGAGTATCTAGTTCTTGGATTATCCTATTGATCTCATCATGTTACTTTAAATGAATATTGTTGGGTTTAATGATGTTACTTAATTGGGATTGAGAATGCTGTCAACCATTCTCAATGTTCAACAACCACCATGATAGTTAAATAAAATTTATTCCTTTGCAGTAGGGAAAAATTGGCTTTACGCAAAAACCTTATAACCATAGAGCTTTTCCACCAGCCAAATATGCATGTAGTGATAGTCTTTATTCATCATTCTCTATGGTGTGAATTTGCCAGTACATTCAATGTACTGACCCTTTGTGGGTGCAACGTCTCATGTTGCAGGATTATCTTACGACGAGTAAGTGATACATTAGGGTTACGATTTCTACACTCAACTTTGCCGTTGGTGTTGATGGGAATCCACAACCTTGTTACTTCCGCTATTTTGGATTTGAGGTAATAGTATTTACGTTACTTTTACATGTGATTTACCTCTGTTATAAATCCTCGAGTACTGTGTGTGTCAGCATACCGATCCAGGGATGACACTTAAGCAGAGAGACTTGACCCATTCGGGTCGGGCCGCTACAGAGCCTTTATTGCTTCATTAGTTGAACCTTCCTTGGCTTTTTTTGAGATATTAATGGATTATCACATTATGGGGGAGTGATATGCTTTGTGCATATCATAATCCTTGTTAATATGAACAATTGAGGGATGCCACTTTGAATTTATATTTGAGATCATCTTATATCTCCGTGGCATGCAATGCCTTGTTACGTATGGCATTCTTGTGCGGTTTTGCCCAGGATTATCTTTAAAATCATATTTGTAAAATCGTTTGATTAAGGCCATTCCAATTGTTGCTTTGCATGATGATCAATCTAGTTGGAATGTTAATAATATGCTATCCAAGCATTGTGTTTATTTCTAAACTCTCATGTTATGCTTATGTTAGTATAGATGATCATGTACTTATTTGGTTTCTACACCGAATGATAACCCGAAATAACATTTTGTTCAAATTCATCTTATTGCTCTATATGAGAGTTTGTTATCTCATTGTTTATAGTGCCCTATATCTACTTGAGTGAGATATTCCTATGAGTATGTGTGCAATGCATATCTTATATGCTCATTGGGTTTTCCTTGGTTCATATGTTGAACGTTGTGTGCTATCATATGTTGATTTGTCACTTTGATTCATTTTGGACAACATGAATGACCAGTGATGCTATTGGAAGTATTAACGGTTATGTGTTCATTTGTCCAATTTGTATCTCCCTGGATTTTGGTAGGCTTGTGCATGCACATTTACTATGTGTAAATTCACATGCCTTGTTTGCTTTATTTAATCCAATATATATATGGTAGATCCATCAAATTCTTAATAGCTAAGATGTGCATGAAATTCAAATTCATATCAATATGCACATATTTAAGTGGTTTTACCCTATGTGTTGTAGTTATGCTAACTACTTCGGAGCCAATAAGTTTGGGGACCATATTGTACTTAAAATGTTTTAGGTACATTTGAGAAGCATTGGGTGCTTGGCTTATTCATGAAGGTGGTGGCACTATGAGTAAATTAGAGCCAAGCTTGGACAATTTATTGATCTATGACTTCATACCAATGCTATCTCGGTAACAAGTATTTACTTCATGCATATATATAGAAATGGGGTCAACCTTGTGTAGGTTGCATCATGGCATGAATTTCTTGACTCATTCATGTGATACTTGTTTCCTTTCTCAAAGCATTCCAACAATGATCCCAATGATCTCTTGTTGCTAGTTGTGATGTCTTTGATGGTTGTGTGTTTGGAGTTCATTAATATATAATAAGATTATATTAAGCCACGTGCTATGCTTTCAAGCAAAGATCTCATTGGTATATTTTATGACTCCCGTTTGGATATCGTATTCTTTCCTTTTGTAACTATTTTATGTGTACATCCTTCTTTGTGGATATCATCTACCTAGAATCTTATACACGTGAGAGAAGTTACGTCTCTAGTTCATATCCCTATTCTTTCATGTCCACTATTTCATTCACTTTTTATATCTTTGGTGGCTCCATGGAAGCATTTGTTGTATGAGTGTATATCTTACCTCTTTGCATCTTAGTGCACTCATGTTTGGTGAAGATTGTTGTCCTCATGCTTGTCTTGACAAGCCCATTATTTCCTATCTTCATCATGGGTTGTCACAAGCTTTGTTTTTTTTAATTTGCTATTAGTGAGCTTGTGAACCCATTTGTTTGATGTGTGTGTGACCTTCTTAACTTCGTGTGTGTGGGAAGGACATGCCTTGCACCTTGTACCTCATTTACTCAAGACTATGTTGATGCTTAAGTCTCATCCTTATACTAGTCTTCTCAAATGCTTTGACGTGACTCACACACATCATTTTGGTTGTGCCTATTCTTAGGTTGCCTCATTTACATGTTGCTCAACCATATGGTTGTTGCAAATGCTAGGCTTCTTTTCTTATCTATGCCTGCTTGCAATTGTTTTGTGTTCCTATTGATTTTTGGGGAGTGATGATCCTATTTTGTGCACTTGCATCCAAATACAAAAATTCTAAATAGTGCACAAATCATGGGGAGCTTCTCTATTTTCCTTAGAACACTCCTTTGCCCAAATCATAATATTATTTTATCATTTTGGCTCGTCAGATCTTTTGATTACTTACTTCACTTTGTGTTATGCAAATGACATCAATTTGTGGTGTGCCATGTGCCTTGCTATTATGACTAGGTTTCAGTTGTATAATAACGGATTCACATGTGTATATCATGTTCTTATCAATTGCGTCTATTTTGTGTATGCAAAGTTTCTTTGTGGATACATATCATGATTATGATTGGCAACTCAGATTTTTTTTACATGAGAAAGTTCATATCTTTCCTTGATATCATTTATTCCTTGCCGGCCACTTTTTTTTTGTTTCCTCTTATTCTTATGGTGGCTTCAGTAAGAGGTTGTGTCGTTAGTGCTTGTATGTTTGGCATATAATCTTGCACACTCATGTATTTTGACTGTTTTCCTCACATGTCTAATGCTTGTTTTCATATCCTCATATCTGGTTGCATTCTATAGATTCCGAGCTCCTCAAATTGTTCATTATTGAATATGTGCATTTTGTTCACTCACATTTTGTGATATGCACACATCAAGGAGGAACTCATACTATTTTGGTCTTCTAGATGTTTTGTCTTCCATTTTGGCATTTGTTGCCAGTGGGGGAGAAGTTTAGAGGGTTTAAGATAAATATCTTTTGAAGTTCTTGTTGTCATTCATGCATATCCACCCTAGTTATATATGCTTGTTGCATGAATGAATATATAGATAAAACTCCAACTAGACCAATATATGCAATGAAATTCAAAGTTCATTCACACATGCATATATTGTGGGGGAGCTTGCTCTATATATTGTGGTCTTACTAACCAGTTTTGATAAACATCAAGTTTCTTTGTGATAATTGATGGTATCAAAATCACCGCAAGTATACAATTTATCCTCGAAAAAATTGCGTGCTTGTGTAAAAATTCATTATATAAACCCTCTTGTTGAGATTGTCATCAATTACCAAAATGGGGGAGATTGAAAGTACATGTAGTCCCCATGTGTGGTTTTGGTAATTAATGACAATCCTTATGAACTAATGTTTGCATTGAGATATACATTTGAAGGTTAGTCCCATTGGAAATGATTGAAGAATAATGGAAGACAACTCCTTTGAAGCAACAATTACATTGAGATGATCAAAATGAAGTTCATTGGAGTATCTTAAGGGTTGCCATGCTTAGAGCTATGGTTTGAGCCATAATGGATCAAGATCTTAAAAGGATGATTTGAATGATGAATTCTAGGAGTGGCTCAAAGATATCATCATAATGGACTCATGTGTTGTGTCATGATTAATCAAGTATTCAAGCAAGCTATTCAAGTGAAGAATTCAATATACCCTTCAAGACGTCAAGATTAAACATGGAGTAGATATATAGGTTGACCAAGATGAAGCTCAAAGATCGAACTCTAAATGGTCAACACATGAGCGCAAACGATGCACCACATAGGATCTTGTGGTATGATAAGAAATTATCAATTACACTCTGTGTACTAACCCATACTATGTGTTGTCTATATTTTTGAGGGTTAGGTGATTCTCATGGGCTCGTGTCGATAGAGAGAGATTTCAAGTGTCTATGAGAGGATGACATCAAGTGTTGGTGATCATGATTGTTAAGGGCAAGTTCAAGATAACCATCCCAAAGTATTACATGCTTGAAGCTTGTGGACGATCACATGATGGACAAGTGAAGATGAATACAAAGAAAAGCTTCCCACATTGTGTATGGGGGAGAGACTTGAAGACTTCACCAATGTCTTGCCTTCATCTTTAGCCAAGAAGAAACATCAACATCAATCTCAAGTGAACGGCTCATGTCAAAGGTATTAGTTCCTTTGACATTAGTGTTGTGGAGTGATGACCACCAAAGAAACATATACACTCAAGGATGGATTCTTGATAGCTATGTAGTGTAGCTCTTTTATGATTCTTGAGTTATAGGGATCCCGCACTATTAAGAGGGTATCAAAGGGGTTTGTGATGGATTTTCTCAACTCAACATCTTCTCTACACAACTCCACTCCTATCCTATATACCAAACAAAATCCAAAGCCAAATAGGTTTCCCAAATATATGATAACACCTTTGCATATTTGGTATCCTCCATTTTGGTTGATCTTGGATGGTTCTCTATGTGAGGACCTGGGGTTTGTCCATAGCTTCAAAACGAGCCCAAGATCATCAAAATCGGAGTTTGTATGAAAAAGTTATGCATGTTTTACTTTTGGTGTGCTGGTTGTTTTCTGCGGGGACGGAAGTTCTGGGCAGCCCGGAAGTTCCGGGGGCCGGAAGTTCCGGGCAAGTTCCGGGGAAAGCTCCGGGTTAACCAGAGAGTTTGCACATATCTGCTCCAAAGGGAGCCCGGAAGTTCTGGGTTTGCCCAGAAGTTCCGGGTTGCGTTTTTCTTTGTGTAACAGGCAGATTTGGTGGGGCACTATATAAGGCACCCTTCTTCCCCATCGAGTTAGGGCTTTTGGATCTGAGATTTCCCCATTCTTTTGAGCTCTATCCTCCTCCCCCAAGCCTCAAAACTTCAATCCATTTGGGGTAAAACTATCCCATGGATCTAGGGTTCATTTGTTGACCTCCTCCATTGTTCCTCTCCTCTCCCATCCCTCCATATAATTAGTTGCTTTTGGTGGGATTTGAGAGAGAGGGATTTGAGCCTTCTCATGCTAGATCCCGAAGAGATTTGTGAGAGTTCCTGAGAGAGATTTCATCCAAGCATACACCCACTCCTCCTCTCTCTTTTGACCAAAGCAATTTGTGATTTGAGCAAGTCTTGAGCATTTCCCCCTTTATCTTGTTACTCTTGGAGGTTGGAGACTCCTAGGCGGTAGGAGTGCTCCGGTGAGGAATCAACTTGTGATTTGTCCCCTGGAAAGTTTGTGAAGGTTTGGAGGCCGCCTCAAGGTCTACCACTAGTGGTTGGGAATCACCTTCGTGGTGATATCTCAAGGAGAATAGGGTGAGCCTTCGTGGCGTTGGTGTGCCTTCGTGGTAACATCCACCTCTCTAACGGTGACTAGCTTCCCTCCAAGGAAGTGAACATCGGGATACATCCTCATCTCCATGAGTTTGGTTATCCCTAACCCTAACTCCTTACTTGTGGTTTACTTTGGTCATTTGACCGTGCATTCACTACATATTGTTGTCCTCATTATATTGTGGTGGTTCATTATATTGTGTTGGCCATTTCCTTGTAGAGATTATTTAGGCCTACACTTCATATTCCGCAATTCATACTTGCTACTATTGATATACTTTGTGATTAGTGTGAATTACTAACGTGTGTCATACACTTCCATATATTGTGATATTGCTCAAGTAAATTTGTGTAACTTACTTAAGTTTGCTTGTATCATTCAATTCCATATATTGTGATACAATTTGTGTAAGCTTGTATTGCTTACTGGTGGTTGTGTGTATTATTCATTTCCATATCTCGTGATATACATTGAGTAAGTCTGTGTGACTTACTTGTGCTTACTCATATCCTCATTAGTCTCATCTTGCTTATGCTAAGTTGTTGGTGCACTTAGTGAGCCTAGTATATTTAGGATTTGTGCTTGAAAAGTATCCGCTTAGCTTATCTCCGCATTAGGATATAGCCAAATCCATAAAAGATTTTAAAATGCCTATTCACCCCCCCCCCCTCTAGGCGACATCGTGGTCCTTTCAACCGCATTATGCATACCTCAAGCTCAAGATGCCAGGACCTCGCGGAGTTATTACAGTCAATGGAAACACAGAGCACTCTCTCCGAACAGAGGAGCACACCGCAGCCCTCGCAGCAGAAGCGCAAAGTAGCCTCTCAAGGTAATCAACCAGTTCGGCGCTTCAAAGCCCAGACACCTTCAAGCGCTCGGAGCAATCGGCAAATAGACCACCTGGCGCGATCTGAGCTCGCGTAGCAATACGGCGGCCACCCCAATCCCAGCCCAACGGTGAAACTCGTGCCACGCGTACATAATTACGCATTAAAAATACCATGGGCACAGATGGGGAGGGGGGCACAACTGCGGCACGCCCTAAGACGCGGCTTAAACCGCACTAGGGGCTTCCCGTTTGGTTATCTTTTTTTTTCAGGACCTTAATCTCTGGAAACACTGTCCGGCAGCACTATTGCCGAACACATAATGCAGCAACCAAGGAGGCAGACAACTACGTCATACCACGGAATTCACGGGTGGATTACAGTAACGAGCGAAATATTCGATTTAATATCATTCCTCAGCTTGCCCTTGGAAGGGACATAGTCCTACTCTTTGCTTATCGCATTATCTGTATCATTCCGCTTTAACACAATTTTTTGAATAAAAAATGCATGACATTATGACTATTATTCTTGTCATATATATATATATATATGTGTGTGTGTGTGTGTGTTCATTAATGACGCCTTGCAACCGTACACTCTGGTACGGCCAATACACCAGGGGCTTACGTACCCCACAATACAGTGTGAAAAGTCCGAACACTTTCACAAGTGCGGCACCATGAACTTATAGCATTATATGCATCAGCTCCGAATCATGTCTTTGGTCAAATGTTGGGTTTGCCCGGCTCCTATGTTTTGGTACCTTATGTTCCGCTCTATCGGCTAAGGTAGTGCTAGGAGAACTACTGCGATTGTGCCCCAGTTCTGCTGGGTTCAGCACCTCAGTAGAGAAAGCTAAAACTGACTGTCATGATAAGGCGAGAGACTGGTCGCTGTTCGGCGAGGTTTTTGAGTCCCTAAAGACTTATGCCGCTTAGAGTGAGGGGCCGGCCCTGTCTAGCTTAAAGGCGTGTATCGCGCCCCGAATTCGGCCTTCCGAATACCAGGGGCTTCGCTGAAATTTAAAATTATAGAATTCTATGGCTAAGTGAGAGTAATAAAGCATTATTAGTCCGGTTGCCTTGTTCGCCGTGCTGAGCACCTCCCTCGAAGGACCCAAACATGTGAACAAGAGTGCTCAGGTTTATCCCGAACACCCCAGCACTCGTGGCATGGGAGCAGAAGCCGAGGACTAGCCATCTCTCAGATTGGATAAACAGCCAAGTAGAAGGTAATATTTTAAATTCAAACAAGCATTGCATAGCGCATATGAAACAAGTTTTAATAAATATAGGATAAAACGAGCAAGTCTCATTCAAATATTACATCTTTTGAACACTCATCCACGATGAGACGGGCACCCGGCAGAACACCCTTGTAGTACATCTCGGGGTGGCGGTGCTCCTTGCCCTCCGGCGGCCCCTCCTTGATCCGCTTCACGGCGTCTAGCTTGACCCACTGCAATTTCACACGGGCGAAAGCCCGGCGTGCACCTTCAATGCAGACAGATCAATTGACGACCTCCAGCCGCGGGCAGGCATCCACAAGCCGCCTCACCAGGCCGAAGAAGTTGTTCGGAAGGGCGTCGCCAGGCCACAGTCGGACTATAAAGCTCTTCATGGCCCGATCGGCCACCTTATGTAGCTCGACCATCTGCTTCAGCTGGTCGCTCATTGCACCGGGTGTTCGGCCTCAGCATACTAAGACCAGAACAGCTTCTCTGTTGAGCTTCCATCCTCGGCCTGGTAAAATTGTGCGGCATCAGACACGCTGTGGGGAAAATCTACGAATGCTCCTGGAGAGCTCCGGATTCGGGTAAGTAATCGGTAATTTACTTTTACATGCTTGCTTTGCATATATAAAGCCTTACCCGCCGCTATCTTCTTCATCGCGTCGATCTCTTGGAGAGCCTTTTGGGCTTCGGCCTTGGCATTTTTTGCACTCTCGAGGGCCGCGGCAAGCTCAGACTCCCGCGTCTTTGAGTCAAGCTCCAATGCCTCGTGCTTCGCCACGAGAGCCTGGAGCTCTTGCTGCACCTCGCCCACCCAAGCCTCGTGCTTCTCTCGCTCGGTGCGCTCCTTGGCCGCTTTATCTTCGGCCTTGGTTAGCGCTTGCTTCAGGGTTGCCACCTCGGTCGTGGCCCCTGGCAAATATACGATGATCCTGTCGTTTTGCAATCACATCTTCTTTTTTATATACATATCTATAGACAGGGTATTACTTACCCTTGTTCTCCTCGAGCTGCCTCTTGGCAAGACCGAGCTCTTTCCTGGACCCCTCAAGGTCCTGCTTCAGTACGGCGACCTCTGCAGTCAGTGCGGCGAACGCCAACATCGAAGCCTGCATATGCATATTGACATACTTATATTAGTCTCCTGCGATATTATTTGATCCTCTGTTCGGCTTTTCTTTGTGAACACCGAACAAAGCATCAGGGGCTACTGTCTATGCGGTAATATTTCTACTACATTTTAAAACACTTACCTCAAAGCCTGTTAGAAGGCTGGCATAGGCTTCAGTCAACCCGCTCTTGGCGGACTGAACCTTCTGGACCACCGCACTCATAACAGTACAGTGCTCCTCATCGATGGAAGCGCTGTGAAGCGCTTCCAGCAGATTGTCCGGCGCCTCTGGATGGACAGAGGTCACCGGCACAGGCGTCTTGCCCCTCTTAGAAGGAGGCCGCCTGCCCAAGCCTGGAACCGCTGGAGGTTCCCGCGCGGTGTTCGGCTGAGGACCGAACTCAGAGCTCTCAGGGGCCCCGTCCCCTCGGCTCCCGGAGTCCGGAAGGTCGCCTTGAGGCACCTCCGGGACTGTCTCCCCTCGATCCGGTGCCCCTTGAGAAGGCACCTCGGCGTTGTCGGCAGGATGAGGGGAGGTGGCGGTCGGGACTGGATCAATGTCCATGTCCGACGAACCCAGGGAGTCGTCTGATGATACCTCGATATTGGCTCGTGGCAGCCTGCATAATTATGTTCGGCGTTAGGGAAAACAGTGCAACAAAGGAATTCTATGAGTTACTCTGGTATCCGAATACTTACGATCTCCCCGGGGGCTTGGTCCTTGGCAACCACTCGTCTTTGCCTTCGTCGGCGGCGGTGGAACTATCCGGAAGGAGAGTCCTTCCCTTCTTGGACCTTCCGGCCTCCCCAGTTGGGGCGGCCTTCCTTTTCTTGTCTCCCCCGCCTGGAGGGGGAGCATCTTCTTCTTCCTCCTCGTCTTCGGGGGGAGAGTGTGCCGCAGAGTTATCGGACGATGAGTCCGATAACACCTGGCGTCGGGAACCCTTTCGGGCTCCCTTGGCCTTCTTGGTCTTCTCCAGCACCTTGTAAGGAGCCGGAGCCAGCATCTCCGTCAGGAGAGCGCCCACAGTGTCTTCGGGCAAAGGGGCCGGACAGTTAATCTGCCCCAACATCTCCACCCAGTCATATCAAAGGCATGGAGATTAGACCCCGCGCATAGTTAAGCTAGGGAAAATAAATGTCCGACGGGACGTATTGAACTCACCGAACGCGGTAGGCGCTTTGCGCTTAGTCCGCGGTCCTCGCCGAGAGAAGGGGGGACCTCGACGCCCTTGAACAGCACCTTCTAGACGCCCTTGTGCGTCGTATCGAAGAGCTCACTCAGAGACTGGTGCTGGGCCGGGTCGAACTCCCACAAGGTAAAATCCCGTTGTTGACACGGGAGGATCCGGCGGATGAGCATAACTTGGACTATGTTGACAAGCTTGAGCTTCTTGCTCGCCATGCTCCGGATACATTTCTGGAGCCCATCCAGCTCCACCGATGAACCCCACGACAAGCCCTTCTCTTTCCAGTAAGTGAGCCATGTTGGGAATCCGAATCGAAACTTAGGGGCTGTCGCCCATTCGGTGTCGCGCGGCTCGGTGATGTAGAACCACGCCGATTGCCATCCCTTTATCGTCTCCACAAAGGAGCCTTCGAGCCATATGACGTTGGGCATCTTGCCCACCATGGCTCCGCCGCATTCTGCTTGTTGGCCTCGTACTACCTTTGGCTTGATATTGAAGGTCTTTAACCACAGGCCGAAGTGGGGCCGGATGCGGAGGAAAGCCTCACACACGACGATGAACGCCGAAATGTTGAGGATGAAGTTTGGAGCCAGATCATGAAATTCCAGCCCGTAGTAGAACATGAGACCACGGACGAATGGATGGAGGGGAAACCCTAGTCCGCGGAGGAAGTGGTGAAGGAAAACTACCCTCTCGTGAGGTTCTGTGGTAGGGACGATCTGCCCCACAGCAGGCAGCCGATGCGCGATGTTCGCGGCTAAGTATCCGGCTCCGCGCAGCTTCTTGATGTCTCCCTCCATGACGGAGGAGACCGTCCACCTACCTCCCGCTCCGGACATGGTTGGAGAAGGTTGAGGTGGGAAGAGCGTACTTGGGCGCTAGAGTTCGAGTGTGCGAAAACGGATGAGCGAAGGAGGAAGAAGGCGTGGATAGAAAGGTGAATCCTTATCCCTTTATATGGGCAGACGAAGCTAAGCATCCCCACTTGCCTGGTAAAACTCGCTTATCCCCCAAGCACCGTAATTGATGGCGCGGTTGGGTTACCCACGCCCGTATTGATGAGAATCCCGTAATAAGGGAACACGATCTCTGCTTTGACAAGCCGTGTCAAGAAACCGCTTCGCGTTATGTGTGGAGCTGGTTGAAGAAAAATGGTTCAAATAATCACCGGGCCATGACATAACGTCATGCTGCCAAAACAAGCCAACAAATTAGATCTGCGAAAATATTATTCTCTCTACGGTGGAATGTGGAACTTATTTTGCAGGGTCGGACACTATCCTCGTATTCAAATTCTTCTGTGATGTATTCGGAGAAGGAACCCGCCTTGCAATGCCGAAGACAATACTGCGCGCCGGACTCACCGTCATTGAAGCCTGGTTCAGGGGCTACTGAGGGAGTCCTGGATTAGGGGGTCTCCGGACAGCCGGACTATCTCCATTGGCCGGACTGTTAGACTATGAAGATACAAGATTGAAGACTTCGTCTCGTGTCCGGATGGGACTCTACTTGGCGTGGAAGGCAAGCTAGGCAATACGGATATGGATATCTCCTCCTTTGTAACCGACCTTGTGTAACCCTAACTGAGGGAGTCCTGGATTAGGGGGTGTCCGGATGGCCGTACTATACCTTCAGCCGGACTCCTAGACTATGAAGATACAAGATTGAAGACTTCGTCCTGTGTCCGGGTGGGACTCTCCTTTGCGTGGAAGGCAAGCTTGGCGATACGGATATGTAGATCTCCTACCATTGTAACCGACTTTGTGTAACCCTAACCCTCTCTGGTGTCTATATAAACTGGAGGGTTTTAGTCCGTAGGACAACATACAGAACAACAATCATACCATAGGCTAGCTTCTAGGGTTTAGCCTCTCCGATCTCGTGGTAGATCTACTCTTGTACTACCCATATCATCAATATTAATCAAGCAGGACATAGGGTTTTACCTCCATCAAGAGGGCCCGAACCTGGGTAAAACTTCGTGTCCCTTGCCTCCTGTTACCATCCGGCCTAGACGCATAGTTCGGGACCCCCTACCCGAGATCCGCCGGTTTTGACACCGACATTGGTGCTTTCATTGAGAGTTCCTCTGTGTCGTCGCCGTTAGGCTTGATGGCTCCTACGATCATCAATAGCGATGCAGTCCAGGGAGAGACCTGCCTCCCCGGACAGATCTTCGTCTTTGGTGGCTTCGCACTGCGGGCCAATTCACTTGGCCATCTAGAGTAGATCGAAAGCTATGCCCCTGGCCGTCAGGTCAGATTTGGAAGTTTAAACTACACGGCTGACATCCGCGGGGACTTGATCTTCGACGGATTCGAGCCACTGCCGAGCGCACCGCACTGTCACGACGAGCATGATCTAGCTCTGCCGCCAAACAGTGTCCTGGAGGCCGCACCCGCATCGGCTTCGACCCTTAATTCGGAGCCAACTGCGCCGATCGAGGATGGGTGGTTGGACGCCGCCTCGGGGGCTGCGATCCCAACGATGATCAAGCCGAACACCAGCCCTGCACTCCATGAGACTCTTGACTCCAAGGATCCGGACTCCTCCCCGGACTCCGAACCTTCTGCTCCCCTGCCGATCGAATCCGATTGGGCACTGATCATGGAGTTTACCGCCGCAGACATCTTTCAGCACTCGCCCTTCGGCGTTATTATGAAATCACTAAAGTCTCTCTCTTTGTCAAGAGAGCCCTGCCCAGATCATGGCCAGTAGGATTGGGATGTGGAAGACAAAGAAATTTGACGCCCACCCACCACCCACTTTGTAGCCACTGTCGACGATTTAACCGACATGCTCGACTTCGACTCTGAAAACATCGACAGTATGGACGATGATGCGGGAGGCGAAGAAGAACCACCGCCCACAGGGCGCTGGACGCCCACCTCATCATATGACGTATACATGGTGGACGCACCAAAAGATGACGACGAGGAGCGGAAGGACGCACCGAAGGCTTGTTCCCTCGAGAAGCAGTCAAAGCAGCGACGCAAGCGCCGCCCCAAATCCTGCCTCAACAGAAATAACGATCACACAGACCCAGCGTTGGAGCAGGGCGACTGCTGCCGGACAACGGCAATCCGGATAATCAAACCGAACAAACAAATTCTATCAAGGATAATAGTCTGGACGACATAACGCCGTACAGGCACCCGGAGCAGCAGAATGCCCGTAAAAGGCTTGTTGCCACCGCGAGGAGTCTTAAAAAGCAGAAGCAAAGGCTCAAGGCTGCGCACGACACACTCCAAATCAGATGGAGTAAAATACTCAACACAGTAGCGAGGTACGGCGACAATCACCCCTCCAAGAGCTACCCAAAGCGGAAGCTGCTACCCGAATTCGATGAGGAGGCCTCAGACCCCCCACAACCAAATATCAAAGCAGCCACCTGGCCGGATAGACGACCCCTCTGCCAACACAGAGTGGCATACAACGCCACTCACAATACAACACGCGACCCATGCGAGGGCTCGCACCCAAAGGACGGCGCAACAAGATCCATCTATGGACCACGCAAGCGCGCCCCAGCATACAATGCAACACAACAAACATCCGAACAACGCGGTACACCCAGCTACAGGGGTGCCGCACACCCCCTATGTTTCACCGATGAGGTGCTGGACCATGAAGTTCCAGAGGGATTCAAACCCGTAAACATAGAGACATACGACGGAACAACAGACCCTGGGGTCTGGATTGAGGACTACATCCTTCATATCCATATGGCTCGAGGAGATGATCTCCACGCCATCAAGTACTTACCCCTCAAGCTCAAAGGGCCAGCTTGTCACTGGCTTAAAGGCATCCCCGAAAGCTTCATTGGAAGTTGGGAAGAGCTCGAAGATGCCTTTTGGGCAAATTTTCAAGGGACTTATGTCCGACCTCCGGATGCGGACGATTTAAGTCATATAACTCAACAACCCAGAGAGTCAGCCCGAAAGCTTTGGAACAGGTTTCTTACTAAAAAGAACCAGATTGTCGACTGTCCGGACGCCGAAGCCTTGGTAGCTTTCAAGCATAGCGTCTGTGATGAATGGCTCGCCAGACACCTCGGCCAAAATAAGCCGAGAACGATGGCCGCATTAACAAGCCTCATGACCCGCTTTTGCACGGGTGAGGACAGCTAGCTAGCCAGATGCAGCACCAACAACCCCAGTACATCTGAAGTTAGAGATGGAAACGGGAAATCACGGTGCAACAGCAATAACAAACGCCGAAATAAAGAAGACAGCACGAAGGGCACGGCAGTAAACGCCGGATTCAAAAGTTCTCGGCCAGGTCAGCAAAAGCCGCCCTCTAAAGGCACCAGGGATGAACTGTCCAGCCTCAACAAAATTCTGGACCAAGTATGTCAGATCCATAGTACCCCTGGTAAACCTGCTAATCATACCCGCAGAGAATGTTGGGTCTTCAAGTAGTTCAGCAAGCTCAACGCCGTACACAAGGGGGAGGATACACCAAGTGAAGACGAGGACGAGCCTCCCAAGCAAGACACTGGAGAACAAAAGAAATTTCCACCAGAAGTCAAAGCAGTAAACGTGTTACACGTGATCAAGGGAAAAAACAACGCGACACTCCCAGGAAAATATACCCAAGTGCCTGTCACCGCGAAGTCCTGCCACTGGTCGTCTCAACCGATCACTTTAGGCCATCACGATTACTCAGCAAGTATCCGACGCGCAGGATGGGCTGCCCTGGTATTAGACCCAGTAATTGGTGGATATCACTTCACACGAGTCTTGATGGACGGTGGCAGCAATCTAAACCTAATATATCAGGATACAATCCGCGGGATGGGGTTAGACCCAACAAAAATTCGCCATAGCAATACTACCTTTAAAGGAGTAACGCCAGGCCCAGTGGCTCATTGTACGGGCTCCCTCCTACTACAAGTTATATTCGGCTCCCCCGATAACTTCCATCGCGAGCATTTAACCTTCCACATCGCTCTGTTCCAAAGTGGCTATCAAGCACTGATCGGACGTGAAGCTTTCGCTCGCTTTAATGCAATACCACACTATGCCTCCCTCACACTCAAGATGCCCGGTCCATGTGGCATCATTTCAGTGAACGGAAATATCAAGCGATCTCTGCGCGCCGAAGAGAGTGCGGCTGCCTTGGCAGCCGCACACTAAAGGCGCCCGGACCAACGAAAGCATTCAATAGGTCGTCAAGACCTCAGACACAACTAATCAAGTCCGGCGCCGCTATTTATACCAAATAAGTGGTCACACCCCTATTTGTCAATACAAGGGGCTCAACGCGTGCAGACAAGTGGCAATTTCTTCTCATCTTGAATTATACATGGTTTCTTTAAAAACTATCTTTTTGCACGACAACTTTTTCACCTAAATTCCTCTCTTTTACAGATGATCATCGTGCTACACCCGTCCAGGATACGGCACAATGGAGACACAGGCGCAGACGTGCAGCAGGGACCCGCTCCAAGGATTCTTTTTAGATTAAGACCCTGCGTAAACCTTTTTTATTGTCTCTTGTTGATACATATCCACCGTTGAGAAGGATGCTGACGTCTTGGCATGTGGCCACGCCAGAACAATGCACGTACCTGGACACAAGGGGCTTCTTACAAAGGCCATTATTTAGGCTCGGTTTATACCATAAAGACCGAATACCTTAGGGAGTGTTCGGCGTCGCGAGTTTGGCCTTATATGCATCAGCTTCGAATCATTGTCTTTGGTCAAATGTTGGGTTTGCCCGGCTCCTGTGTTTTGGTGCCTTACGTTACGCTTTATCGGCAAAGGTAGCACCAGGAGAACTACTGTGATTGTGCCCTGGTTCATCCGGACGAGCACCTCAGTAGAGAAAGCCGAAAACTGACTGTCATGATATAGCGTGAGACTGGTCAACCACTCGATGACCTGTTGGAATGTTAGAATTCCTCCGCCTTAACGAAGGGCTGTTTTCCGGCCAGGCATGTACGCACCCCGGGATCGGGAGAGTGCGGAGCCACCAGGGACTATCTAGTAGCCCCATTGTCAAACTCCTATGGCTAAGTGAAAGTGCTAAAGCATTATAGTCTAGTTGCCTCGCTCGCTCCGCTATCACCTCCTTAATAGGACCAAGACGTTGGGTTAAGTGTGGAACGCGTGTTTTTTGCGAGCACCTCCGCATTATATGCGTGGGGGTTGAAGCCGACGGCTGCAATCTTTCAGGTTATACACATGTATACATAAACGGCCGCCCAGGAGGCATCATATTACTTTCAGGCAAAAGTATAAAAATAGCCTTATAAAAATTTATAAAAGCATTTCTCTTACAATGAGATTACATATCACTCAAACATAATATCTTTTGAGCACTGGGTCTCTATCAAACGAGCACCCTCAAGAACTTCTTCAAAGTAGTGCTCAGCAGCCATTCGACCTATGGCCGAATCCCGCGCTGCAACAGTGGTAGCATCCATCTCCGCCCAGTATGCTTTAACACGGGAAAAGGCCATCCGTGAGCCCTCTATGCACACCGACCTCTTCATCGCATTAATTCGCGGCACCACGTCAAGGAACTGCTGCACCAAGCTGAAATAGCTGTTCGATTTTGGCCTTTCCGGCCATAGCTGATCCACAACAAACCTCATGGCGAGTCCGGACAACCTATTCAATTCGGCCCATTCGGCTAATTGGTCAGTCAATGAAAGCGGACACTCGGGAGAATGGAATTGTGTCCAAAACAGCTGGTCCACTTCACGGTCCGTCTGACCCTGGAAGTACTTGGCCGCATCGGCAGCGCTCGCCGCCAAATCCATATACACATCCTCTGAACTCCACAGCCGATCCAGAGAGGCATACCGTGGATCTCTGAACTTCCTCCGCAACATAAAGGATTTCCCAGCTACAATATCCCCGGCTTCCCGCAGCTCCTGCTTCTTCGCCCTCATAGCAGAGCGGGTGTCTTTTTATCGTCGCAGCAGCCTTCTCAAGGTCCGATGCCTTCGCTAGGTTTTCCTTTTCAAGAACTCGGCAACGATCGGTGGCGGCTTTTAATTCTATAGCCATCTTATCTCGGCTCTTGCCATGCGCGGCCTTCTCGGCTTTCAACTCTTCGGCTGCCTTCAAAGCAGCCGCATTACCAAACCTCGCTTGTTCCTTGGCTCGGGCAAGTTCTGCCCGCAAGGCTTCAACAGTGGCAGCTCCATCTGCAGTCACAACATATTAAAGATACTGGCATCATGCTGCTCTTACTATGTGGCATTTACCAGATAATGACACTTACCATGTGCCTCGTCAAGCCTTTTGTTAACAAGCTCGATGTCGGCGTCTGCCGCATTCAATTGCCATTTTAAATGGGTAAACTCGCTAGTGTGGCTAGCCACTGGAGCTTCCATCACCTGCACATAGAGGCAGTATGGCTATTACCTGGGAATATGATCCTCTGTTCGTCGTCATTTCCGACGACAACCAGAGTCTCAGGGGCTACTATCTACACAGGGTACACCTAGCATCTGCAGGACTATCATACATTATTTTACGTACCTCAAAGCCTGTCAGTAGACTCATAAAAGCTTAATGCAATCCGCTTTCGACGGACGAGATTCTCTCCATCACCATACTCATCAGCATACGGTGTTCATCTGAGATGGCCGCTCGCCCCACAACTCCCTCAGAACATCCAATCGCACACCAGACGGTGATGGACTCTTTTGTCTGCTCTCTTCGGGAGCCGGGCACTGGGAGCTTCGGGGGTCAATGGAATTATCTTCTGGCCTCACCGGACTCAGAGAGGCCCTCCGCGATGACACTTCGGAGTCGCCCGCTTCCGGAGCGGAGGAGTCCGGAGGAGGCGTTTCGCTCTCCATCATCTCTGGAAGAAGATCCCCCGAAGACGAGCTCATTTGAGAGGGGCTAAGGCCCGAACTGCAAAGATATATGTGGTGGTTATTTTCTCAGAAGAAAAAGATGGCATACCTGTACTATTAAAGTATTTTGGATCACTTACGACTCGCTGTAGAATTGATCCCCCCGCGGACTTTGTGCGGCAAAAGCACCCCCCAAGGTAGGACCCTCTGTGGGAGACTTCTTCTCCCGTTTGGAAGCTTCGGCGTTCGAATCCCCGGACGCAGTCCTTTTCCTCCTCCGGTCGTCTTCCTTCATGGAGACGCTCGTTCCCTCGGTTAGAATGGGTAGCGTTGGGGGCCCGCGTCCGCCCGTATTATCCTCCCCAGTATCTTCCTTCAAGGGCTCCGGGCAAGGTGCGACCTGGAGCATCTTTTCCAATACCGGATTGTCCAAACCCTCAGGGAGGGGGGCCGAACACCGAATCAACTTCGCCTTTGTTAGCCAGTCCTGGTCAAAAAGCGAACTCTCAGAAATAACTTCGTAACAAATGATAGTATGTTCGGCCGGAAGATTCCTTACTTGTTCGGCGGCGCGGTTACTGCTCAGGCCCACGTCCTCGGTGATTTCCGGACACTCTACCTGAGGTCCAAAGAATGACTTGTACATCTCCTCATGCGTCAGGCCGAGGAAATTTTGAATGACACGCGGTCCCTCGGGATTGAACTCCCACAAGCGAAGGGGTTGGCGTTTGCAAGGCTGGACTTGACGAACCAGCATAACTTGTATTACCGCAACCAAACTAAAATCTCCATTGAAGAGATCTCGAATGCGGCTTTGCAGTATAGGCACGTCCTTGGCTGGACCCCAGCTCAGACCTCTGCTGATCCATGACATTAGTTGTGGTGGAGGGCCCGAGCGGAAAATAGGGGCGGCCGCCCACTTGGCACTTCTAGGAGCCGTGATGTAGAACCACTCCTGTTGCCACAATTCAGACACCTCTAGAATGGAACCTTTGGGCCATGGAGCTCCCGTCATCTTGCATATTGAGGCACCTCCACACGCTGCATGTTAACCCTCGATTATCTTCGGCTTTACTTCAAAGGTCTTGAGCCACAGGCCAAAGTGAGGGGTAACCCGGAGGAAGGCCTCACACACGACAATAAATGTCGTGATATGAAGAAAGGAGTCCGGAGCTAGATCATGGAAATCTAGCCCGTAATAAAACATCAAACCCCTGACGAAAGGATCCAGAGCAAGGCCTAGACCTCGGAGGAAGTGGGAGACGAACACGACGTTCTCGTTGGGTTCGGGGAAGGGGACGGCCTGCCCTCGGGCAGGCAGCCGATGCAAAACCTCGGCGGTTAGATATCTGGCCTCCCTCAACTTTTTGATGTCTTCTTCCGTGACGGAGGAAGGCACCCATCGGCCTTGAAGGCTAGATCCAGACATGATTGAAGGTTCGGAGCACCTGACCTGAACTTTGGGTGTTTGAGCTTGAGGTGGGAGAAGGATTTGATTGAGCACGGGAGGGAAAAAATAAAAGCCCTGTCCCTTTATAAAGAGGGTGAATATCAAGCGTCCTCTCCGTGGCCGTTTGGACTTGCCTATAGTCTAGGAGTCCTAGAAGCGGTTGGGTTACCCACGCCCGTATTGATGAGAATCTCGGAATAAGGGGACACGATCTCTGCTTCGACAAGACTTGCCAAGGAAACTGCCTTGCATGACACGCTGAGGTGGGACAATAAAACGATTCGAATGAAGGCTTGGCCGTGGTGCGATGTCACACTATGGAATACGTCAGCAGATTAGATTTGTGTAAATATTATTCTCTCTATGGCAATATGTGGAAACTTATTTTGCAGAGCCGGACACTATCTTTGTGTTCAAAATCTTCTATGAAGTACTTGGAGGAGGAACCCGCCTTGCAATGCCGAAGACAATTTGCGCGCCGGACTCGTCGTCATTGAATCCTGGTTCAGGGGCTACTGAGGGAGTCCTGGATTAGGGGGTTTCCGGATGGCCGGACTATACCTTCAGTCGGACTCCTGGACTATGAAGATACAAGATTGAAGACTTCGTCCCGTGTCCGGAAGGGACTTTCCTTGGCGTGGAAGGAAATCTTGGCGATACGGATATGTAGATCTCCTACCATTGTAACCGACTTTGTGTAACCCTAACCCTCTCCGGTGTCTATATAAACCGGAGGGTTTTAGTCTGTAGGACAACATACAGAACAACAATCATACCATAGGCTAGCTTCAGGGTTTAGCCTCTTCGATCTCGTGGTAGATCTACTCTTGTACTACCCATATCATCAATATTAATCAAGCAGGACGTAGGGTTTTACCTCCATCAAGAGGGCCCGAACCTGGGTAAAACTTCGTGTCCCTTGCCTCCTGTTACCATCCGGCCTAGACGCACAGTTCGGGACCCCCTACCCGAGATCCGCCGGTTTTGACACCGACACTAACCCTCTCCGGTGTCTATATAAACTGAAGGGTTTTAGTCTGTAGGACAACAACCATAACATACAATCATACCATAGGCTAGCTTCTAGGGTTTAGCCTCTCCGATCTCGTGGTAGATCTACTCTTGTACTACCCATATCATCAATATCAATCAAGCAGGACGTAGGGTTTTACCTCCATCAAGAGGGCCCGAACCTGGGTAAAACATTGTGTCCCCTGCCTCCTGTTACCATCCGGCCTAGACGCATAGTTCGGGACCCCCTACCCGAGATCCGCTGGTTTTGACACCGACAACTCCCGCTGACAGCTCGGACCCACCAGCTATATCTTCGCACGCAAGGAAGTGCCTCCTTATTACGCACAAAAAAATGAATACTCCCCTTGCTAGCTGGGACCCACCATAGTGGGAGGCTGACTTGTGGGCCTACTAAGTTGACGCGGACGGCGGGCTTTGTCAACTTAGTCAACAAATGATTCTATCACCAGTGACCGTTGGATTGTTAACATCCAATGGTCATCCTGCTTCTTCAACCTCTGATTTTCTTGCTCCAGCCATCTAAACCACCACGTGCTATTGCCCCCCGTGGCCAGTTGTGCTGCCGCAGAGGCCTCACCACCCCCTACTACTCCCACCGCTGGCCAGGCCCTGCGCGACGGCAGCCTCACACCACAGCCGAACTAGTGAACCCTTGTACTCCTCTCCGCGTGGGCATCCACTACCGCGTCTTCCCCGGCTCTGCATCGTCCCCTTCCTAGGCCTCGCCTTCGCCCACCGCCCTGGTGCTCTTGGCACGGCGTGGTCAACGTGGCCAGGGAACGACTTCCATCGAAAGAGTATTGTACGTGAAGAGGCTGACAGATGGGTCCACAGCAGCAGCAAGGAAGTGCCTCCTTATTACGCGCAAAATAATTATTCCTCCACCTGACAGCAGAGACCCACCAGACAGGCCACCGTATTTCACGAAAAAACATTTCCCCCCTGACTGCTAGGACCCACCAGCTACATCTTCGCACGAAAGGAAGTTCCTGACAGTCAGGACCCACCTGGTCGAGGCGTACGTAGCATTGTCATTTTGGTCGCGAACATGTACGTACATATTGGTTGATCGGTCTGTTTGCAGGCTGCAGCGATGAACCGTGGCCGTGTAAGGAAGGGCATGTGTCGTAGTATAGGCGCGCACGTGTCATAGTAGAGGCGCGCACATAGCATGTATACGTACGTATAGCGGCCAGGGTGCAAGAAAGTAAATACGACCACGTACGTACATACAGGCGGTGTCTTGATCACCTACTCGCGCATACGTACGGCCAGGGCTCGTGTACATGGTTGGGTCGGAAAGGGAGAAACTGCATCGTCGTCGTGTTCATCGGGAGGCAACGGAATGCATCGTGTTCATGGGGAGGCAACGGAATACGCCGTGTTCATCGGGAGCCAACCGTCTTGGACGGAACAACCGATGGAAACGAGGCCTGGTGTACCGCAGAACAGAGGAAACAGCCTTGTGTTTGACCAGCCACGGTCGAAACGGGATCCTACTCATCGGGAGGGGTCTAGCTTACCGCAAAACAAAGGAACAGACTTCTCTTGGACCTCCTACGGTCGAAACAGGGTCCTATTGATCGGGAGGGGTGTGGAGTACCGAAAAACGGAGGAAACAAACTTGTGGAGCGCTATGGTGAAACGGCTGTCATGTTCATCGGGAGGGGTGTGGCGTACCGCAAAACGGGACTCCACGGGATACTGTTCATCTCCACCGTCGACCTCCTCTAGCCTCCACGGGATACTGTTCATCCACCGTCGGCCTCCTCCAGCCTCCACCTGCGACTGTTCATCCACGGGCACCTGTTCATCCAACCTCCACCACTCCTCCACCACCTACTGGTCAACCAGTCCTCTCCATGGGGTATTGTTCAACCACCCCTCCACGAGATACTGTTCATCCAGCCCTCCACCGGCTACTGTTCAACTAGCCCTCCATGGGGTCCTATTCATCCAGCCCTCCACGGGGTCCTGTTCATCCAGCCTTCCATGGGGTCCTGTTCATCCACCCCCAACCAGCTTGATCGGTGTCTTGTTCATCCAGCGACAACGACTTCTACTACCACGGGGTCTTGTTCATCCAAACCCCCACCGGGAACTGTTCATCCAACCCCCCCCCCCCCCAACAACGCTCACTTTTCATCAAGGGAAGGAGGCAGCAGGGTTGGGATCGACTTCAGTTAGCAGCAGTAGCGAAGAAATCGCTCGGTTGGGTTTAGTTAACAGCAAGGGATCAATCGCTCGGGTTCAGTAACTTAGCTAGTGCAATCGCTCGGGTTCAGTTAGAGCCCAACGCCTCGCTCGGGTTCAGTTAGAGTGCAACGCCTCACACACACACGCGTACGTACGAGAGAAACGTGCATCTCTCGGCCCCCAACCACCCACCGTAACCGGGAACTCCCCCGATATTTTCCTCGCCCTCGCTTCTACCACGGTTTTTTCCGTCATGGATGGCCCAAAGAATGTCATGCAGCTGTGTCTCCGGCCCGCCCAGGACAAAAAGCCCATTTTCTGTCATGATTTTTTGTCATAGAAGTAGGAACCCACCACATCTATGATGATACCGGGTTTTGTCACAATTATCGTCATAGAAGTGTCATAAGCATGATAGGAAAAAAATTCGTTCGACCCAAAATGTCACGGATGTGTCTTTTTTTGTAGTGTCACATGCAATCAAAATATGTGACATGATATGGCCATCATCATCTTGTTCCTTTGATCTCCATCTCCAAAGCACCGTCATGATCTCCATTGTCATCGGCTTGACACCTTGGTCTCCATCGAAGCGTCATGGTCGTCTCGCCAACTATTGCTTCTACAACTATCACTAACGCATAGTGATAAAGTAAAGCAATTACATGATGTTTGCATTCCATACAATAAGTGACAACCATAAGGCTCCTGCCAGTTGCCGATAACTTCTACAAAACATGATCATCTCATACAATAACGTATATCACATCATGTCTTGACCATATCACATTACAACATGCCCTGCAAAAACAAGTTAGACGTCCTCTACTTTGTTGTTGCAAGTTTTACGTGGCTGCTATGGGCTTCTAGCGAGAGCCGTTCTTACCTACGCATCAAAACCACAACGGTGATTTATCAAGTTTGCTATTTAAACCTTCTTCAAGGACCGGCCGTAGTCAAATTTGATTCAACTAAGTTGGAGAAACAGACACCCGCTAGCCACCTTTGTGCAAAACTAGTTGCATGTCTGTCGGTGGAATCGGTCTCATGAACATGGTCACGTAAGGTTGGTCCGCGCCGCTCCATCCAACAATACCGCCGAGTCAAAATAAGACATTGGTGGTAAGCAATATGACGACCACCGCCCACAACTCGTTGTGTTCTAGTCGTGCATATCATTTATGCATAGACCTGGCTCAGATGCCACTGTTGGGAAATGTAGCATGCAATTTCAAAATTTTCCTATGCTCACGCAAGATCTATCTAGGAGATGCATAGCAACAAGAGGGGGAGAGTGTGTCCACGTACCCTCGTAGACCGAAAGCGTAAGCGTTTGACAATGCGGTTGATGTAGTCGAACTTCTCGTTCTGACCAATCAAGCACCGAATGTACGACACCTCCGAGTTCTGCACACATTCAGCTCGATGACGTCCCTCGAACTCTTGATACAGCAAAGTGTCGAGGGAGAGTTTCGTCAGCATGATGGCGTGATGACGGTGATGGTAAAGTGATCCGTGCAGGGCTTCGCCTAAGCACTACGACAATATGACAGGAGGCGTAAACTATGGAGGGGGGCGCCGCACACGGCTAGGAATCAATGTTCGTGTTCTAGCGGTGCCCCCCATCATATATATATATATAGGTTGGAGGGGAGGAGAGGCAGCCAAGGGGGCGCCCCAAGTAGGAGGAATCCTACTTGGGCGGCTCCCAGTTCGGCCTCCCCCCTTCCATATTCATCCGGAGGGGGGAGGAGGGAGGAGGGAGGAGAGAAGGAAGGGGGAGGCCGAATCCCTCCCCTTCTTTTCTCTCTTCCCCTCTTTCCTTTCCCCTTATTTTGGCCTATATGGGGCGCACCAGCCCCCTAGGGGCTGGTCTGTCCCCTTCTTGGCCCATTAAGCCCATGTAGTTGCCGGGGGGGATGCCTGGAACCCCTTCCGGTGACCCGATATGTACCCGGTACCCCCAAAACACTTCTGGTGTCCGAATATCATTGTCCTATATATGAATCTTTACCTCTTGACCATTTTGAGAGTCCTTGTCATGTTCGTGATCCCATTTGGGACTCCGAACAACATTTGGTCACCAAATCACATAACTCATAAAGTACAAAATCCACATTGAACGTTAAGCGTGCGGACCCTCAAGGTTCGAGAACTATGTAGACATGACCGAGACACCTCTCCGGCCGATAACCAGCAACGGAACCTGGATTCTCATATTGGTTCCTACATATTTTACGAAGATCTTTATCTGTCGTATCGCAATGACAACATATGTAATTCCCTTTGTCATCGATATGTTACTTGCCCGAGATTTGATTGTCGGTATCTTCATACCTAGTTTAACCTCATTACCAGCAAGTCTCTTTACTCGTTCTGTAATGCATCATCCCGCAACTAACTCATTAGTCACTTTGCTTGCAAGGCTTATTATGATGTGTATTACCGAGAGGGCCCAAAGATACCTCTCTGATACTCGGAGTGACAAATCCTAATCTCGATCTATGCCACCGAACAAACACCTTCGGAGATACCTGTAGAGCATCTTTATAATCACCTAGTTACGTTGTGATGTTTGATAGCACACAAGGTATTCCTCCGGTATCCCGGAGTTGCATAATCTCATAGTCAAAGAAATATGTATATGACATGAAGAAAGCTATAGCAATAAAATTGAACGGTCAATATGCTAAGCTAACAAATGGGTCATGTCCATCACATCATTCTCCTAGTGATGTGATCCCATTCATCAAATGACAACACATGTCTATGGTTAGGAAACTTAACCATCTTTGATTAACGAGCTGGTCTAGTAGAGGCTTACTAGGGACACGGTGTTTTGTCTATGTATTCACACATGTATCAAGTTTTCGGTTAATACAATTCTAGCATGAATAATAAACATTTATCATGATATAAGGAAATATAAAAGAACAACTTTAGTATTGCCTCTAGGGCATATTTCCTTCAGACGCTCTGCTTGGAACTGCCAACTGACAGCTCCACCATTCAATATAAATACGTATCCGGTTTGCGACTTAGAGTCATCTGGATTAGTGTCAAAACTAGCATCGACGTAACCATTTACGAAAAGCTCTTTGTCACCTCCATAAACGAGAAACATATCCTTAGTCCTTTTCAGGTACTTTAGGATGTTCTTGACCGTTGTCCAGTGATCCACTCCTGGATTACTTTGGTACCTTCCTGCCAGACTTATAGTAAGGCACACGTCAGGTCTGGTACACAACATACATACATGATAGATCCTATGGCCGATGCACATGGAATTAATTTCATTTTCTCTCTATCTTCTACAGTGGTCGGGCCTTGAGTCTGACTCGATTTCACACCCTATAACACAGGCAAGAACCCTTTCTTTGACCGATCCATTTTGAACCTTTTTCAAAACTTTGTCAGGGTATGTGCTTTGTGAAAGTCCTATTAAGCGTCTTGATCTATCTCTATGGATCTTGATGCCCAATATATAAGCAGCTTCATCGAGGTCTTTCATTGAAAAACTCTTATTCAAGTATCCTTTTATGCAATCCAGAAATACTACATCATTTCCAATCAACAATATGTCATCCACATATAATATTAGAAAAGCTACAGAGCTCCCACTCACTTTCTTGTAAATACAGGCTTCTCCAAAAGTCTGTATAAAACCATATGCTTTGATCACCTCATCAAAGCATATATTCCAACTCCGAGATGCTTGCACCAGTCCATAGATGGATCGTTGGAGCTTGCACACTTTGTTAGCACATTTAGGACCGACAAAACCTTCTGGTTGCATCATACAACTCTTCTTTAAGAAATCCATTAAGGAATGCAGTTTTGACGTCCATTTGCCAAATTTCATAATCATAAAATGCGGCAATTGCTAACATGATTCAGAAAGACTTAAGCATCACTACGGGTGAGAAAGTCTCATCGCAGTCAACTCCTTGAACATGTCGAAAACCTTTTGCGACAAGTCGAGCTTTGTAGACAGTAACATTACCATCAGCGCCAGTCTTCTTCTTGAAGATCCATTTATTCTCTATGGCTCGCCGATCATCGGGCAAGTCAACTAAAGTCCACACTTTGTTCTCATACATGGATCCTATCTCAGATTTCATGGCCTCAAGCCATTTATCGGAATCTGGGCTCATCATAGCTTCTTCATAGTTCATAGGCTCGTCATGGTCTAGTAACATGACCTCCAGAACAGGATTACGGTACTACTCTGGTGCGGAACGTGCTCTGATTGACCTACGAGGTTCGGTAGTAACTTGATATGAAGTTTCATGATCATTATCACTAGCTTCCTCTCTAGTTGGTGTAGGCATCACATGAACGTTTTTATGTGATGAGCTACTTTCCAATTCGAGAGAAGGTACAATTACCTCATCAAGTTCTACTTTCCTCTCACTCACTTCTTTCGAGAGAAACTCCTTCTCTAGAAAGGATCCATTCTTAGCAACAAAGGTCTTGCCTTTGGATCTGTGGTAGAAGATGCACTTCTCCGATTTTGGTTCGAGCTTATCAGGCTGAAGCTTTTTCACATAAGCTTCGCAACCCCAAACATTAAGAAACGACAGCTTAGGTTTCTTGCCAAACAACTGTTCATACGGTGTCATCTCAAGGGATTTAGACAGTGCCCTATTTAATGTGAATGTAGATGTCTCTAATGCATAACCCTAAAATGATAGTGGTAAATTGGTAAGAGACATCATAGATCACACCATATCTAATAAAGTATGGTTACGATGTTCGGACACACCATTACGCTATGGTGTTCCAGGTGGCATGAGTTATGAAACTATTCCACATTGTTTTAAATGAAGGCCAAAATCGTAACTCAAATATTCGCCTCCACGATCAGATCGTAGAAACTTTATTTTCTTGTTACGATGATTCTCCACTTCACTCTGAAATTCTTTGAACTTTTCAAATGTTTCAGACTTGTGTTTCATCAAGTAGATATACCCATATCTGCTCAAATCATCTGTGAAGGTCAGAAAATAACGATACCCGCTGCGAGCTTCAACACTCATCGGACCGCATACATTGGAATGTATTATTTCCAATAAGTCATTAGCTCGCTCCATTGTTCCGGAGAACGGAGTTTTAGTCATCTTGCCCATGAGGCATGGTTCACAAGTATCAAATGATTCATAATCAAGTGATTCCAAAAGTCCATCTGAATGGAGTTTCTTCATGCGTTTTACACCAATATGACCTAAATGGCAGTGCCACAAATAAGTTGCACTATCATTATCAACTTTGCATCCTTTGGCATTAATATTATGAATATATGTATCACCACAATCGAGATTCAACAAAATAGACCACTCTTTAAGGGTGCATGACCATAAAAGATATTACTCATATAAATAGAACAACCATTATTCTCTGATTTAAATGAATAACCGTCTCGCATCAAACAAGATCCAGATATAATGTTAATGATCAACGCTGGCACCAAATAACAATTATTCTGGTCTAAAACTAATCCCGAAGGTAGATGTAGAGGTATCGTGCCGACGGCGATCACATCGACCTTGGAACCATTCCCGACGCGCATCGTCACCTTGTCCTTAGCCAATCTTCTTTTAATCTGTAGCCCTTGTTTCGAGTTAGTAAGGTACGCATCAATAACATGTATATCAAATATACCTTTGTTCACTTTGCCATCCTTCTTATCCGCCAAATACTTGGGGTAGTTCTGCTTCCAGTGACCAGTCCCTTTGCAGTAGAAGCACTCAGTTTCAGGCTTAGGTCCAAATTTGGGCTTCTTACCGGGAGTGGCAACTTGCTTGCCATTCTTCTTGAAGTTCCCCTTCTTTCCCTTGCCCTTTTTCTTGAAACTAGTAGTCTTGTTAACCATCAACACTTGATGCTCCTTCTTGATTTCTACCTCCGCGACTTTGAGCACTGCGAAGAGCTCGGGAATTGTCTTATCCACCCCTTGCATATTATAGTTCATCACGAACCCTTTGTAGCTTGGTGGCAGTGATTGAAGAACTCTGTCAATAACACTATCATCTGGAAAATTAACTCCCAGCTGAGTCAAGTGGTTATGATACCCAGACATTTTGAGTATGTGTTCACCCACATAACTGTTCTCCTCGATCTTGCAGCTATAGAACTTGTTGGAGGCTTCATATCTCGCAACTCGGGCATTTGCTTGAAATATTAACTTCAATTCCTGGAACATCTCATATGGTCCATGACGTTCAAAACGTCTTTGAAGTCCCGATTCTAAGTTGTAGAGCATGGCACACTGAACTATCAAGTAGTCATCAGATCGAGCTTGCCAGACGTTCATAACATCAGCATTTGCTCCTGCAGCAGGCCTTTCACCTAGCGGTGCATCAAGGACATAATTCTTCTGTGCAGCAATGAGGATAATCCTCAAGTTATGGACCCAGTCCGTGTAGTTGCTACCTTCATCTTTCAACTTAGCTTTCTCTAGGAACGCATTAAAATTCAAGGGAACGGTAGGACGGGCCATTGATCTACAACATAGATATGCAAAAACTATCAGGAGTAAGTTCATGATAAATTAAGTTCAATTAATCATATTACTTAAGAACTCCCACTTAGATAGACATCCCTCAAGTCATCTAAATGATATGTGGTCCAAATCAACTAAACCATGTCCGATCATCACATGAGATGCAGTAGTCTTCAATGGTGAACATCTCTATGTTTATCATATCTACTATATGATTCACGTTCGACCTTTCGGTTTCCAGTGTTTCGAGGCCATGTCTGTACATGCCAGGCTCGTCAAGTTTAACCTGAGTATTCCACATGTGCAAAACTGTCTTGCACCCGCTGTATGTGAACGTAGAGTCTATCACACCCGATCATCACGTGGTGTCTCAACACGACGAACTTTTGCAACGGTGCATACTCAGGGAGAACACTTATACCTTGAAATTTTAGTTAAGGGATCATCTTATAATGCTACCACCGTACTAAGCAAAATAAGATGCATGAAAGATAAACATCACATGCAATCAAAATATGTGACATGATATGGCCATCATCATCTTGTGCTTTTGATCTCCATCTCCCAAGCATCGTCATGATCTCCATCGTCACCGGCTCGACACCTTGATCTCCATCGTAGCATTGTGGTCGTCTCGCCAACTATTGCTTCTACAACTATCGCTAACGCATAGTGATAAAGTAAAGCAATTACATGGCGTTTGCATTTCATACAATAAAGCGACAACCATAAGGCTCCTGCCAGTTGTCGATAACTTTTACAAAACATGATCATCTCATACAAAAACATATATCACATCATGGCTTGACCATATCACATCACAACATGCCTTGCAAAAACAAGTTAGACATCCTCTACTTTGTTGTTGCAAGTTTTACGTGGCTACTACGGGCTTCTAGCAAAAACCGTTCTTACCTACGCATCAAAACCACAATGGTGATTTATCAAGTTTGCCGTTTGACCTTCTACAAGGACAGGCCGCAGTCAAATTTGATTCAACTAAAGTTGGAGAAACTGACACCCGCCAACCACCTTTATGCAAAACTAGTTGCATGTCTGTCGATGGAACCGGTCTCATGAACGTGGTCATGTAAGGTTGGTCCGGGCCTCTTCATCCAACAATACTGCCGAATCAAAATAAGACATTGGTGGTAAGCAGTATGACGATCACCGCCCACAACTCTTTGTGTTCTACTCATGCATATCATCTACGCATAGACCTGGCTCGGATGCCACTGTTGGAAAACGTAGCATGCAATTTCAAAAATCTTCCTACGCTCACGCAAGATCTATCTAGTAGATGCATAGCAACGAGAGGGGGAGAGTGTGTCTACGTACCCTCCTAGACCGAAAGCGGAAGTGTTTGACAACGCGGTTGATGTAGTCGAACTTCTTCTCGTTCCGACTGATCAAGCACCGAACATACGTCACCTTCGAGTTCTGCACACGTTCAGCTCGATGACGTCCCTCGAACTCTTGATCCAGCAAAGTATCAAGGAAGAATATGAGTTCCATCAGCATGATGACGTGGTGACGGTGATGGTGAAGTAATCCGCGCAGGGCTTCGCCTAAGCACTATGAAGATATGACCGAAGGCGTAAACTGTGGAGGGGGCGCCACACATGGCTAACATTCGTTGGTGTGTGTTCTAGGCGCCCCCTCCCCGCATATATATAGGTGGGAGGGGAGCAGCCTTGGGCCGCCCAAGTAGGAGGAATCCTACTTGGGGGCCTAGTCCATATTTCCGAAGAGGGGAAAGGAAGAGAGGGGAGAGGAAAGGAAGGCGAAGGCCGACTCCCCCATTTCCTTCTCCCACTTGGATGGCGGCCTAGGAGGGGTGGGCTGGTGTTCCCCTTCCCCTTTGGCCCATGTGGCCCATTAACCTCCCGGGGGTTCCGGTAACCCCTCCGGTAGTCCGATAAATACTCGATACACTTCGAAACATTTCCGGTGTACGAATACTATCATCCTATATATCAATATTTACCTTTCGACCATTTCAAGACTCCTCGTCATGTCTGTGACTCATCCGGGACTCCGAACAACATTCGTTCACCAAATTACATAACTCATATAATACTAAATCGTCATCGAATGTTAAGCGTGCGGACCCTACGGGTTCGAGAACTATGTAGACATGACGACATCTCGCAACTAACTCATTAGTCACTTTGCTTGCAAGGCTTCTTATGATGTGTATTACCGAGAGGGCCCAGAGATACCTCTCCGATACTCTGAGTGACAAATCCTAATCTCGATCTATGCCAACCCAATAAACACCTTCGGAGATGCCTGTAGAGCAACTTTATAATCACCCAGTTACGTTGCGACGTTTGATAGCACACAAGGTATTCCTCCGATATCCGGGAGTTGCATAATCTCATAGTCAAATGAATATGTATATGACATAAAGAAAGCAATAGCAATAAAACTGAACGATCAATATGCTAAGCTAACGGATTGGTCATGTCATCACATCATTCTCCTAATGACGTGATCCTGTTCATCAAATGACAACACATGTCTATGGTTAGAAACTTAACCATTTTTAATTAACGAGCTAGTTTAGTAGAGGCTTACTAGGGACACGGTGTTTTATCTATGTATCCACACATGTATCAAGTTTCCGGTTAATACAATTCTAGCATGAATAATAAATATTTATTATGAATAAGAAAATATAAAATAACAACTTTATTACTGTCTCTAAGGCATATATCCTTTAAGAAGATTGATCCTTTATTTATGGAGAGAGAGAGAGGAAACAAAAAGGATGCTGGTGGCAGGACGATTGGGCTTCTATTTGTGGTTGGGCACCATTGAGCTTCAGTGGTAATTTAAGACTGGAAACAGAGCGACCACATGCAAGTCTAGATGCTAATAAAATTAGTTAAATGAAAAAATAATTGATGACGTGGCAAGTTGTTGAGGTGGATAGACCGCATGTAAGATAAAAATAGGATAATGTGAATGAACTATTTAGGTGTTATATAGATTCTGGAAAAATAGAACTGAACCGAGTCAAACCAGGTAACGCTGTACTACCATACACACACTGCCATGTAGGCCTGCCCCGAGCAGGCCGCCAGTGATACTGACACCGGGCCCCATGTATGCGGTATGCCGCCGCTGAACCCAGCCCTCCGTTTCCGGGGACACGAGTGCCTTTATAGGCGCCTTTTCTTTTGGCAGCCGCGTGGTCTCCCCCCGGGCCGTACATCGCATCTCATCGCCACATCTCGCACCAGTAGACTACCCAGCAGCAAAAATCCAAACGGAGACCGCCGCCGCGACGAAACCCTAAGCCCCCGTGCGGCCGGCGACCGCCGGAGATGGAAGACCTTCCGCCGGCCCCGCGCCGGCCGCTCTTCGACCTCAACGTCGCCATGGAGGATTTCGAGGAGGAGGAGCCCCAGGAGGTGGAGGAGGTCGTCGAGGTGGAGGAAGTAGTTGAGGAGGAGGATGAGGAGGAAGAGGAACAGGCTCCCAAGGAGATGATCATGGGGGAGGAGACGGCGGTGGCGCCGGCCGAGGAAGAAGACGCTATTGTGGAGAAGGAGGTCGTGGAGGAGGTGGGGGTGTCTGGGGAAGGAGGGGAGAACGAGGGGAGGAGGAAGAAGAGGAAGGAGTACGAGGTGTTCGTGTTTGGGCTGCCGCGGGGAGCCATGGAGGATGACGTCGCGGCAGCGCTCACCGAGGCCGGTGAGGTCGAGGAGGTGCGGCTCGTCCGGGATCCGGTGGAGCCGCAGCTTAACAAGGGCTTTGCCTTTGTACGCTTCGCCGAGGTTTGGCAGGCGAGGTGGGCTGCCAACGACCTCCGCACGGCCATGGTATTCTTTACAGCTACTGCATCCACTAGATTCTCTTCCCTAGCTCTGTAGTGTGAATTGCTGGAAAGTGGTCGGGTTGGGGAAAACACTGAACGAACTGGTCCTAAGTTAATGGCCTCTGGCCTTTGCGCAACATCTGAAGCATTGCCTTATTGGTTTCGATGAGAATTTGCTACGTACTAGGAACAAAGTGGTTGGAAAAAGGTTGAATTTTTAGTAAGGGAACTGTTGTACGGTCTCGCGCTTTATAGGGCTTAAGGTACTGTAGATAGATAAATAAGGGAAATCGAACAAGCTGGGTTCAATTCAAACTACTACCTTTGAGTTATTAGTTTATAATTGTTTGGCTGGCTCATTTTGTGCTAGAGATGTAGAAGGATATGGTGCCAGGAAGGTTTAGTTTAGAACTACTCCCTCTGTCCCATAATATAAGAGCGTTTTTTACACTAGTGTAGTGCGTTTTTGACACTAGTGTAGTGTCAAAAATGCTCTTATATTATGGGATGGAGGGAGTAGTACGTTGTAGTGCTAACGGCATATACGGTTAATCATTTCCTTTGCTAAAAGACTGGGCAGTAGTTCCTGCTGGCCCCAGCATATTTATTACAACAACAACAAAGCCTTTCAGTCCCAAACAAGTTGGGTTAAGCTAGAGTTAAAACCCATAAGATATCAAAACCAAGTCATGGCTATGGCATGTGGATAGCTAACTTCCATGCACCCCTGTCCATGGCTAAATCTTGGTGATATTATAGTCCTTCAGATCTCTCTTTAGGGACTCCTCCCATGTCAAGTTTGGTCTACTATGACGTCTCTTGCCATTATCAACACATTTTAACCGCCCGCTATGCATAGGCCTTTTTGGAGATCTACGTTGTATATGCCCAAACCATCTCAGACAATGTTGGACAAGCTTCTCTTCAATCGGTGCCACCCCAACTCTATCACATACTCCCTCCGTCCTTTAAAGAGTGTACTTCCAACTTTCTTGGAAAGTCAAACTTTTTTATATTTGACTGTGTTTATATAATAATACATCAACATTTATGCCATCAAATTAGTAGCATTAGATTCGTGATAAAATATACTTTCATCATATACCTATTTGATTTCACAAACATTGATATATTTTTGCACAAACTTGGTCAAACTTTGAGATAGTTTGACCCTCCAATAAAGTTGGAAGTACACTCTTTAAAGGACGGAGGGAGTACTCCCTCCGTTCCTAAATATTTGTCTTTTTAGAGATCTCAAATGGTTACCACATACGGATGTATATAGACATATTTTAGAGTATAGATTCACTCATTTTACTCCGCATGTAGTCACTTGTTGAAATCTCTAGAAAGACAAATATTTAGGAACGGAGGGAGTATATACCCACGGACATATAAAAATTGGTGGAATTAGGTCTAAAGAAGCAAGGTGGGACTATCTAATCTGTTTACAAACTTGTTTTATAAACATAAGCTGAATCTGCGAAACTTGGCCCCAAAAAACCAGTATCGCAGCGTCGTATGAAAATATGAAGGCCCATGCGAAGGCACAGCTGAATGACGGACGGCATGCGCAATCGAGTGAAGACTCCAACCCATGCATTGCATTAAGAGCACCCACAGTGTAGTGTTTTTGCTGCCTCTAAGCCTTCTCTCTCCTGTTAGAGGCAGCCTCCATACATTGCAGGCCCCAGCCTCTAGTCCAAAATCGTTAGCATCGCCTCGTAGGTCGTAGCATGGAGGCAGCCTCTAACGAATAAAGAAATTGAGAACCCCATATGTCAGTTCCAGGGAGCGGCTGTAGGAGAATAAAATATGTTGAGATTTGAGAAACTTGTTTTCTAAATCTGGTCCATCTAAAAGGTGACCGCAGCCTCTATACACTAAGTGCTTTTCTCTGACTAGCAATGTGCCCGTGCGTTGCAACGGATCCAAAGTAGAATAATACTTGTTCACAAACTTGAAAGAAAACACTCTAGTTTTGATGTACATATATCACAAAAAAATATTATGTTTCACTCAAAATATATTCCTCCGGCTGTTTTGATGAGGTGAAGGAGGGATGTGGTTGGTTTCAAGATACTAAGGGGTTTTCTGCAAATTAGAGCAGAGAAGTGGCCTATTGTTGCAAAAAGGAAATTACCTCACAGTCGGTGTGGATGTCCTAATTCCGCTCAAGAAAAACACATTGCATTAATTTTTTAGCACCTGACGTGTGCAAAGCCAACTGGGGGCACAATATATACATATATAAAATATACAACGTGTACTTTCATAACAGCTAGGTTGTCCAGTTGGTTACAGATGTTTGATTAATGTGCGCGGTTGTGAGTTCGACTCCAACCCGCGCATTGCATTAATTCTTTAGCACCTGACACATGCGAAACTAACTGGGCTTTTGAAGCAGTGCACTGCACAAACTCGGCCCATCAAGACGTTCGAATCGTTTTCTTCCTGCCACTCAGTTCCGCAGGTTGATTATACGAACATTTTTTCTGGATTGCAGGGTCGATTTCTAGAAAGCTTAGAGACTTTTCTGCAAAATGTCATGACCTTTCACAACAGCTAGGTCGTCCAGTTGGTTACCGATGTTTGATTGATGTGCGGTTGTGAGTTCGACTCCAACCCATGCATTGCAGTATTTTTTTAATTTTTTAGCACCTGACACGTGCGGAGCTAACTGGGCTTCCGAAGCAGTGCAGGTGCACAAACTTGGCCCGTCAAGATGTTCGAATCGTTTTCTTCCTACGACTCAGTACCGCAGGTTGATTATACAAACAGTTTTTCTGGATTGCAGGGTTGATTTCTAGAAAGCTTAGAGACTTTTCCGCAAAACGTCATGACGGACTGGACCAAGAATATCACCTCCCTTTATTAGTAGCTAAAATAGATATAGATTCAAGACAGGACTAAGATTTCTTTCCATATGTGATTTTGTTTCCAAATTAGGAGTCTTAAGTTAGGTAGATCTATATAAGAGCAGGATTGTAATATATGAAGATGAGAAATATTCTCTTCCCATAACCTATGCCTTCCTAATCCCACAAAACATGCTATCTAGCTATCTTGAGTGCTAGAGTGTCCGTGTTATGAGTTAAAGTCCACAACATTTCGGTCGTAGAGCTGATCCACCATGACATGAGATGAAAAGCATCACAAGTGATAACCTCATGGCATCCATCCTTGAACTGCAAACATCTACCATGGTCTTTGTTGTCGAGAAGATGTCACGAAGGATACTCCTCCGCGGCACGATTGAGCGGATATAGAAAGTGCTTGATCAAATCTTGTCTTTGATCTGTACGTAGTGGTGGAGACAACTGAAGTTTTACCAGTGAGATCAAAGGGCCTGGCCTTCATTAAATATGGTTCAGACAATGATGTTGCATGATCGACAGAAACTGTTGTCAACATGGTTTCAACTTTCAAGTTACTACCCTTGTCGTCCAATATATCAGGAGCAACAAAAAATAGGCCGCAACAGAGACATGGTAAATTGCGTGTCAGCGGAAGCACAAGGAAAAGTATTGGTAGAGGAACGAGAAACCACAACAGGAAGTCATTGGTTTGGTGCAGTCTAGCACAGAATTTATGGTGGTTGGCAGCACATAAAGTGTTACCCTCTGTCCCCTTTTACATGGCGCCCTCGTTTTGCATGATTTAACTTTGACCATGAACTTGTTTAATAACATGTGTCGTATGTCATAAAAATGATACCATGTTCAAATGCGAATCTGGTGATACAATTTTTGTGAAATACAACCCGTGTTTAGTTGGTCAAACTAATGGTCAAACTTCATTCTTGGAATGCGCATGTGCCATGTATTGAGGGGATGGAGGGAGTACTTCCTTGGATAAACCCATGTGCATGACAAACAATTGAGCCAGGGGTTGCCAAGTCAGAGACTCAATTAGTTATTGTAATTAGTATGAAAGTGCATGTGTATGTGAATGTGTGCATACATCTGATAGGTTATTTGGAGCGGGCATGTGCAAGGATCAGGAACTTGTGTGGTTTGATTATCTGCATCGTGCTGGAGCCAGGACATGTGTTCCATAGGGGTGCGATGGGAGTCTGTAGCGCGATGAGGTCTCAAGCTAGCGTAGTAGTGAGAGAAATTACTAGGAGGAAAGAAGATACAATGAAAGTACATTAGGGAACGCTGCCATGCAATGTGTCAGAAGGGCTCTTACACGCTTGAGTCAGGAATGCAAGGAGTAAATGTCAGGAAGGCTCCAAAATTTTAGTGTTAAGTGGAGCCAGAGTGGCAACATCCCCATCCATTTGGGGCTTAATTGGTGTGTTTGGTTCACCACCCCACACTATCAGTACAATCTACTGATGGACAAGGACCATCTGTAACCCCATAACAAAATATGGTTCGCAATGACTGCTAGTCAGTGGGGTGGTGGCGGGTGAAGTACTGCATTCTCAGACGGCAGCAGCTAGCAGGCTTCGTAATTCAGGAGAATCAGGAAGTAGAGTCTGCAGTTAATGGCATTTAGTATGTTACAGTCAAAGTCAATTTATAGTGGTGTAGTTAGAACGTACTCCCTCCGTTCACAAATATAAGATGTTTCGGATAGTTCATTATGGATCACATACAGACCGAAATGAGTGAACAAACACACTAAAACATGTCTATATACATCCGATTCACAAAAAAGTTAGAACTCCTATATTTGTGAACAGAGGGAGTATTATATACACGTTGGTTTCCAAGTTAAGTCCATGTCTTTGGGGTCAAAATTGGGTAGCTCTATGTAAGAGCGGGCATTTAAAGCAAAAATCTTTGGGCAGAAGCAAGAACCAATATATTCTCTTCTCCTTCCCTATGTCTTCCTAAGCCCTTGCAGATGGCATAACTGGCTATCTTCAGTACCGTAGTTATCCCTCTCCGCTCATGTATCAACGATTACAACTGGTAGTACTCAACATTCTTTTAGTTAGTATAATTTGATATGATCTCTTGTATGTCAGTATGTTTACATCTGTTAGATTATGTACTGCTGCTACCATTTAAAAGTTTAAGCATTTAGATGGGTAGTCTCGATTAGATTTTCTTTGATAGTAAAGCAATTGCATTTGCCATGCTGATTGTACTTTGTGATACTTTATTCAATATACTTGAAATTCTTGGACATGTTTGGTATTGACAATGAATGCTCACATCCATGTGTGTTCAATGAATGATACTTTTTAACTAGCCAATAGGACAGCACATATATATAACACCTCATTATGGTTTTCAGATCAAGGGAAAAGCTTGTGGAATATGCAAGAACAATGATAATGAGACCCTTCATCTTCGGAACATTTGCTTCGATTGGTCAAAAGATGATGTATGCTGTCTTACTTATTTGATACTCGCATTTTTTGCAAGCACCTTGCTATTTTGAGTAATGGTTGATCTCTTGCAGTTAGCAGAGAAGCTGAAAACCTTTGAGTTGGAAAACCTTGAAGATATCAATTTAATTGAGCACCCGGATAGAAAGGGAAGAAATAGAGGCTATGCGTTTCTTGACTTCAGCTCACATGTGGATGCTGTTGCTGGATTTCTTAAACTACAGAAAAGAGATTTGTTTCTTGGTACTGATGTTAGAGCACAAATATCATTTTCAAACACCATTTCACAAGATGATAAGGTTATGGAGAAGGTAAATCCACAAACGAAGTAGCTTTATCTTCTATTTGCTTCTGTAACTAGAGGTATTGCATGATCATGCCTTTTCCATTTAACATCTCTTATTATCATTATGAAATGTAGGTAAAATCTGTTTTCTTGGATGGCTTACCGCCTCATTGGGACGAAGACGACGTGAGGGAAAAGTTTGGAAAGTTTGGTGAAATTGATAATATACAACTTGCTAGAAATATGTTTACAGCAAAACGTAAAGATTTTGGTTTCATCAGCTTTACTACAAGACAAGCGGCATTAGATTGCATTGATATGGTCAATAAAGGTCGCTTTGGTGAAGGTAGTGGAAAGGTAATCCCTTTACGGTCTTTATTGTTGTGTGACTTCTACCTTTGGTTTATTTGCTTGAGCTATGGTTAGTTACTACTTACTACTTCCATACTTTCAGATCCGCATGAAGGCTACTCTACAAAGACCAAAGCCTACTTTCAAAAAGCCTTCATGGCAAGGGGATAATCACATGTTGGGCGTCAGGAGAGGATTTATTGGCAAAAATTATGGTGACAGAGAGCCCCACCCTAACAGATTCAGGCATTTAGGTCCTGAAAGACATCCTTATTCAAATCATAGCAACTACCCAGGGAGCAGAATTCGGGGAGGTTATGTTGGTAGGTTGCCTCCCATGGCGGTTGATGATGGAGAAAGACCTGTTTCAGTGCGAGAATACAGGTCTTACTACAGAAGAGATTCTACAGTACCTGGTTAGTTTCTTTTGAAAAATGTGTGTTCCTCTTTTCTTTTTTCCACGAGGTTACTGAAAGGGTTATTTTTAATGCTTGGTTGTAGACCCCCGCCATAAATATGGAAGGACACACCCGGGGAGCAGAATCCGGGAAGGTTATGTTGAGAGTCGATATGATAATAAATATCCAAAACATAAGCATGCAGCATATGAAGCATCAACCATGCAAGGAGATGAATACAGCAGGAGTAAATATAGACATTCATACTTGGAGAGGGCACATGATGAATCTTGCCCAGAATGCATTAGAGGTGATCATAACTCAAGTGCTTATCAGAGTGGGCATTACTCCAGCGCTGGCAAGGCTGGTCATCACTACCAGTGTGAGAATGTTGATGAATTTGCTGCAACCAGTGGTGGATCGGAGAAAGACTACTATAATAAGACAGTAAGTGCATGGTTTCCAGTTTTTAGGTTTTATTTGCATCCTGATGTTAATTGTAGGCTGACTCTGTGTTGTTAGGAGCATGAGCTCACGGTGGCTTCAACTTCTCAAGTAGCACCTCAGCGCAAGGAACCCTACCGCGGGGTGGTACGTAGTGTTTAATGTTATGATTTACTTAAAAAAAGTCTTACATTTAGATGCAGATGGAGTACTTGGCTGCTTGCTGGTTGATGCTGACTATTGGAGCGCTTGTGTTTCCTAGGAACAAGAGTTATTGCCTTCAAGTCCTGCGATGTGTAACTGTAGCGAATGCTACAAGGTAGCGAACCACAAAAGCACATCCTGAGATGCTTGTCGTTCTGATTTTGTTTGATTCTGATATTTTTCGTTGTTGTCTAGGGGCAGAAGTCAGCAGCAGCCCCTTCAAGCTCTCAAAGCGAGATAACTAGTCATTCCAATCCTCAAGTTGCTGCTCCCCATCGCCGGATTGCTAAACCTTTTCATGACCAGCGGAGGTAAGGCTGTTTTGTGTACGCATTGGATTTTGCTCTCCCCACAAAGAGAAGGCTTGTGACGTGAAACTGTGCTTGGTGTTTCCAACAGCTTTGTTCCTGATGAGTATGATGAGGTAGAGTACACAGTCAGGGAGCGCAGAGGCCGATATTTATCTGCAAGAGACGGGAGGAAATACTCTAGGCAAGGACGATAGAGCTTCCCAAGGCTTTGTTATAGGATTTTATTTATTCATAGCGTTGAGTTACCTAACTAGCTACCCCAACCTTGTGCATTGCTCGAGTGCCTTTGATGCGGACTCATACATTCTGAGTTATGACATTATATGAAACAATTTTACATGCCAAGCGTTTCTGATCGGCCGACAGATCACACCACGCGTGCGTTGTCAATGCCCCTTGAGAAAGCGAACATGTGGTTGCGGGCCCCATGGGGAGGGTCGTGACAAACGTATGACACCGGCAAGGCAAGCTCGTCACGTCGACACCATGGTCATGTGCCACTCACCCACCCACCTTCTCGTCCCCCCCCTGTCTACTACTATAACCGAAGACCCGTCATGCTAAGACTCGGGCTTTGATCGATCGACCAACGCTAAGCATTGGCCTTTTTACACTCTCTTTTTTGGGCCTCTTAAAGTTGATACTCTCTATAATGCACACAACACCAATAGAGAACCAATGGTTTTGCTGCTGTTAACTTGTTTTGTCAATCCTGAAAGCTTATTACGCGGTAATTTTTTAGGACGCCTCGATTTTAACCATCTTTGCTGTGTGTTGTCATGTCTTGAGGTGTCAAGCTTCGGACTTTGGTGAACCTTCCATCCAAACCGAACCATTTAGGACCCTTCTTATCCTTGATCACACTAGCAAGATTTTCTTCTCGGGCTTGCCATTGCTACCTGTACAGCGGGAATCGACATATCTATACCTATATCTATACCTATACCTATACCTATACCCAGTGGCGGAGCTTGGGCTGAATTTGTGGAGGGGCAAATGGGCTGAAGGGGCAAAAAACATAACTTTGGGCTGATTTTAACTGGACACATGGGCTGAATACTAGAGGATATATGCTAGCTTTCTCATGGGGGGGGGGGGGGGGGGGGGGGGGGGGGGGGGCGGGGGGCAACGGCCCAGGTTGCTCTTCACTAAGCTCCACCATTGCCTATACCTATACCTATATAATAATAATTAATATTAATTAATAATAATAATAAAGCAAGGTGATATTCTTAGTTTCGTCCCACTTAGATGATTATTTTCTATCTAAGGTGGTACTAAAATTGATGAGCGTTTCTGCCTGGGCCGTAACTCCTTTTTTCGTTCGTCCTGGGCCGAGCTAGGCTGCTCTAGCGAAAGATTATAATAAAATAAAAAGAAAATGTACGTTAGTACTAGGATTTGAACTCACAAACCTCCTTGAAAACATTGGGCTCTAGCCAGCTTAGCTAGCTTGTGCCTTCAACAAAAAGTAGGATCCATTCGAAATATCGTATGATAGGTCTGTGTTACGCCCACGATGCAGCTATATCTCTCACGTATCGAAGCACGACTTAGAGGCATAACCACATTGTAAGCAATGTCGCAAGTGAGGTAATCTTCACACAACCCATGTAATACATAAGGGAAAGAGATAAATAGTTGGCTTACAATCGCCACTTCACACAATACATGAATAAAGCATTACATCATCCAGATACAATCAAGGTCCGACTACGGAACCAAAATAAAAGAAGACTACCCCAAAAGCTACACAGATCCCCAATCGTCCCAACTGGGCTCCACTACTGATCAACTGAAAACGGACAACAAAATGAACACGGTCTTCATCGAGCTCCTCCTTGAGCTCGGTAGCGTCACCTGCACGGTTTCATCGGCACCTGCAAACTGGTTTTGGAAGTATCTGTGAGTCACAGGGACTCAGCAATCTCACACCCTCGCGATCAAGACTATTTAAGCTTATAGGAAGGGTAAAGGTATGATGTGGAGCTGTAGCAAGTGACTAGCATATATGGTGGCTAACATACGCAAATGAGAGCGAGAAGAGAAGGAAAAAGCACGATCGAACAACTATGATCAAAAGTGATCCTGGAACAACCTACGTCAAGCATTACTCCAACACCGTGTTCACTTCCCGGACATCGCTGGAAAGAGACCATCACGGTTACACACGCGGTTGATGCATTTTAATTAAGTCAAACTTTAGGTTTTCTACAATCGGACATTAACAAATTCCCATCTGCCCATAACCGCGGGCACGGCTTTCGAAGTTCAAACCCCTGCAGGGGTGTCCCAACTTAGCCCATCACAAGCTCTCACGGTCAACAAAGGATATTCCTTCACCCAAGACAATCCGATCAGGCTCGGCATCTAGGTTACAAGACATCCTCGACAATGGTAAAACAAGTCCAGCAACACCGCCCGAATGTGCCGACAAATCCCGATAGGAGCTGCACATATCTCGTTCTCAGGGCACACTCAGATTGTCCAAACTTCCAGTAGGCCAGCCCAGAGTTTCCCCTGGTGGCCACTGGCGGCTGACAGGTTGGACCAACACTCAGAGGAGCACTGGCCCCGGGGGGGAGGGGTGTTAAAATAATGGATGACCCTTGAGTCTGCAGAACCCAAGGGAAAGAAAAGGCTAGGTGGAGAATGGTAAAACCAATGTTGGGCATTGTTGGAGGAGTTTTATTCAAGGCGAACTGTCAAGGGGTTCCCATTATGACCCAACCGCGTAAGGAACGCAAAATCCGGGGACATAACACCGATATGACGGAAACTAGGGCGGCAAGAGTGGAACAAAACACCAGGCATAAGGCCGAGCCTTCCACCCTTTACCAAGTATCTAGATGCATTAATTAAATAAGAGATATTGTGATATCCCAACAAGTAAACATGTTCCAACAAGGAACAACATCTCCATGTTCCAACAAGGAACAAACTTCATCTTCACCTGCAACTAGCAACGCTATAAGAGGGGCTGAGCAAAGCGGTAACATAGCCAAACAACGGTTTGCTAGGACAATGTGGGTTAGAGGCTTGGCTCAACAATATGGGAGGCATGATAAGCAAGTGGTAGGTATCGCAGCATAGGCATAGCAAAAGAGCAAGCAACTAGCAAGCAAAGATAGAAGTGATTTCGAGGGTATGGTCATCTTTCCTGAAATCCCACAAGGAAGAAGAATGAGTCCATGAAGAAGACAAACGGACGTAGTCCAACGGATCCTCACAAACACGACGTTATCGGAACCAACCCGAAGAAGCAACACCGGAAAGGAGCAAACAACATAGTAAACAACCAACACATAAACATGGCATGATGCACAATCAAGTATGATGCATGTCCGGTATAATGAAGCATGGCATGGCAAAGTGCACAAACAATCCTACAAATTAAGTGGAGCTAACATGCAACTCCGTTGCATATTGACGAAACACCACATGACTTATTTAGTTCTCTCTTGTTTATGTACCCAACAAGATTAAATGTTGTTAGCATGGCAAAGAGGGTGAAGCAAATGAAAACTACCTATCTAGTCAAGTTTAAATGAGGCCGGAGACAACGAACAACAATTCTGGAAAATCCTTATATGCATATATTAGGTTTGGTACTGTTCTGCCCTAAACACAATTTTAGAGTTGTTAAACATGTAAAGTGATGCCACCATGTTAAACTAGGCATTTTTCTACCCCATTTACACATAAAGTTTATTTAAAACCGAGCTACGGTTATTTAGTTATGAATTAAAGCATTTTAGCATGTCCATATAGCAAATTTAAACAAACATCATTTTAAACATGTCAAACATGATTGAAAGTTTGATATTATTAAACTAGACAAGATTCTAAGCATTTTTCATATATTAAGTTTTTACATGTGATGCTTAGTTTGTGAGTTAAAATATGCATGAAGTTCAAGGGTGTTACTGCAAAACTATTTTACTGGAATAAAAGATAAATTCGCAGAATCTGGGAAAAATATAGAAGCAGGCCGAATCTGGGACAAGCCCAACAGCAGGAAGGAAAAAAAGGTGGGGCGCTGGGGTGGCCTCACCCATGGGCCAAGCCCAGTTTGCGGAGAGGGAGAGGCCAAGGCAGGCCGGGCGCCGCTGGGCTGGCAGCTGGGCTGGTCGGTGGACCTCGTGCGAGACACAGGCCAGGCGTGGGGCTGCTGCGGTCAACGCGACGACGAGGGAGCACTCGTTCTCGACAAACGAAGCAGTTCAGAGTTGCAGCGGCGGTTGAAACGAGCGGGTCCAGGGCAGAGCGTCGTTCTCCGGCGAGGTTCTTGGCGGCAGCGGCGGCAAGAGTCACCGGATCCGGGCGGTGGAGGTCTGGGATGACCCGTTCTGGCCGGAGACGAGGCCATGGGCGGCGCTGGCAGTTCCTGTCGGCGGCAAGAGATCAGGCCACAGGGAGCAGCAGGGGAAAAACCAGAAGAAACAGGGGGAGTGGGAGAAGAGGAGCGACGGGGAGGTGCTGGCCTGACGACGGTGGAGGCCACCGACGGCGCGGCGAACTTGTGGGCAGGCGGCGAGCTTCCTCCTTGGGCGGCAGCGCTGGTTCCCTGGTCGGACGTGGCGGCGGGGCGGCCATGGGAGGAGCTTGGCGGCGCAGGGCTTCGCGACTGCAAGCTCCTGGACGTGGGAGGAGGTGGCCATCGGGAACGGGGAGAAGGAGACTGCGGCGCGGGGCTTGGTGAGGTGCTGCTGCGCGAGGAGTCCAGCGAGGAGGCAGGAGGGCCAAGCCGTGGAGACCTCGGGCGGCTGCAGGGGCTCGGGCTCCTCGATCCAGATCGAGGCGAGGAGGGGGCTATGCTCTGGATTGGCTGGTGTTTGAACGAGAGAGGAATTTAGGATCAGGGAGAAAGCTACTGGTTCGGTGTGGAACCCGAGGAAGAGAGTGGCGGCGGTGGGATGGATCCCTAGAAATTTGGGATTTGGTCTAGGGTTAGACCAGCTATATATAGTAGGTGGGTTTGACTAGGGGTTATCTCGTCCCTCCAATCGTAATCGGACGGACGGAAAAAATATGTTAGGAAGTCCAATTAACAAAATGGAGACGTTTTGTAGATGTTTGGGGATGTTTCGGATCCAACGGTGACGAAAGTCCGGTTCGGGTTCGGGGAAGGTTTTCGGACGTGCGAGGGGGTCTGAGAACTGAGCAGAGAGGGGTTTTCGGACCGTGCGATCGCATCGGACGGCTCCGGACGCGAAGAGGGGATAGGTGGATGGACTAGGTGGGCTGTGTAGAAGGCCATGGGCTGAGAGGAGAGAAGAGAAGAGAGAGGGCCTGGCAGCAGTTTTCGGAGACCGAAAACGTCCGACGTGTGCCCGGCTATAATGCCGCTATAGTTTAACGTTGGGGCGTCAAACGGACTCCGAATGCGATGAAACTTGGCAGGCGACCTACTAACAATATAACAACACCACATGCCAACTTTCAACCCATTCCGAGAACATTTTCTGGCCACTTATAAAATAATATTTCGGATGTGCCGCGGGCGCGTGCGAGTGTGTGTGGGATCCGAACGGACAACGGACGGAACTGGTGACCCGGACGGATGCAAGTTTTGAAAACATGATGATGCAATGCGGATGATGACATGGCAAGATGCGACACACAAGCAAATGACAAGGCAACAACAACGAATCACTGGAAGACACCTGGCGCGTCGGTCTCGGGGCGTCACAACACTCCACCACTACGAGAGGATCTCGTCCCGAGATCTAGAATGGCACCGGAGGGAAAACAGAAGAGAAAGAGAAGAGGTAAAACTAAGTTGCTTCTTTGACAAACGAGTGAAACCATGAGCCTTGAGAGGTTGAACAAATTGAAAGAAAGAATGCAACGAGGAAGAGCGAAGTTGAAAGCACTCCGTTAGGGAAGAGGAACAAGGAAGAACAAATTCGGGCAGCACTCTGAATGAAAAGAAGGAGAATTGAATAAGAACTTTATAAGATGAGAAGATACTTGATGAAATCACAACACACTGCCTTCGAAACTATTAAAAGAATGGGACAAGGGGTAAGAAAGACCTCAGACAGCACTCTGGTTGAGAAGGGAGGTAAAACTTGATAAGATGATAGAACTTGAGCAAAAGGGCACAACACTCCGGTTAAATGGATAAACATGAAAAGAACAAGGTCCTGACAAACAAGAAGATGAGTTGAAGAGAGCAACATCACAAAGCCTCCGGAAGAAATATAAGAATGGACCCAAAAGAACAGAGAAGAAGGCAACAAGTTTTGCCTGAAATGAATTTGAGAGAGCATCCTTAAAAAGAAGGATTGAACGGAGTTGTTGGGAAATCAACAACGAAAAGAATAAACTTGATATGGTCTTATGGAATACATCTCAAATTATGAGGTGACAACCAGCCACTCACGGGAAAAGAATTGGATTGATATGAACAAGGGGACGAGAAAATATTTCACCGGGAGGATAAATAAGAACTTGGGTCCTATATGAGCACCATAAATAGCAACAATCCTTAGGGACGGTTTTAGGTGAAATATAGCCCAAGATAATTCCAGTGAAGGGATTGATGGATTTAAAATACCTCATTCTTAACAATATGTGAAACATGAAACATGAACTCAAATTATCAAGAATGACATAATACCACCTCCAATGATATGGAAGAAAGAATTGCACTCCGGATAGAAAGATGAAGAATGCTTGAACTCCTCTGAAAAGAAACTTGATGAACACTTCGAGAAGGAATTAAATCCTTGATGAACCATCATGTAGAACCTTCATGAAGAACTCCGGTAACAAAAGAATGATTAAACGGAAGGAAAGAGAAGTTGAAAACACAAGGTGAATCCTTGCAATGATTAGATGGATCTTCATGACGATATAATTGAGAGAATTTGGAACTCCGGGAAAGAAAGATGAACAAATGAAATCAAGAATTCTGATGAACCTCCGGAATAAGAAATTAATCACTTGGATGGAACAAGAATAAGAATTATGTTATGCGTATCCTTCACCAAATTAGATTGATGACAAGCAACGAATTTGGCATACTACTTATTCTCGTAGAAAGGATTAAGATAGATATAGCACAAACTTGGGAAGGTCTTCAACGAATCACCGGTCGGGATTGGAAAGAACGAATGAATTGATATGATAACGAAGGAAGAGACATCTTGAACGAACCACTGTAAGAATTGAAAACGATTGAAGAAAAGATAAAGAGACGCCGGGAAAAATTAGAAAACGAATGGAAATACTTAACAGAATTTAGATACCAGAGAACGAAGAGAACACGAGCTGATTACATGATATTTGATCGATGCACCGGTAAGATTTGGAGAAAGCGAGCTGAAAGCTGGAATGAATAATTCTGAGAAGATGGCTCCGGAGAATCAAACTGAAAAAGACTCCTGAATTACTCTGGATGGGTGAAAAGAATTCTCACAATCGAATACAATTATGAGAGGATGGCAACAAGCTGGAATCACGAATCTTGAAGAGAATGGAGCAAAATTGAGAGAAAATCTTCTTCGGTCTTCAAAATCTGAGAATTACGACGAGAAACACCACCATGAATTATTGAGGCACTCCGGAATAATCAAAAGCGAAGAGATTGAGCCAACGATGAAAAGAATTTAACCGATCTTGGAGAAAGGCATTTGACTGATGATAACTCATTCTTATGTCAAACTTTGAGAAAAATTTGAGGATAGCTCCGGGAAAAGAAAAGAGTCAGGTAAGATCCTGGTAAAAGACCTGTGGGTTAGGGCCCACTCAAAAGAAACACCGTTGAATGATTACTTGAAAAAGAGATAGCACCGATTGAAAAAATGGCTTGAATGAGGTAACAAGCTCGAAAGAGCTTGAATGAATGAGAATAAGCAGTAGCATCTTCTGAAATATGCTCAGCACTCCGGAACAAATGAATAGCGAGAGGTGAATGATTATGAGGTGCACCGACATGGAAAAAAACATTGAAACGAGGAAAGGATATGATCAACAGAGTTTGAATTGAATCCACCGGAGAAGAAAAAGGAATGACGAACTAGAAGAGCATCTTCATGTGAACCACCGAGTAGAACATTGAAAGAAAAGAATGAAGAGAAGTCACAAGAATAAAAGGATGTTTGATTAAGAAATCCGAGTTCTTGAAGAAAAAGGGTGGGTGGGCGGGAAAACAAAAGGCAACTTGGAACGAATGAAGCAAACACCGTTGACGAAAAAAAACTGATATTGGATCTTGCAAATGTAGAAATGATCGGATCCACTTGAAGAGAAACACACCGATTGAAAAGGATTGACATGATAAACTCGAAGATCGAGAAGGATCAGTATTCACATAGAAATATGAGAAAACCGTTTAGGAAAGGTATGGAATCAACATTTGACTTCGAAGCAACTCGAATACCACAACTCAAAAGCAAAACAAAGGATTGGCTTGCAGAATAAGCCGGAACAAACATATGATAGAGATTTCGTCTGAAGTTTTTATGGTGGGGCCCACACAGGCTCGATCGTACATCACCATCATGTACAAGGCAGTGCACATGACATACGAAGCGTCCCCGAGTCGGCATAGCCAAGGACTCTTTAAGACACAATGAGACCACTGTAAAACAAACCGTGGATAGGCGGACCACTAAGCGTCGAACCCCAATTTCATATCATACATCTGTCGGAAAGATATCCTAAGAGCTACTTGAATTCCCACTTATAAACTCCCGAAATTTTCCAGTTATGCAAGCAGGTGTTGGGGATACAGGGGAAGCATAATATCTCACCCAAAACTAACAAATCCTACATCCGGCTGTATCCATCCTTCAACACATAACCAAGAAACCTTCGGAAATCGTTTACCTCAACCTTAGAAAAGCATCCGTTATACGAGTTATGGCAATACTCCCGAACTCCCGCCCCAGTACTGGGTGGCGTCGAAGTTATCTCACCAATAACTGCATAAAAGAGATTTTCGATGTCGGCGAACCTAAACTCAGGTATTCCAGAACTGCAATGATAAAATTGTGACGACAACACCTCGGAGCTCAACTCCCCGGGACACTGCCACAACCCCTAAATGTCAGGAGGCACCAAGAACAATGTTCTTGTCACAAAACCATCGGGATGATTCCAAGATACCCGCGTGATCCTAAATTTTTTTAGTGAAATTTGAGAAGAGAAGAGTCAAAACTCTACGTCAGGATGCCTCACCAGAGCGACGAAGGGACTGAGGAGTAAAAAGAATCCTACTCTCCGATATATATAATCCTAAATGACTCAAAACATTTTTCTAGACTCAACAACGCTAGCGATTCAATCAAGCAGGGGGCTCCTAAAGTCGGGGAAGGCTCTGATTACCAACTTGTTACGCCCACGATGCGGCTATATCTCCCACGTGTCGAAGCACGACTTAGAGGCATAACCGCATTGTAAGCAATGTCGCAAGCGAGGTAATCTTCACACAACCCATGTAATACATAAGGTAAAGAGATACATAGTTGGCTTACAATCGCCACTTCACACAATACATGAATAAAGCATTACATCATCCAGATACAATCAAGGTCCGACTACGGAACCAAAATAAAAGAAGACTACCCCAAAAGCTACACAGATCCCCGATCGTCCCAACTGGGCTCCACTACTGATCAACTGGAAACGGACAACAAAATGAACACGGTCTTCATCGAGCTCCTCCTTGAGCTCGGTAGCGTCACCTGCACGGTTTCATCGGCACCTGCAAACTGGTTTTGGAAGTATCTGTGAGTCACAGGGACTCAGCAATCTCACACCCTTGCGATCAAGACTATTTAAGCATATAGGAAGGGTAAAGGTATGATGTGGAGCTGCAGCAAGTGACTAGCATATATGGTGGCTAACATACGCAAATGAGAGCGAGAAGAGAAGGCAAAAACACGATCGAACAACTATGATAAAGAAGTGATCCTAGAACAACCTACGTCAAGCATTACTCCAACACCGTGTTCACTTCCTGGACACCGCCGAAAAGAGACCATCACGGTTACACACGCGGTTGATGCATTTTAATTAAGTTAAACTTTAGGTTTTCTACAACTGGACATTAACAAATTCCCATCTGCCCATAACTGCGGGCACGGCTTTCGAAAGTTCAAACCCCTGCAGGGGTGTCCCAACTTAGCCCATCACAAGCTCTCACGGTCAATGAAGGATATTCCTTCTCCCAAGACAATCCGATCAGGCTCGGCATCCAGGTTACAAGACATCCTCGACAATGGTAAAACAAGTCCAGCAACACCGCCCGAATGTGCCGACAAATCCCGATAGGAGCTGCACATATCTCGTTCTCAGGGCACACTCAGATTGTCCAAACTTCCAGTAGGCCAGCCCAGAGTTTCCCCTGGTGGCCACTGGCGGCTGACAGGTTGGACCAACACTCAGAGGAGCACTGGCCCGGGGGGGGGGGGAGGTTAAAATAATGATGACCCTTGAGTCTGCAGAACCCAAGGGAAAGAAAAGGCTAGGTGGCGAATGGTAAAACCAATGTTGGGCATCGCTGGAGGAGTTTTATTCAAGGCGAACTGTCAAGGGGTTCCCATTATGACCCAACCGCGTAAGGAACGCAAAATCCGGGAACATAACACCGATATGACGGAAACTAGGGCGGCAAGAGTGGAACAAAACACCAGGCATAAGGCCGAGCCTTCCACCCTTTACCAAGTATCTAGATGCATTAATTAAATAAGAGATATTGTGATATCCCAACAAGTAAACATGTTCCAACAAGGAACAACATCTCCATGTTCCAACAAGGAACAAACTTCATCTTCACCTGCAACTAGCAACGCTATAAGAGGGGCTGAGCAAAGCGGTAACATAGCCAAACAACGGTTTGCTAGGACAATGTGGGTTAGAGGCTTGGCTCAACAATATGGGAGGCATGATAAGCAAGTGGTAGGTATCGCAGCATAGGCATAGCAAAAGAGCAAGCAACTAGCAAGCAAAGATAGAAGTGATTTCGAGGGTATGGTCATCTTTCCTGAAATCCCACAAGGAAGAAGAATGAGTCCATGAAGAAGACAAACGGACGTAGTCCAACGGATCCTCACAAACACGACGTTATCGGAACCAACCCGAAGAAGCAACACCGGAAAGGAGCAAACAACATAGTAAACAACCAACACATAAACATGGCATGATGCACAATCAAGTATGATGCATGTCCGTTATAATGAAGCATGGCATGGCAAAGTGCACAAACAATCCTACACATTAAGTGGAGCTTAACATGCAACTCCGTTGCATATTGACGAAACACCACATGACTTATTTAGTTCTCTCTTGTTTATGTACCCAACAAGATTAAATGTTGTTAGCATGGCAAGAGGGTGAAGCAAATGAAAACTACCTATCTAGTCAAGTTTAAATGAGGCCGGAGACAACGAACAACAATTCTGGAAAATCCTTATATGCATATATTAGGTTTGGTACTGTTCTGCCCTAAACACAATTTTAGAGTTGTTAAACATGTAAAGTGATGCCACCATGTTAAACTAGGCATTTTTCTACCCCATTTACATATAAAGTTTATTTAAAACCGAGCTACGGTTATTTAGTTACTCCCTGCGTAAACTAATATAAGAGCGTTTAGAATACTAAATTAGTGATCTAAATGCTCTTATATTAGTTTACAGAGGGAGTATGAATTAAAGCATTTTAGCATGTCCATATAGCAAATTTAAACAAACATCATTTTAAACATGTCAAACATGATTGAAAGTTGGATATTATTAAACTAGACAAGATTCTAAGCATTTTTCATATATTAAGTTTTTACATGTGATGCTTAGTTTGTGAGTTAAAATATGCATGAAGTTCAAGGGTGTTATTGCAAAACTGTTTTACTAGAATAAAAGATAAATTCGCAGAATCTGGAAAAAATATAGAAGAGGGCCGAATCTGGGACAAGCCCAACAGCAGGAAGGAAAAAAAGGTGGGGCGCTGGGGTGGCCTCACCCATGGGCCAGGCCTAGTTTGCGGAGAGGGAGAGGCCAAGGCAGGCCGGGCGCCGGTGGGCTGGCAGCTGGGTCGGTCGGTGGACCTCGCGCGAGACACATGCCAGGCACGGGGCTGCTACGGTCAACGCGACAACGAGGGAGTGCTCGTTCTCGACAAACGAAGCAGTTCAGAGCGGCAGCGGCGGCTGAAATGAGCGGGTCCTGGGTGGAGCGTCGTTCTCCGGCGAGGTTCTTGGCGGTGGCGGCAAGAGTCAACGGATCCGGGCGGTGGAGGTCTGGGACGGCCCGTTCTGGCCGGAGACGAGGCCATGGGCGGCGCTGGCAGTTCCTGTCGGCGGCAAGGGATCAGGCCATAGGGAGCAGCAGGGGAAAAGCCAGAAGAAACAGGGGGAGTGGGAGAAGAGGAGCGATGGGGAGGTGCTGGCCTGACGACGACGGAGGCCACCGACGGCGCGGCGAACTTGTGGGCAGGCGGCGGACTTCCTCCTTGGGCGGCAGCGCTGGTTCCCTGGTCGGACATGGCGGCGGGGCAGCCATGGGTGGAGCTTGGCGGCGCAGGGCTTCGCGGCTGCGAGCTCCTGGACATGGGAGGAGGTGGCCATCGGGAACGGGGAGAAGGAGGCTGCGATGCGGGGCTTGGTGAGGTGCTGTTGCGCGAGGAGTCCGGTGAGGAGGCAGGAGGGCCAAGCCGTGGAGACCTCGGGCGGCTGCAGGGGCTCGGGCTCCTTGATCCATATCGAGGCGAGGAGGGGGCTATGCTCTGGATTGGCTGGTGTTTGAACGAGAGAGGAATTTAGGATCAGGGAGAAAGCTACTGGTTCGGTATGGAACCCGAGGAAGAGAGTGGCGGCGGTGGGATGGATCCCTAGAAATTTGGGATTTGGTCTAGGGTTAGACTAGCTATATATAGTAGGTGGGTTTGACTAGGGGCTACCTCGTCCCTCCGATCGTAATCGGACGGACAGAAAAAAATATGTTAGGAAGTCCAATTAACAAAACGGAGACGTTTTGTAGATGTTTGGGGATGTTTCGGATCCAACGGTGACGAAAGTCCGGTTCGGGTTCGCGGAAGGTTTTCGGACACGCGAGGGGGTCTGAGAACTGAGCAGAGAGGGGTTTTCGGACCGTGCGATCGCATCGGTCGGCTCCGGACGCGAAGAGGGGCTAGGTGGATGGACTAGGTGGGCTGTGTAGAAGGCCATGGGCTGAGAGGAGAAGAGAAGAGAGAGGGCCTGACAGCAGTTTTCAGAGACCGAAAACATCTGACGTGTGCCCGGCTATAATGCCGCTATAGTTTAACGTTGGGGCGTCAAACGAACTCCAAATGCGATGAAACTTGGTAGGCGACCTAGTAACAATATAACAACACCGCATGCCAACTTTCAACCCATTCCGAGAATATTTTTCGGCCACTTATAAAATAATATTTCGGACATGCCGCGGGCGTGCGAGTGTGTGTGGGCTCCGAACGGACAACGGACGGAAATGGGGACCCGGACGGATGCAAGTTTTGAAAACATGATGATGCAATGCGGATGATGACATGGCAAGATGCGACACACAAGCAAATGACAAGGCAACAACAACGAATCACTTGAAGACACCTGGCGCGTCGGTCTCGGGGCGTCACAGTCCGCCATGTATCGTAATGGGTCGGCCACTCGACTTCGAAAGCAGGGGAAAAATAAAACATGCGGACAGGGGTTCGAACACGCACGATCTTCACTCCTATCTCTTGGGCTGTAGACAGCTAAGGCAACATGTGTGTGTGATAAAAATATGATTCATTTAGCAAATAGTACAACCTCGCTCCTTTGAACCCAATCAGCCCAATTTATATACCGTGTGAGCTGTTGTAGCAACCCGACCTCAAATGGTCAAGTCTCTGTGCTTTAGTGTCATCCCTGGATCAGTAATGCTGACACACACAGTACTCGAAGGATTCATAACAGAGTAGCAATCACACACTTATTACATCGAATGTCTCCAAAAGAGAACTTATTACAATAATATGGCTTAAGGCCATCTAATACGATAACAACGGAAGGCTTGGAAGATAAAGTGAGTCCATCAACTCCAACGGCATAGCTGAGCTGCACGGCAACGACCTAGCGAACCTTACTCCTCGTCTGAAAAGTCTGCAACATGATACGTTGCAGCCCGAAAATGGGTCACCACATAGAATATGCTGGCAATGTAACACAGTAGAGCAATGAACATAATAATGCTAACACTATATGCAATGTGGCTGGTGGAGGCTGTATGGTTAATATGTTTTTGTGAAAAGCCAATTTTTCCCTACAACAAAGGAATACATTTTATTTTAACTATCATGGTAGTTGAAACATCATTGGGAAGGTTCCTCCAACTCAATCCCAATTAAAGTAATTCATTAACCCATCCAATTAAATTAGGGTGATGAGATACGATAGGATAATCCAAATACTAGATACTCAAGATGTCCATAACCGGGGGCACGACTAACCATGATTAGATTGTACACTCTGCAGAGGTTTGCACACTTTTCCCCACAAGACTCGATCTCCTCCATTGGATTTCTCGCATTACATGATGTTTGAGAAAAGGATGATCGAGACACAGTCTTTCAGGAGCATTAACTCTTTACTCTGGGTGGACAGTTACACCTACTTTCCCTCTACATCTGCTAGCCCACCACAGAAAGAGGTCACACAACCTACTCATACTATGCCAGAGCCCATAATGTCTTGTGGCTGCACACAGAAGTTTCTAGCATGAATAATCTTAAGATCCCTTTGAGCCTGGGTGGCGGACCGTAGGAAAATCACACGGGTACTCCGGGATATCCTAGAACAACACTGGATTCTCCGGGTGCCCACAAGCAATCCACCCAGATGTGTATTAAAGTTACCACCTTAAGTTGAACTATTAATTAACAATCTCACATCTGTCATGGATACACTCGAACCCAATCCACGTCTACGAGCATAGCATAACAATAAAGGCATAACGTAGAAGTAACTCCCGAGGGTTTGATAATAAAACAGGTAATAGGTTCTGCCTCATCATCTACTTCCCAATACCCACAAGTTAATCACTTCCTAATCATGCAGTGTTTGAGGATTGGAACTAATGCATAAAAACTGGGTATGAAAAGAGTATGATCAATGTGTTACTTGCCTTGCTGATGACCCGCAAAACCTAGGGACTTGTAGTAGCACGCTTGACACTCTAGGTGTTCGATCGCAAACAAATAATAGCATACATAAGCAATCAAGCAAAGATGCACGGGTAAAACTCAAATAAGAAGATCTAACCAGAAAGTTCAACTTAAGAACTCTGGTTTGCAAAAAGAATCAAATCAAATGGAGCAACGAAACTCAAACTGCGAAGAAAACAAGATCGGTTTACTAATATGAACTAAAGTCAAATTTTATAGTACGAAAATCTTGTTCAAGTTGGTTAAATGGAAAGAGGGTTTCGAGACGAAGATCTAGGCACTTGAATCGCCTGATTCTGATAAATGAGCGAAAAGATAAACTAAAACGAAAATCGGATGAGAAATCGCGATCGAAAATAATCGTGAAAAACCCAAGAAAAAGAAAAACTAACGAGCAGGCTAACGAACGAACGTTTGCTGTCTGCGGCTAACGGGCGAAAACCGTTCGTTAAAACGAACGTACGGATGAACGTCCGCTATTTAACCTAACCAAAAAACCGATCTAAAGAAATAAATCGTTTTTTAAACCGGATCTAGATCTAGGGTTTACCGGAAAAAAAACCGACAAGAAAAAAAAAGGCGGCGGCTCCGGCGAAGTCGGCGGCTGGCGCGGTGAGGCGGCGCAGCGCGCGGCTAGGGTTTGGGAGGTGCGGGCTGGCTGGCGGCGGGGTGGGATGCGACTCGGGCGACTTATAAGGCGGCCTGCCCTGGGGAGTCCGGGCCGGACACGACCTGTAGGTCGGTTGACATTTTTTAAATAATTCCGTCGTGCAGAAAAAGAAAGAAAAGAAATACTAAACGGACTCCAAAAATTCCGAAATAAATTTTCCTCGTCATCTAAAAATATGCCAGACAAGGTGAACATTTATTTGGGCCTAAAATGCAATTTTGAAAAAGACATATTTTTCCTATGCAAATAAAATAGAAATAAAATTTGTAACATCCCAAATTTTCAATTTGGAATGTTATACATTAGATCATCAATGCATATCATATTTCTTTTGCATTTTGGTTGATCCTAGAAATTCTACGCAACTCAATGACCCACGGAGAGAGTTGGGGATTTCGATATTTTCATATTTGAGTTCTCTCAAATTTTGAGAATAGGATCATTTGATTTTATTTATTTTATCATCAATTATTTCTATTACAAAACTATGAGAGAGGGAATAAAATGACTTTCCCAAAATAAATAAATATTGAGGATTTAATAATAAAATCAAATAAGATTCTATTTCGTAGTTTTTTGGTGTTTTATTTGATTTAGGAAAAATGTGCGTTTTTCAAAATTGCATTTAGGTCCCAAATAAATGTTCACCCTGTGAGGCTTGATTTTAGAAGCGCGTGGAAATTTATTTCGGAATTTTTGGAGTCCGTTTAGTATTTCTTTTTTCTTTTTTCCGAGCGGAATATATATATATATATATATATATATATATATATATATATATATATATATATATATATATATATATATATAACGCGCCGCGCGCCGATTGGGCCAAGGCCCAGCCGACGGCCCACCCCGCCGCCTGCGTCTCCCTCCAGGAGACCGGAGCCGCGCCGCCGCCGAGTCTAGCTCGGGGCCGCCGCCGTGCCCCCTCCCCCAAGGCAGCACCCCCTCCCTCTCTTAAATACCGAGCCGCCCCGCCGCCCCTCACCTCACCCCGCCCCGCTCTGCCAAGCCGCACCCGCCTCGCCGCCTGCGCTGCTGCCTCTGCCGCCGCACGCCGCGTGCCGCCGCCGTCGCTGCCGCTGCAGCGCCACCCCGCTGCCCCGCATAGCCACCGCCGCCGCCGGAGCCCCGCCCCGCCGCCGGAGTACCTCGCCGGAGGTATAGCCGCCGACGTTCACCGATCCGTTCGTTTTAGCGAACGTGTTCACCGGTTAGTTTCTGTTAACGAACGTCCGTTCGATTAACTGTTCGTCAGTTTTCTTTTTCTCGGATTAAATCCGCGATTTATCTGATCGCGATTCCTGATCCGATTTTCGTTTTAGTTTATCTTTTCGCTCGTTTATCGGAATCAGGCGATTCAAGCGCCTAGAGTTTCGTCTCGAAACCCTCTATCCGTTTAACCAACTTAAATAAGATTTTGCTACTGTAAAATTTGCCCTAGATCCAGATTACTAGAACGAAGTTGTTTTCTTTCGCCGTTTGACTTTCGTTGCTTTGTTCGATTTGGTTCTTTTTGCCAACCGGAGTTCTTAAGTTGAACCTTCTGGTTATATCTCTTATTTGAGTTTTACCTGTGCATTAGATGAGTACTTATTGCTTGCTCGTTTGTTTGTTTGCGATAGAGTATCCGGAGTGCGCCGCTTGTTACTTCGAATCGCTAGGTTTCCCGGATCATCAGCAAGGCAAGTAACACTTTGATCATACCTTTTTCTACTACCCAGTTTTATTGCATTAGATCAATCCTCACACATTGCATGATTAGTATCTAATTAAATTGTGGGATGGGAAGTAGTTGAGGTAGTACCTATTACCTGTTTATTATCAAACCTTTGGGAGTTACTTCCGCGTTTGCTTATTATGCCATGCTATGCTAGTAGACGTGGATTGGGTGAGTGATATCCATGACAGATGTGAGTTTTGTTAATTAATGGTTTATCTAAGGTGGCAACTTAAACACACATATGGGTGGATTGAGGCACCTGGGTATTCCAGGACTTGCCTGTTTTCTTTTGGACCGCCACCCAGGCTCAAAGGGATCATAAGACTATTCATACTAGAAACTTCCGTGTGCAGCCACAAGCTATTATGGGCTCTAGCATAGTTGACTAAGTTGTGCGAACTCTTACAGTGGTAGACTAGCAGATGTAGGGGATGTAGGTGGTACGGTCTACCCGATCGTAAGGTGCTAGCGCTTCTGAAAGACTATGTCTCGATCATCCGTCTTCTCAAACACCATGTAGTGCGAGAAACCAAACGGAGGCGATCGAGGCTTGTGGGGAAAAGTGCGCAAACCTCTGCAGAGTGTAACAAACTAATCATGATTAGCCGTGTCCCCGGTTATGGACATCTTGAGTATCTAGTACCTGGATTATCATGTGAATCTCAACATGTTACTCTAAATTAATTTTGTTGGGTTATGTTTAATGTTGATGCTTAATTGGGATTGAGAATGCTGTCAACCATTCTCAATGTTTAACAACTACCATGATAGTTAAATAAATTTTATTCCTTTGTAGTAGGGAAAAATTGGCTTTTCGCAAAAACATATAACCATAGAGCTTTTCCACCAGCCATATATGCATATAGTATAGCTGTTTCATTCCATTACTCTCTATGTGTTACCTTGCCAGCATATTCCATGTGCTGACCCGTTTTCGGGCTGCAATGTTAATGTTGCAGACTTTTCAAACGACGATTAAGGAGTTTTAGGTCGTGGTCCTATACTCAGTGATGCCGTTGGAGTTGATGGACTCACTTATCTTCCAAGCCTTCCGCTGTTATCATTATTAGATGGCCTTAAGCCATATTTATTGTAATAAGCTTTCTTATGAGACACTCGATGTAATAAGTGTGTGATTGCTACTCTGCTATAAATCCTCCGAGTACTGTGTGGTGTCAGCATTACTGATCCAGGGATGACACCGGAGCACAGAGATCAGACTGTTTGAGGTCTGGTCGCTACAGAGATGGTATCAGAGCACACACTGACTGTAGGACACGACCACTAAGTTAAAAGACCTAGATCACTATTCACTCTCTTCTTCTCTGACTCCTCATCTTTTCTACTCTTTAGGATGGCGGATGCAAGGAACAAGTTCACACAACCGGATGAAGATACACCCTTTGGACGTCACTTGAAGGAAGTCACTAGATACCTGAACATAGGAGTACCAAGCTTCACGGGAACCTACAACGCCACTTTACCTAAAGAAGAGCGCTGGATGATTCAAGTTCAAGTTCCAGGAAGGACGTTCATGCCAGTCACTGAGCCCATCGAGTTTTCTTTTGATGCACCAACTTGGAGTCTAGGAAAAAGCATGGCAGCTCACATCGCCATGGGACGCATTGGAGAAGTCTACCGCAAGGATCTCAAAGATACTATCTACCAGATTTGTGGGTGCCGAGATGAGCACTGGGAGATGATCAGCACCAGGAATGATAGATCAATCGCAGCTTTTATCCAGGAGCTAAACCAGCACATTCGACGACAGGAGAACCAGATGTGCGCCGACATGATAGATCTGAAGAAGGCTAAGACAAGAATCAAGGAACTGGAGGAAGAACTCAAGGCTACACGTGAAGATTATGAAGAAGAAATTGAAGTATTGGTGGAGAAGAATGACGACCTGATCAAGAAGATTGGAATATTTATAGGAGGCCCTACGCCAGTAGATAAAGACGAAGAACCCCAGGAAATTAGCCCGGAAGACTACATCATCATCGACGGCACCGACTCGGAAGCAGATAGTAGCGATGATGACTATGTTGATGAAGCTGGAGCAGATATCATGGAGTCTGCAACCGAAGAATATTTCTAGTAGACCACCTCATCAGTAGTAGTAGTCCACCATGTAAATATAGTAGTCCGAGCACTTTTGCGATAGTTAGATCGATTGTATGCCTTTGTTTGATTGATTGAAGTGAATTGTTTGCTTTTGCCTCATGTGCATATGGGTAGTGTTTTCTCTTTAGACCCCCTCTATTCTTATATCTCATCTTTTCTAAACCCACAGACGCCTCCGAGACGTGACCCCGGATTTGCCTTCCCACCGGAGCTCACCCAGTTGATCCAGCAGTAGAACACATTGATGCAGTTGCTAGTCCAGAACCAGAATCAGGGGAACAATATCAACAACCCGCCACCACCACCACCACCTGTTGACCACTTAGCCCGTTTTCTTAGACTGAATCCGCCGGTGTTTTCCAGTAGCACCGAGCCGATAGTAGCAGATGATTGGCTCCGCAAGACAGCTAGGGTGTTGACCACAGCAGGATGCATAGATGCGGAGAAGGTGAAGTTTGCCGCACATCAGCTAGAAGGACCCGCAGCATCATGGTGGGAGAATTTCATAGCCACTTTCCCAGTCGACACTGTCACATGGGACCAGTTTCAGCAGGCTTTCCATACTGCCCATGTTTCAGCAAGAGCTATGGCCATGAAGAAGCGTGAGTTTCATAACTTGCGCCAAGGAGGATGGACAGTTGGCCAGTATGTGGAGGAATTTAGTAAGTTAGCACGTTATGCCCCAGATGACGTCGCTACGGATGCAGCTAAGCAGGAGAAGTTTCTGGAAGGACTGAATGATGAGTTGAGCATGCAGTTGATGGTAGCCACCTTCAACAACTACCAGAAGTTGGTAGATCGTGCTCTTATGATTGAAGGGAAGCAGCAACAAATTGAGAATCGTAAGAGGAAATATGGACAAGGAAAGTACAATTCAGGAGCTCAGCAAAAGCCACGTTTTACCCCTAGACCGGGAGGACACTTTCAGCATACCCATGGAGGAGGTAGCTCGCACAATCACAATGGCACCAAGAATGGTAATGGCAATGGAGGAAGCAATGGCCAGAACCGCACCAACCCCTCAACCCCAGCCAAGAAGGACTTGAACCAAGTCACCTGCTATAAGTGTTCGAAGACCGGACACTATGCCAATGAATGCCCTGAAGGCCAAAATGGCAATGAAAGTTCTGGGAAGAAGCCGAACCCTTTCAACAGGGGACAGGTGAACCACGTTAGCGTGGAGGAGGTTGAAGCTCAGCCCGATGTAGTAATAGGTAAGTTTTTGGTTAAGTCATTTACTGCACTCGTTCTTTTTGATACTGGTGCATCACATTCATACATCTCAAAGGGATTTGTGGATAAATACAACCTATCAACCCAAGCCCTTAGGTCACCCATGTTAGTAACCTCGCCTGGAGCAGAGTATGTGGCTAGTCTATGGTGTGATCGGTTACCATTAAGGATTGGTAACTATGTTTTTCCCTCAGACCTAATAGTATTGGAATCTCAAGGATTGGATGTGATATTAGGCATGGATTGGTTATCAAAGTATGAAGGGAATATTGAATGTGCTAGTAAGTCAATTTTGCTTACCACCCCAGAAGGGAGAAGGATCAAGTATGTATCCCGGCATGTGCCAAAGAGGACCCAAGTAAATTGCCTAACAGGAGTTGTGCAGGAGGAAGTACCAGTGGTAAGAGATTTCCCTGATGTATTTCCAGAAGAGTTGCCAGGCATGCCACCGGAAAGAGATATCAAGTTTTTGATTGAGCTATTGCCAGGCACAGGGCCAATATCAAAGAGACCATATAGGATGCCAACAAAGGATTTGGTGGAAATTAAGAAGCAGATTAAGGAGTTACTGGATAAGGGATATATTCGCCCAAGTTCTTCACCTTGGGGATCGCCAGTACTTCTAGTGGAGAAGAAGGATGGATCGTTAAGGATGGTTGTTGATTATCGAGGATTGAATGAAGTAACGATCAAGAACAAGTACCCACTACCAATGATCAACGATCTGTTTGATCGATTGCAAGGAGCTAAGGTATTTTCCAAGATCGATCTGCGATCAGGATACCACCAGTTGAAGATTCGAGAACAGGATATTCCGAAGACAGCTTTTACTACCAGATATGGGCTATATGAGTACACCGTTATGTCATTTGGTCTGACTAACGCACCTGCCTATTTTATGAACATGATGAACAAAGTGTTTATGGAGTTTTTGGATAAGTTCGTCGTAGTGTTCATTGATGATATCCTGGTTTACTCGAAGAATGAAGAGGAGCATAAGGAGCATTTGCGTTTGGTACTTGGAAAACTCAGAGAACATCAATTATATGCCAAGTTCAGCAAATGTGAGTTTTGGTTGAAGGAAGTAGGATTCCTCGGACATGTTATATCTGGTGAAGGTATAGCAGTAGATCCCGCTAAAGTTGAAACCGTGACCAAGTGGGAAGCCCCAACAACAGTTGGAGAGATCCGGAGTTTTCTTGGACTCGCAGGATACTATCGGATATTTATTGAGAATTTCTCAAAAATTGCGAAGCCTATGACAGAGTTATTAAAGAAGGATACCAAGTTCATATGGACAGAAGAGTGTGAGGCTAGTTTCCAGGAGTTGAAGAAACGTTTGGTTACCTCACCAGTGTTGATTTTGCCAGATCAAACCAAGGACTATGAGGTGTATTGCGACGCTTCACGTCGAGGACTTGGAGCAGTACTTATGCAGGAAGGGAGAGTTGTTTCATATGCCTCAAGACAACTGAAGCCTCATGAGTTAAATTATGCTATGCATGATTTGGAGTTAGTAGCCGTAGTGCATGCCTTGAAAACATGGAGGCATTTTCTCATTGGAAATCATTGTGAGGTGTACACAGATCATAAGAGTTTAAAGTACATTTTCACACAGAAGGAGTTAAATCTCAGACAAAGGAGATGGTTGGATCTTATCAAGGATTATGATATAAAATTGCATTATCACCCCGGAAAGGCTAATGTAGTAGCTGACGCATTAAGCCGCAAGAGCCATGTCAATATGTTAATGATAGGAGAAATACCAAGGGAGTTAGCAGAAAATCTTCGTGAACTATGTTTGGAAATAGTTTTGAGAGGCTATGTAGCAGCATTGGAGATTCAGTCAACTTTGATGGATAGAATCAGAGAAGCTCAGAAAGCTGACAGAGAGATTGCCGCTATAAAGGAGAAACTGAGCAAAGGAAAAGCTAAAGGATTTCGTGAGGATGAACACGACACCCTATGGTTTGAAGACCGTGTTTACGTGCCCAATGACCCAGAGATCAGGAAGTTGATACTGCAAGAGGCACACGACTCACCATATTCGATTCACCCAGGAAACACCAAGATGTATTTGGATTTGAAGGATATTTTCTGGTGGACCGGAATGAAGAAGGATATAGCGGAGTATGTAGCAGTTTGTGATGTATGTCAGAGAGTAAAGGCAGAGCATCAGAAGCCAGCAGGATTGTTACAACCATTGCCGATACCCGAATGGAAGTGGGATAGGCTAGGCATGGATTTTATCACGGGATTGCCCAGGACTCGTTCAGGCTATGACTCAATTTGGGTTGTAGTTGATCGATTGACGAAAGTAGCTCATTTCATCCTAGTAAAGACCACTTACACCAGTGCTAAGTTGGCAAAGATATACATGACCAGGATCGTTTGTCTGCATGGAGTTCCAAGGAGTATCGTATCAGATAGAGGAACCCAGTTTACCTCAAAATTCTGGAAGCAGTTGCACGAAACTTTGGGTACCAGGCTAGAATTCAGTACAACTTTTCATCCACAGACAGATGGACAGACTGAGAGAGTCAATCAGATTTTGGAGGATATGCTGAGAGCTTGTGCGCTAGATTATGGATCTTGTTGGGACGACAATTTGCCATATGCAGAGTTCTCTTACAACAACAGTTACCAAACCAGTTTAAAGATGGCCCCTTTCGAAGCCTTGTACGGAAGGAGGTGCAGGACACCGTTGTCATGGGACGAAGTTGGAGACCGTCAGTTGTTTGGACCTGACTTGATTAAAGAGTCTGAACGGAAGGTGAACTTGATTCGCGATAGGCTCAAGGTAGCCCAGTCTAGACAGAAAAGTTATGCAGATTCTAAACGCAAGGAGACAGTTTATGAAGTTGGAGATAGAGCTTATCTTCAAGTATCTCCACTTCGGGGAACAAAGCGTTTTGGAGTTAAAGGGAAGTTAGCGCCATGATTTGTAGGACCATATCGAGTTTTGGAGCGTATGGGAGAAGTGGCCTACAAGTTGGAATTGCCCGAAGGATTGTCGGGAGTTCATGATGTGTTCCACATTTCTCAGCTGAAGAAGTGTCACGCGGAGATGGCTGACATACCGGTGAGAGATACAGTGCCTTCGGAAACTATTCAGTTGGATAACGATTTGACCTACGAGGAGAAACCAGTCAAGATTCTCGAGTTTGCCAACCGAGTTACTCGCAGCAAGGTTATCAAGTTTTGCAAAGTTCAGTGGAGCCACCACACGGAGGATGAAGCCACCTGGGAACGAGAGGAAGATTTGCTCAAAGACCACCCTCACCTATTTTCTAGCCAACCCGAATCTCGAGGGCGAGATTCATCTTAAGGGGGTAGGTTTGTAACATCCCAAATTTTCAATTTGGAATGTTATACATTAGATCATCAATGCATATCATATTTCTTTTGCATTTTGGTTGATCCTAGAAATTCTATGCAACTCAATGACCCACGGAGAGAGTTGGGGATTTCGATATTTTCATATTTGAGTTCTCTCAAAAATTGAGAATAGGATCATTTGATTTTATTTATTTTATCATCAATTATTTCTATTACAAAACTATGAGAGAGGGAATAAAATGACTTTCCCAAAATAAGGAAATATTGAGGATTTAATAATAAAATCAAATAAGATTTTATTTCATAGTTTTTCGGTGTTTTATTTGATTTAGGAAAAATGTGCGTTTTTCAAAATTGCATTTGGGTCCCAAATAAATGTTCACCCTGTGAGGCTTGATTTTAGAAGCCCGTGGGAATTTATTTCGGAATTTTTGGAGTCCATTTAGTATTTCTTTTTTCCTTTTTCCGAGCGGAATATATATATATATATATATATATATATATATATATATATATATATATATATATATATATATATAAACACGCCGCGCGCCGACTGGGCCAAGGCCCAGCCGACGGCCCACCCCGCCGCCTGCGTCTCCCTCTAGGAGACCGGAGCCGCGCCGCCGCTCGAGTCCGGCTCGGGGCCGCCGCCGTGCCCCCTCCCCCAAGGCAGCACCCCCTCCCTCTCTTAAATACCGAGCCGCCCCGCCGCCCCTCACCTCACCCCGCCCCGCCGCCCCTCACCTCACCCCGCCCCGCCCCGCCAAGCCGCAGCCGCCCCGCCGCCAGCGCTGCTGCCGCTGCCACCGCGCGCCGCACGCCACCGCTGCTGCGCCGCCCCGCCGCCCCGCATAGCCACCGCCGCTGCCGGAGCCCCGCCCCGCCGCCGGAGTACCTCGCCGGAGGTATAGCCACCGACGTTCACCGATCCGTTCGTTTTAGCGAACACGTTCACCGGTTAGTTTCTGTTAACGAACGTCTAACTGTTCGTCAGTTTTCTTTTTCTCGGATTAAATCCGCGATTTATCTGATCGCGATTCCTGATCCGATTTTCGTTTTAGTTTATCTTTTCGCTCGTTTATCGGAATCAGGCGATTCAAGCGCCTAGAGTTTCGTCTCGAAACCCTCTGTCCGTTTAACCAACTTAAACAAGATTTTGCTACTGTAAAATTTGCCCTAGATCCAGATCACTAGAACGAAGTTGTTTTCTTTCACCGTTTGACTTTCGTTGCTTTGTTCGATTTGGTTCTTTTTGCCAACCGGAGTTCTTAAGTTGAACCTTTTGGTTATATCTCTTATTTGAGTTTTACCTGTGCATTAGATGAGTACTTATTGCTTGCTCGTTTGTTTGTTTGCGACAGGGTATCCGCAGTGCGCCGCTTGTTACTTCGAATCGCTAGGTTTCCTGGATCATCAGCAAGGCAAGTAACACTTTGATCATACCTTTTTCTACTACCCAGTTTTATTGCATTAGATCAATCCTCACACATTGCATGATTAGGATCTAATTAAATTGTGGGATGGGAAGTAGTTGAGGTAGTACCTATTACCTGTTTATTATCAAACCTTTGGGAGTTACTTCCGCGTTTGCTTATTATGCCATGCTATGCTAGTAGACGTGGATTGGGTGAGTGATATCCATGACAGATGTGAGTTTTGTTAGTTAATGGTTTATCTAAGGTGGCAACTTAAACACACATCTGGGTGGATTGAGGCACCTGGGTATTCCAGGACTTGCCTGTTTTCTTTTGGACCGCCACCCAGGTTCAAAGGGATCATAAGACTATTCATACTAGAAACTTCCGTGTGCAGCCACAAGCTATTATGGGCTCTAGCATAGTTGACTAAGTTGTGCGAACTCTTACAGTGGTAGACTAGCAGATGTAGGGGATGTAGGTGGTACGGTCTACCCGATCGTAAGGTGCTAGCGCTTCTGAAAGACTATGTCTCGATCATCCGTCTTCTCAAACACCATGTAGTGCGAGAAACCAAACGGAGGCGATCAAGTCTTGTGGGGAAAAGTGCGCAAACCTCTGCAGAGTGTAACAAACTAATCATGATTAGCCGTGTCCCCGGTTATGGACATCTTGAGTATCTAGTACCTGGATTATCATGTGAATCTCAACATGTTACTCTAAATTAATTTTGTTGGGTTATGTTTAATGTTGATGCTTAATTGGGATTGAGAATGCTGTCAACCATTCTCAATGTTTAACAACTACCATGATAGTTAAATAAATTTTATTCCTTTGTAGTAGGGAAAAATTGGCTTTTCGCAAAAACATATAACCATAGAGCTTTTCCACCAGCCATATATGCATATAGTATAGCTGTTTCATTCCATTACTCTCTATGTGTTACCTTGCCAGCATATTCCATGTGCTGACCCTTTTTCGGGCTGCAACGTTAATGTTGCAGACTTTTCAGACGACGATTAAGGAGTTTTAGGTCGTGGTCCTATACTCAGTGATGCCGTTGGAGTTGATGGACTCATCTTCCAAGCCTTCCGCTATTATCGTTATTAGATGGCCTTAAGCTATATTTATTGTAATAAGCTTTCTTATGAGACACTCGATGTAATAAGTGTGTGATTGCTACTCTACTATAAATCCTCCGAGTACTGTGTGGTGTCAGCATTACTGATCCAGGGATGACACCAGAGCACCGAGATCAGACTGTTTGAGGTCTGGTCGCTACAAAATCCGAATAAAATCAAATATTTGATTTTAATATTTTTCCTCCAATATTTCATTTATTTTGGAGAAGTCATATTATCTCCTCTCATATCTTTTAGTATGAAAATATTTTGGAGAGAAAAATAATAAAACCAATGATCCTCGTTTTGATATTTGATAAAATTCAATATGAAAACGGTGAAATCCCCAACTCTCTCCGAGGGTCTTTGAGTTGCTTAGAATTTCGGGGATCGCAAAACAAAATGCAACAAAAATATGATATGCATGAATGACCTATGTATAATATTCCAAATTGAAAATTTGGGATGTTACAAACCTACCCCCCTTAAGATGAATCTCGCCCTCGAGATTCGGGTTGGCTAGAAAATAGGTGTGGGTGGTCCTTGCGAAGATCATCCTCTCGTTCCCAGGTGGCTTCATCCTTGGTATGGTGGCTCCACTGAACTTTGCAAAACTTGATAACCTTACTACGAGTAACTCGGCTGGCAAACTCAAGAATTTTGACAGGTTTCTCTTCATAGGTCAAATCATTGTCCAACTGAATTGCCTCCAGGGGTACTGTATCTCTCAGTGGTATATCGGCCATCTCAGCATGACATTTCTTCAACTGGGAAACGTGAAACACATCATGAACTCCTGACAGTCCTTCGGGTAACTCCAACTTGTAGGCAACCTCCCCCATGCGTTCCAAAACACGGTATGGTCCCACAAATCTCGGGGCTAACTTTCCCTTAACTCCAAAACGTTTAACACCTCGCAAAGGTGAAACTCGCAGATATGCTCTGTCTCCGATTTCATAGACTACCTCCTTGCGTTTTGAGTCTGCATAACTTTTCTGCCTTGACTGAGCTACCTTCAGTCTATCTCGAATCAGTTTAATCTTCTCTTCGGATTCCTTAATCAAATCTGGTCCAATCAACTAGCGTCTCCAACTTCATACCACATAAATGGTGTTCGACATCTTCTCCCATACAAGGCTTCAAATGGTGCCATCTTCAAACTAGCATGGTAGCTGTTGTTGTACGAGAACTCTGCGTAGGGCAAGTTCTCATCCCAACTAGACCCGTAGTCTAGTGCACAAGCTCTCAACATGTCCTCCAGGATCGGATTGACTCTCTCAGTCTGTCCATCCGTCTGCCGATGAAATGCTGTGCTGAACTCATGTCTGGTTCCCAAAGTCTAGTGCAACTAGTGCTAAACTTTTGAAGTAAACTGCGTTCCTCTATCTGATACGATGGTCCTCGGAACTCCATGCAGACATACGATCCTGGTCATGTATATCTTGGCCAACTTCGCACTTGTATAAGTGGTTTTCATTGGGATAAAGTGAGCCACTTTAGTCAAGCGATCAACCACTACCCATATAGAATCATATCCTGATTTGGTCCTGGGCAATCCAGTGATAAAGTCCATGCCAAGTTTATCCCACTTCCATTCGTGTATCGGCATAGGCTGTAGCAATCCTGCTTGTTTATGATGTTCTGCCTTCACTCTCTGACATACATCGCATACGGCTAAATACTCGGCAATATCCTTATTCATACCAGTCCACCAGAAACGCTCCTTCAAATCCAAATACATCTTGGTGTTTCCGGGGTGTATCGAGTATGGTGAGTCATGAGCTTCCTGTAGTATCAACTTTCTGATCTCTGCATTATTGGGCACATATATATGGTCCTCAAACCACAGGGTGTCGTGCTCATCCTCACGAAAACCTTTGGCTTTGCCTTCACTCATCTTCTCTTTTACCTCAGCGATATCTTTGTCATCCTTCTGAGCTTCTCAAATCTTTTCCAATAGTGTTGACTGAACCTCCAATGTTGCCAAAAAGCCTTTAGGAACTATCTCTAATCGAAGTTCCTTGAGATCCTCGGCTAACTCCTTTGGCATCTCTCCGCATACGAGGGTGTTAACATAACTCTTACAGCTCAAAGCGTCTGCTATGACATTGGCCTTTCCTAGATGATAATGCAGCTTCATATCATGATCCTTTATGAGCTCCAACCAACTCCTCTGCCTGAGGTTAAGCTTCTTCTATGTGAAGATGTACTTCAAACTCTTGTGATCCGTGTATATGTCGCAACGGTTTCCAATGAGAAAATGTCTCCATGTCTTGAGTGCATGCACTACGACTGCTAACTCCAAATCATGCGTGGCATAATTTAACTCATGCGGTTTCAGTTGTCGTGAGGCATACGAAACAACTCTTCCGTCTTGCATCAGTACTCCTCCAAGTCCTAAGCGTGAAGCATCGCAATACACTTGGAAGTCCTTGCGTATATCCGGCAAGATCAGCACTGGGGCTGTAGTCAAACGCTTCTTCAACTCCTGGAAACTTGCTTCACATTCCTCAGTCCAATGGAACTTAGTGTCCTTCTTCAACAATGTCGTCATAGGCTTTGCAATCTTAGAGAAATTTTCAATAAATCTCTGATAATATCCCGCGAGTCCAAGAAAACTGTGGATCTCTCCAACTGAGGTGGGTGCCAACCACTCAGTGTCTGACTGAACCTTGGTGGGATCTACTGCTATACCCTCTCCTGATATAACATGTCCAAGAAATCCAACTTCCTTCAACCAAAACTCATATTTGCTGAACTTGGCATACAACTGATGTTCCCTAAGCTTCTCTAGAACCATACGCAGATGTTCCTTGTGCTCCTCTTCACTCTTCGAGTATACCAAGATATCATTAATGAATACCACAACGAACTTATCCAAGAACTCCATGAACACCTTGTTCATCATACTCATGAAATAGGCAGGGGCGTTAGTCAATCCAAAAGACATGACCGTATAATCATACAGCCCGTACCTTGTGGTGAAAGCTGTCTTAGGTATATCCTTCTCTCGAATCTTCAGCTGGTGATATCCCGATCGCAGATCGATCTTCGAAAACACTTTAGCTCCTGTCAACTGGTCGAATAAATCATTGATCATCGGCAGTGGGTACTTGTTATTGATCGTCATTTGATTCAACACACGATAATCAACAACCATTTTTAGAGATTTATCCTTCTTCTCAACCAAAAGCACTGGGGCTCCCCATGGTGATGAACTCCGTCGAATGTAACCTTTCTCCAACAACTCCTTAATCTGCTTCTTGATCTCTTCTAGATCATTTGCGGGCATCTGGTAGGGTCTCTTAGATATTGGCCCAGTGCCTGGCAATAGCTCTATCAAAAACTCGATGCCTCGATCTGGTGGCAGGCCTGGTAACTCTTCTGGAAAAACATCCGGGTAATCCTTTACTACAAGCACTTCCTCCTGAACAACTCCCATGAGGGTATTTACTTGGTTCCTCCTAGGCGCATGCCTAGATACATACTTGATCCTTTTTCCCTCCGGGGTGGTGAGCAAAATCGACTTACTCGCGCAATCGATGTTTTCCCCATACATCGATAGCCAATCCATTCCTAGTATCACATCCAATCCTTGTGACTCCAAAATTATCAGGTCTGAGGGGAAAACATGGCTTCCAATGGTTAGTGGCATCTAAAAACATCCACTACTTGCCATATACTCAGCTCCGGTGAGGTTACTAGCATAGGTGTCCTAAGTACTTTAGTGGGCAGTTTATACTTATCCATGAATCCCCTTGATATGTATGAATGCGATGCACCAGTGTTGTAGTAAATGACTTAACCATAAACTTACCGATAGCGGCATCAGGCTGTTCCTCAACCTCCTCCACGTTCACGTGGTTCACTTGTCCCCTGTTGAAAGGGTTGTGCTTCTTCCCAGCGCTTCCATTGCCATTCCCATTCTTCGCTTCAGGGCACTCAGTGGCGTAGTGTCCTGTCTTCCCGCACTTGAAACAAGTAATGTGACTTAGGTCCTTTTTGGCGGGTGTGGCTGGGTTAGTGCGGTTCTGATTACTACCTGCTCCGTTCTCGTTTCCATTCTTGGGGCCACTGTGGTTGTGAGAACTCCCTCCATTGTGGGTGTGACCTCCATGATTATGGACAAGTCCTCCCGAGTTCGGGGTTAAACGAGGCTTTTGCTGAGCTCCTAAGTTGTACCTCCCTTGTCCGTACTTCCTTTTGTGGCTCTCAATCTGCTGCTGCTTCCCTTCAATCATAAGAGCCTTGTCTACCAACTCCTGGTAGTTGTTGAATGTTGCCACAATCAATTGCATGCTCATCTCATCATTCAACCCTTCCATAAACTTCTCCTGTTTTGCGGCATCAGTGGCCACATCACCAGGAGCATAACGAGATAGCTTACTAAATTCATCCACGTACTGCCCCACAGTACGGTTCCCTTGGCGTAAGTTGCGAAACTCACGCTTCTTCATGCTCATAGCTCCTATTGATACATGGGCTATGCGAAAAGCCTGCTGAAACTGATCCCATGTAACTATGGCTATAGGATAGGTGACAGTGTAATTCTCCCGCCATGAGGCTGCTGGTCCATCCAACTGATGTGCGGCAAAATGCACCTTCTCAGCATCTGTGCATCCTGCAGTGGTTAACTCCCTTCCAATCCTACGGAGCCAATCATCTGCCACTATCGGTTCGGTGCCGCTGGAAAACACCGACGGCTGCAGCCTCAGAAAACGGGCTAAGTTGTCAACTGGTGGTGGTGGCGGTGGGTTGTTGTTGTGGTTGTTGTTGCATTGATTCTGAACTAACAACTACATCAAGGTATTCTGCTGCTGGATCAACTGAGTGAGCTCCGGTGGAAAGGTAAATCCGGGGTCACGTCTCGGAGGCATCTAAGGGTTTAGAGGGAAGAGAAATAGAATAGAATGAGGTCTAGTGAGAAAACACTACCCATATGCACATGAGACAAACACAATCATATCACCCAATCAATCAAGCAAGGGCATACAATCGGTCTAGAACTATCGTTACAAAAGTGCTCGGACTATACTATATACATGGTTGAATTCTACTACTGATATGGTGGTCGTCTAGAAAAGTTGATCGGTAGAGGACTCCATGATATCTGCGCCAGCTTCATCAACATAGTCATCATCACTATCGTCGTGGTCCAAGTCGGTGTCGTCGATGAGGATGTAGTCTTTAGAACGAATCTCCTTGGGTTCGTCGTCTTCTCCTCCTGGCGCAGGGTCTCCCATGAATACTCCTAGCTTCTTTGTCAGGTCATCATTCATCTCCACTAGTATCGTCATCTCCTCCTCGTATCCATCGTGTGTAGACTTGAGTTCTTCTTCAAGCTCGGGGGTCCTTGTCATTGCCTTCTTCAGATCTATCATGCCTGCGCACATCTGGTTCTCCTGACGACGAATGTGCTGGTTTAACTCCTGGATGAAAGCTGCAATGGATCTATCCTTCCTGGTGCTGATCATCTCCCATTGCTCATCTCGGTGCCCACAAATCTGGTAGATAGTATTCTTAAGATCCTTCTTGTAGACTTCTCCAATGCATCCCATGGTGATGTGGGCTTCCATACTCTTTCCTAAACTCCAGGTTGGTGCATCGAAGGAAAACTCTATGAGCTCAGTGACTGGCATGAATGTCCTTCCTGAAACTTGAACTTGAATCATCCATTGCTCCTCTTCTAGTAAAGTGGCGTTGTAAGTCTCGATGAAGCTTGGTATTCCAATGTTCAGATACTTAGTGACTTCCTTCAAGTGTCGTCCAAAAGATGCTTCTTAATCCGGTTGTGCAAACTTGTTCCTTGCGTCCGCCATCCTAAAGAGTAGAAAATGGAGAGGAGTCAGAAATGAGAAGAGAGTAGTGTTCTAGGGCTTTAGCTTAGTGGTTGTGTCCTACACTCAGCATGTGCTCTGATACCATCTTGTAGCGACCCGACCTCAAATGGTCAAGTCTCTGTGCTTTAGTGTCATCCTTAGATCGATAATACTGACACACACAGTACTCGAAGGATTTACAACAGAGTAGCAATCACACACTTATTACATCTAGTGTCTCCAAAAGAGAACTTATTACAATAATTTGGCTTAAGGCCATCTAATACGATAACAGCGGAAGGATTAGAAGATAAAGTGAGTCCATCAACTCCAACGGCATAGCTGAGCTGCACGGCAACGACCTGGCAAACCTTACTCCTCGTCTGAAAAGTCTGCAACATGATATGTTGCAGCCCGAAAACGGGTCAGCACATGAAATATGCTGGCAATATAACACAGTAGAGCAATAAACATAATAATGCTAACACTATATGCAATATGGCTGGTGGAGGCTATATGGTTAATATGTTTTTGCGAAAAGCCAATTTTTCCCTACAACAAAGGAATAAGTTTTATTTTAACTATCATGGTAGTTGAAACATCATTGAGAAGGTTCCTCCAACTCAATCCCAATTAAAGTAATTCATTAACCCATCCAATTAAATTAGGGTGATGAGATACAATAGGATAATCCAAATACTAGATACTCAAGATGTCCATAACCGGGGACACGACTAACCATGATTAGATTGTACACTCTGCAGAGGTTTGCGCACTTTCCCCCACAAGACTCGATCTCCTCTGTTGGATTTCTCGCACTACATGATATTTGAGAAACGGATGACCGAGACATAGTCTTTCAGGAGCATTAACTCTTTACTCTGGGTGGACAGTTACACCTACTTTCCCTCTACATCTGCTAGCCCACCACTGAAAGAGGTCACACAACCTACTCATACTATGCCAGAGCCCATAATGTCTTGGCTGCACACGGAAGTTTCTAGCATGAATAATCTTAAGATCCCTTTGAGCCTGGGTGGCGGACCATAGGAAAATCACACGGGTACTCCGGGATATCCTAGGACAACACTGGATTCTGCAGGTGCCCACAAGCATTCCACCCAGATGTGTATTAAAGTTGCCACCTTAAGTTGAACCATTAATTAACAATCTCACATATGTAATGGATACACTCGAACCCAATCCATGTCTACGAGCATAACATATCAATAAAGGCATAACGTAGAAGTAACTCCCGAGGGTTTGATAATAAAACAGGTAATAGGTTCTACCTCATCATCTACTTCCCAATACCCACAAGTTAATCACTTCCTAATCATGCAGTGTTTGAGGATTGGAAATAATGCATAAAAACTGGGTATGAAAAGAGTATGATCAATGTGTTACTTGCCTTGCTGATGATCCGCAAAACCTAGGGACTCGTAGTAGCATGCTTCGCACTCCGGGTGTTCTATCGCAAACAAACAATAGCATACATAAGCAATCAAGCAAAGATGCATGGGTAAAACTCAAATAAGAAGATCTAACCAGAAAGTTCAACTTAAGAACTCCGGTTTGCAAAAAGAATCAAATCAAACGGAGCAACGAAACTCAAACTGCGAAGAAAACATGATCCGTTTACTAATCTGAACTAAAGTCAAATTTTACAGTACCAAAATCTTGTTCAAGTTGGTTAAACAGAAAGAGGGTTTCGAGACGAAGATGTAGGTGCTTGAATCGCCTGATTCTGATAAACGAGCGAAAAGATAAACTAAAACGAAAATCGGATCAAAAATCGCGATCGAAAATAATCGCGAAAAACCCGAAAAAAAGAAAAACTGACGAACAGGCTAACGAACGAACGTTCGCTGTCTGCAGCTAACGGTCGAAAACCGTGTTGAAACGAACGTACGGATGAACGTCCACTATTTAACCGAACCGAAAAAACCAATCTAAAGAAATAAACCGATTTTTAAAAAACGGATCTAGACCTAGGGTTTACAGAAAAAAACTGACGAGAAAAAAAAAACGGTGGCGACTCCGGCAAAGTCGGTTGGCGCGGCGGCGGCACGGCGCGCGGCTAGGGTTTGGGAGGCGCGGGTGGGCTGGTGGCGGGGTGGGCTACGGCTCGGGGTGGCTCGGGCGGCTTATAAGGCGGCCTCGCCTGGGGAGTCCGGACCGGACACGGCCCGTAGGTCGGTTGACTTTCTTTTAAATAATTCCGTCATGCAGAAAAAGAAAGAAAAGAAATGCTAAACCGACTCAAAAAATTCCGAAATAAACTTTCCCCGTCCTCTAAAAATATGTTGGACAAGGTGAAAATTTATTTGGGCCTAAAATGCAATTTTGAAAAACGCGTATTTTTCCTATGCAAATAAAATAGAAATAAAATCCAAATAAAATCAAATATTTGATTTTAATATTTTCCTCCAATATTTCATTTATTTTGGAGAAGTCATATTATCTCCTCTCATATCTTTTAGTATTAAATATTTTGGAGAGAAAAATAAGAAAACTAATGATCCTCGTTTCGATATTTGATAAAATTTAAATATGAAAACGGTGAAATCCCCAACTCTCTTCGAGGGTCCTTGAGTTGCTTAGAATTTCGGGGATCGCGAAACGAAATGCAACAAAATATGATATGCATGAATGACTTATGCATAACATTCCAAATTGAAAATTTGGGATGTTACAGCTGTACGAGAATCAACCAGCCTTCTAAATAATTAAGGTCGATAAATTGTGTCTACAGACCTGCATGTGGAAAGAAGAAGAGAGGCCCAAAATTAAAGGAGGAGATATGATATGATGAACATCACATAAGTAGTGACTATTAGTGTTATAGTTATGATGCCTTTTGGCTTTCTGTATTTTGGTCTTTGGCCTCTCCTTGTACATATATATGTTGGCTTTGGCTTTAAATGATATCAAGTTGTACATTCATAACATGGTATTGGAGCTCTAGTTTTTTTCCTCCATACGTGCAACTTGTGCTCCTCTCGATTCAATCTCTTGCACGGCCACCGCCGGTGTCTCCTATTTCCTGCCGGCCCGTGTTTCTGCTTCTCCAGCTCCCGATTGAAGTGTCCGTCTGGTTGCAGCTGCAGTTGTTCGCCCCATCGCTGCAGTTTGTTCCTCTGGTGGTCGATCCATCTGCCCACGACCCACCTCCTCCAGCCATCCGCCCACGACCCACCTCCTCCAGCCATCCGCCCACGATCCAGCGCTCGTGATCGTGCCGCCCATCGGTCCTGCTCTCCAGATCGAGCAGCTACAACTTGTCGGCGGGAGGTAGCAGTTATTGTAGATCGTCTCCATCCCTGCCCGGTTTCCGCTCTGCCGTTTTCTTCACGGGATCTCTGCCGTCGGATGGATTTGATCCGCTCCGCCCAGGAAGCCGGCTCTTGCTCCCTAGCAGGTCGCCACTGAGGAGGTCCTCTGCCGCCGGCCGTCGGTTCCACCGCTTGCTTCGTCCATATCGAGTGTCGCCGAGATCGCTGGCTCTCCTCCGGCCGCCGGTTTCTGTGCTCCACGCCTTGAGGTCGGGGTTGTGTGATCTACCGCTGGTTTCGTGTGTTGACTGGGTTAGGGTCGTGTGATCCACGCAGTGCGGGCGTGCCTGGCTGCCAGATATCCTCCGCTGATTATTAGAGATAGCCTTCGGCTGATTATTAGCCTGCTTCACTAGCTGTTCCCTGATACTTCCGCTGTTACATTCATAAGAAAAAAGAAAAAAAAGAAAAAAAGAGAGTAAAAAAAGATAGAGAGAGAGAGAGAGAGTAAAGAGAGAGAGAGAGAGTAAAAAGAGAGAGAGAGGACTTGTACAATGCTTTCGTCGGGTACACCTCTCCCTCGCCGCCAGGTGTTTTTCGACGACATTCCGTACATTGATCCCGTCTCACACATGCGCCTTTCCTCGGTGCTTGGTGCTCATCCGCTTGGAGGAAGTGGTTGTCGTTCTACTTCGACACCCTTTGCGACTTCCACTGATGCTACTGCCCGCTCTACATCGACTTCATCGGCAGCTGCACCGCCTCCTCTAGCCACTTCTCTACATGGTGTTGGTCGTTCATCGGCGACTCTTCCCATGACTTTTGCACCTAGCGATTGTGGCGCTATGTGGCTCTCTTCACGGGTTCTGCACACGGTGTTGATCGCTCTATGTCGACTCGTTCTACGTCGACTCACCATACGACATCCATGGGTGATGGCGACCGTTCCTCATCGGCAGGTGGTTCTACCTCGACCTCTACCACTGTGTCCCTATTTGCACATGAGATTGCACAACTTCGATGCCTTCTTGCTGCTTAGGATTCTTCACCAACCGGTTCTGCAGGTTCCGCGCTTGAGTTTTCTGGCATTGAGAGACCGACTTCTACTCACTTAGGTACATCCTCATGGATTCTTGATTCTGGAGCATCTTTTCATATGAATTATGATTCTTCCCCTTTGACCTCCATTCAACCTGTTGAGTCTCATGTTCGTGTCTTTACTGCTAATGGCACTCCCCTCCCTATCGCTAGTCGAGGCATTCTTGCTACATCATCCTTTCATGTTCCCTCTGTTGCTCATGTTCCTCAACTTAGCATGCAGCTCTTTTCAGGTAGTCAGACTGTTGACTCTAGATGTAGGGTCAATCTCGACTTTGATTCATCTTCTGTTTAGGATAGTCACACAGGCGCTCTACTTGGTGCTGGCCCCCGACGCCATGATGGTCTTTGGGAGCTTGATTGGCTTCGTCTTCCCTCCGATGTCCCTGCCGCCAGTCTCGCGACCCCTATTGCCGCATCTGCTAGCTCTTTTCAGCAGTGGCATCATCGTCTTGGCCATTTATGTGGTTCTCGTCTCTCGTCTTTAGTTCATCGTGGTGTTCTGGGGTGTGTCTCTGGTAATGCTTCATTGGATTGTCTAGGTTGTAGGCTTGGTAAGCAGATTCAGCTACCCTATCCTCACAGTGAGTCAGTGTCCGAGCGTCCTTTTGATCTCGTTCACTCAGATGTTTGGGTCCGGCTCCCTTCGCTTTGAAAGGGGGTCATCGCTACTATATTCTCTTTATAGATGATTTTACTCGCTACACTTGGATCTATTTCATGTCTTCTCGTAGCGAGGTCTTATCTATATACAAAAAATTTGCTGCCATGGTTCATACCCAGTTCTCCACTCCTATCCGTATTTTCCGCGTAGACTCTGCTGGTGAGTACATCTCTCGTGCATTGCAAGGATTTCTTGCTGAACAGGTTATTGTTCCCCATTTCTCTTGCCCTGGTGCTCATGCTCAAAATGGTGTGGCTGAAAGCAAGCACCGTCACCTTCTTGAGACGGCACATGCGATGATGATTGCTGCCTCTCTTCCACCTCACTTTTGGGCTGAGGCTATTTCTACTTCCACTTATCTCATCAACATCCAACCATCTACTGCTCTGCAGAGTGGTATCCCTTTTGAGCGTCTTTTTGATCGTTCTCTTGATTATTCAGCACTTCGTTTGTTTGGTTGTGTTTGCTATGTTCTTCTTCCTCCACGTGAACGCACCAAACTGACTGCTCAATCTGTTGAGTGTGTCTTTCTAGGATACATCGATGAACATAAGGGTTATCGGTGTTGGGATCCTCTCGGTCGTCGGATGCGTATTTCCCGGGATGTGACCTTTGATGAGTCTCTTCCTTTCTACCCGCGTCCATCGTCCCCGACCTTTTCTGTGGAAGACATCTCTTTTCTCACTTTTCCTGATACACCTCCCTCCGTGCCCCATATTTCTACCCCTCCTCCCCCCGTTGCTTCAGATATGTCGCCGTCCTCTCCTATAGTTTCTTCTCCTCCCATGTCCCATGACTCTCCACCTTCATCCCCGATACCTTCCCCATCCCCACCTTCATCAATGATGTCTTCTCCATCAGCAATGATGTATTCCCCATCTCCATCACCTCCGGTCGTTCCTTCTCGTCCTACTTTTCCTTTTTATTATACCCGTCGTCCATGTATTGTGGATAAATCTACTGACATACCATCTACTTCTTCTGTGCCCTCTTCCTCATCCCAGCCGACTTATAATCTTCATACTCGGCCACGCCCTCCTCCTGGCCGCTATTCTCCTAGTCTATATGGTCTTTCGGCTGTCCTTGAACCTACCTCTTATCGTGATGCTATTGTTCATCCTGAATGGCAGTTTGCGATGGCAGAGGAGCTTGCCGCACTTGAGCGCATTGGCACGTGGGATCTGGTTCCTCTTCCTCCCCATGTTTGTCCCATTACTTGCAAGTGGGTCTATAAGATTAAGACTCGCTCTGATGGTTCTCTTGAGCGTTATAAAGCTCGTCTTGTGGCTCATGGCTTTCAGCAGGAGCATGATCGTGATTACGATGAGACTTTTGCTCCTGTGGCCCATATGACCATTGTCCGCACACTTATCGCCGTGGCCTCTGTTCGCCATTGGTCTGTGTCTCAGCTTGATGTTAAGAATGCATTTCTTAATGGTGAGTTGCATGAGGAGGTTTATATGCAGCCACCACCCTGGTATTCAGTCCCTGACGGCATGGTTTGTCGTCTTCGTCGCTCTCTCTATGGCCTTAAGCAAGCCGCCGCGCTTGGTTTGAGTGTTTTGCCTCTATGGTCACTGGAGCTGGTTTTTCTCCCAATGTTCATGATCCAGCGTTGATTGTCCACCTTTCTGCTCGTGGTCGCACTCTTCTGCTTTTATATGTTGATGACATGATCATCACTGGAGACGATTCTGAGTACATTTCCTTTGTCAAGGCCCGTCTCAATGAGCAGTTCCTTATGGCTTTGGCCTCTAAATGATATCAAGTTGCACATTCATAATAGTGACATGGTGAGATGCCATGTTGAAATAGATGACTTAGATCAGTGCAACACCTTGGGCCATGCTTATTATCTGTCACAGCCCTAGAATTGTTTGGGGATAGTTGCATCAGTGAGCATCATGCATCCTGTTAATTTCAAGAAACTTGAAATGAGGAAAGTGAAAGCCTCAGAAATCAATTTAAAAGAAGGGCAAGAACCCTTTAAAGTGCATTCATTGTTTCCAAAATGCCTTCATAAATGTTTGTTAATTTTGGCAAGGCTTTGAGACCAAACCAAAAATAGGGAACATTTTTGTGGAATATTTTGGGCACTGAATTTAAATCACTATTGAAAGGATCGATATGGTTGACTAGAGGGGGGGGGGGAATAGGCAACTAACAATTTTTAAGCTTTTCTTTACCAAATTAAACTTCGCAACAAATAGGTTGTCTAGATATGCAACTAAGTGAGCAACCTATATGATGCAATAACAACTAGCACACAAGCAAGCAAGAGATGTAACAATAAGTAAGCTTGCAAAAGTAAAGGCACGAAATAACCAAGAGTGGAGACGGTGAAGACGAGGATGTGTTACCGGAGTTCCTTCCTTTTAAGGGGAAGTACGTCTCCGTTAGAGCGGTGTGGAGGCACAATGCTCCCCAAGAAGCCACTAGGGCCACCGTATTCTCCTCACGCCCTCACACGATGCGAGATGCCGTGATTCCACTATTGGTGCCGTTGAAGGCGGCGACCGAACCTTTACAAGCAAGGTTGGGGCAATCTCCACAACAATCGGAGGCTCCCAACAACAACACCACCACGAAGCTTCACCACAATGGAGTATGGCTTCGAGGTGACCTCAACCGTCCAGGGTGCTCAACACCCAAGAGTAACAAGATCCGCAAGGGATAAGTGGGGGAATCAAATATCCTTTGGTGGAAGTGTAGATCGGGCCCTTGTCACCCAATCCCGAGCAAATCAACAAGTTTGATTGGCTAGGGAGAGAGATCGAGCGAAAATGGAGCTTGGAGCAACAATGGAGCTTAGAGGTGGAAGAGGTAGTCAACTAGAGGTAGAAGACATCCCTTATATAGTCGGGGAAAAGATCCAACCGTTATCCACTAGTTCTGCCCGCGACTCACGGTACTACCGCTCTAAGGGAGCGGTACTACCGCGACGACGCGCGGTACTACCGTGGGTGATCACGGTACTACCGTGGCAGCTGCACAGGCCGGAACAAGCCTGAGCTAGAAGCAGTACTACCGCTGGTGCGGTACTACCGCTCCCCCTTGCGGTACTACCGCAAGGCAGGAGGGTCACGGCCTGGGAAGGGCGCGGACGAAATAAATTTCATCCGTGTCAACTTCCGCAGAAAACTAGGGTGGTGCAAAAACCCAACGCGGTACTACCGCCTGTAAGGCGCGGTACTACCGTGGTAGGCACGGATGTAAAAAATTACATCCGTGCCTACTACCGCGACGCAACGGTACTAGGCAGAAGGGCCACGGTACTACAACTCCAAAGGAGCGGTACTACCGTGAGCGCCCGCGGTACTACCGCGCAGGACGAGCGGTACTACCGTGGGTGGCGCGGATGTAAAAAATTACATCCGCCCCTACTACCGCACCGGAGCGGCACTAGGCCAGAGTGCGGCGGTACTACCGCACCAGAGGAGCGGTACTACCGTGAGGGGCGCGGATGTAAAAAATTACATCCGCCCCTACTACCGCACTGGAGCGGCACTAGGCCAAGGTACCGCGGTACTACCGCGCCAGAGGGGCGGTACTACCGTGACCTGTCGCGGTACTACCGCGTGTACTTGCGGTACTACCGCAAGTACAGCAGTAGTCGTCAGTATTTCGCACAACAATGATAACGATGGGTAGCTCCAAAGTGCAAGGAAAGGAGGGGCAAGTGTACGTGTGATTCCACCCTACCTTTCCGACGCGGATCCCCTCTTAATAGTACGGCTCTCCTACGACTCAACTCCACCAAAGAGAAACGTAGAACAACGACGGCTTCACTAGTCTTCGAGGGGCACCGAATCATCTTGTGCCTAATGAAGAAGTATCTGTGGGACTCAAGGCACATGATTAGTCTGCACGAGTATTGTCATCAATCACCAAAACACTTAGGGATAAATATGCCCTTACAATCTCCCCCTTTTTGGTGTATTGATGACAACACGGGATTTGCACATAGATAAGATATGTTTAAAGCAGTGGCAAACCCCACTCCTCTAAAATATAGATGGGGCTCCCCCTAGATATGTGCACTATATATGAATGCCTTGGACTGCATGGCACACAAACTAGGATCAACACTCCCCCTATATTTTAGAGACCAAGACATGATAATAAGCCTAGCATAGCATGAAAGAAGCACAAAATAACACAAGCTAGCTAGGAAAGATAGAGTGCATATGTCTCACACCATATGAGATAAGATAACCAAGGTTCAAACGAAAAAAGCAGCAAAGAGCTCAACTGGCAAACACACAAACTCGCAAAACCAAATCCCTACGCTCTCTCCCCCTTTGGCATCGAGACGCCAAAAAGGCAGAGAGGACACCTAAACACACAAGAGGTGGCTCAAGCAGAGAAACTGTCCCACTCCTCTGCATCAGACTCCTCCGCAGCTGGAATGGACTCCTCGGCCTCCTCCTCAGAATCAGTCCACTTGAATCCTTGCTTCTCCATCCACTCGGTCTCAGGAGTGATGTGCTCCTCAGACCCGGCAGACACATCCTCGCCATAGAGCTTCAAGATCTTGTTGTGCCGGCGACGACTCTCCTTGGACTCCACGTGAGCCCTGTACTGTCCCTTGGCTTGCATGCAGAAAAGTGACTTCATCTTATCCGTCAACCTCTTGGCCCAAGATGGCCTAGAGTCACTCTGAGTAGGCCTAGCAGAACGGCCCCCAGCAACATCCTCAGCTCCAGCAGCATCCTCATCAACAGCAGCAGCCCTAGCAGCAGACGCCTCAGCACGAGTAGCAGTGTTGGCCCAGTTGGGTTTGACCCTCAGACAAATGGGCTCATGGCGAATCCAGTCTGGAGCCAGGAACTCCTCCGTGGGGTACATCTTCTCCCAAGTCTTCGAAATCAGCAGAAACAAGTAGGGTCCATAAATAGGCACCTTGCGGTTGAACACAGCAAACCGAAGCTCGCACCACATGATGTGAGAGACATCAAGTGGCTGAGTCTGAGATGAGCGAGCCTCCTCGCACAGAAGCATCATGTCCACCATGTAGGCATGAACCTTGTCTTTATCACCGATGCGTGGGAACAGAGAGTTGCGGAAGATGCGGTACATGATATCCAGAAACGGGTTGAGAACCGAGACTATCTTGCCAGTGGCGAGCTTCTTCTCAACCATGAACGGAGTGAGCTTGTCCTTGTCAGCAGAGTCAGTATTGCCGTGAGGGCGAACACCAACAGGAGTGTCAAGTCCATCATCAGCAACTTGAAGTAACTCCATGAACTCCTTCCAGGTAGCAGACAGCTGGCGGCCATTGGTCATCCACGTCATCCTCCTCTCATCATTGGTGTGGAAGTACACTGAGGCAAAGAACTGACAAATGATCTCAGGGTCATAGTCCATGTGGAACGAGATCACATGCTCAATGGCAAACTGCTCCACCAAGTCCAGAGCCTCCCCAAAGTAGTCACGAAACTTGTCCTTCCTCATGTGGTGCATCTCAATCCACTTCACCTCTACATAGGTATTCTGCTTGTTCTTGATGACATCCAAGTAGATCTGGGTTTGAGTCTTGTTCCAGAACAGTTCACATCCTCTGATAGTGGAGCGTGGGGTTGCATATGGGTGAAGCTGCCTGATACGGACATACTCTCGAGCGCCTATCTCATCCATGCCCCTGGCGGGCTCCTTGTGCTTGCTGGCGATGGACTTGGCATTGCGCTTCGGCGCAGATGATCCCTCGGGAACTTCGCCTGGGTTGCGCAGGCTTGGAACCAGTGTCACGGACGGGATTGGCCCGGCGAGAGCCACCACCTAAAACACACACGCAAAGCACCAAAACAAGTCGAAAAGGATCAATGCAAAGGCTAAAAAGACTGCACATGAAACCCATAGAAGATAAACGAGAAAGTTAGCATGCGATAGAGGTGACCCACGGTAGAACTGCCATGGGGTGGGATACTAAGGTCTTACTAGAGCTCCAGACACGGTAGTACCGTGAGGGGTCACGGTAGTACCGCGGCTGGGGCAGTAGTACGACGTTAATACCGCACGGCGCGCGGTAGTACCGCGCCATAGAAGCGGTAGTACCGTGGGAGCGGTAGTACCGCGCCATACGGGCGGTAGTACCGCGTCGCGTCGGATCAAGCAGGATTTGAATCTGAAAAGACCCGCGAAGCCATGGCGGTGCTACGGTGACCAGATCTAGAGCAAGACAACAATACAAGTATAAATCCTATGCAATACTACACTCCTTCATCCTACTCTTGCAGAGATCTAGCCGAGAAATCTCAAGAACATGAAAGCCTCCCCCAAAACCTAGAAAAACCAAATACAATCATCACGGAGAAGGATTTGGGGAAAAACCTTGGTCCATAGCAAGAGCACGTGGTGGGGAACGATCCCACCGGACGGAATCACGGGAGGGCAGCCGGTGGAGGAGATCCGGCGACGAACGCCGGCTCCGTTCGTGAGCACGAGAGAGGAACGGGCTATGAGGAGAGAAAGGGACGAATGGGTATGGGGGAGTTAGAACTCCCCCTCCCCGACCTTATCCCCGCGAGCCCGAACCGGCGCGGTAGTACCGCGGGTCATCGCGGTAGTACCGCCTGGGCGGAAGTACCGCACCGCGGCGGTAGTACCGCTCCATTAGGTGTGAGCTCAAGCCGCTTGGGTGCGTAGTACCGTGCTCCCATCAGCGGTAGTACCGTGATTGGCCGCGGTAGTACCGTGGCCGACCGCGGTAGTACCGTGAGCTCATGCCACCAAGGGTTTCGAAAAAGAGAGAAAAACACGCCTTTGCATCGAAAAACAGACACAACCCAAAGCAGCACAAAAGCAAAGGAACAACAGTAAAACCCTAAGTAACAAGGTCTCTCGAGGAGAGAGAGGGCGGTGGCCGAAGCCACCTATGTTTGAGTTGGATGGTATGGCACCGCGAAGAATTATCCTTGGGCCCATGACCAAAACTCGTCTTTGAAGCACAAGTACCATCAAAAATGGCTAATGTGAAAGAGGTGATCTATTTAGGCATAATGGGGGGAGGGAGAGTTCATTGAGAGAACAACACTCCCCCTATGTCCATGCCTACATTTAAACTAGACAACAAGTTGAGTGTGGTGGGGGGTGCACGGGTTCAAGTCACATTGCTCAAATCAATGATATTTAGCTCATGCCTTAACTCGCGAAATCTTGCTTCATCCAATGGCTTCGTGAAAATATCTGCAAGGTTATCATGAGTGTTGACATACTTGAGCTCGATCTCCCCTCGCCGAATGTGATCCCGAATGAAGTGATACCGAATCTCAATGTGCTTCGTCTTGAAGTGTTGCACCGGGTTGAGGGAAATCTTGATGGCACTTTCATTATCACACCAAAGAGGCACTTTGTCACAAGTGACACCGTACTCCTTTAAAGTTTGCCTCATCCATAGGAGTTGAGCACAACAACTACCGGCCGCCACATACTCCGCTTCGGTGGACGAGAGAGACACACAACTTTGTTTCTTGGAAGACCAACTTACCAAAGAGCAGCCAAGAAATTGACACCCTCCGGAAGTGGACTTCCTATCCACTTTGTCTCCCGCCCAATCGGAATCCGTGAAACCTTCAAGCTTGAAGTTTGCTCCTCTTGGGTACCATAAGCCAAAGTTTGGGGTATGAGCCAAATATCGAAAGATTCGTTTGACCGCCACAAAGTGACTTTCCTTTGGTGCGGCTTGAAAACGTGCACACATCCCCACACTCAACATGATATCCGGTCTAGATGCACAAAGGTAAAGCAAGGATCCAATCATGGAGCGATATACCTTTTGATCCACCGCTTTACCATTGGGATCAATGTCAAGTTGGCACTTGGTAGGCATTGGTGTAGTAGCCGGCTTGACATCACTTAGCTTGAATCTTTTAAGCATGTCTTGAGTATATTTGGCTTGGTTGATGAAGGTTCCTTCTCTTCTTTGCTTGATGTCGAAACCAAGGAAGAACTTCAACTCTCCCATCGAAGACATCTTAAACTTGGAGGTCATGAGAGCGGCAAATTCTTCATTAAAAGCTTTGTTAGGGGAACCAAAGATAATATCATCAACATATAGTTGGCATACAAACAACTCCCCGTTGACCTTCTTAGTAAAAAGAGTGGGGTCGATTAGCCCTACTTCAAAACCACGATCTTGTAGCAACTCGGTAAGGTGGTCATACCACGCACGTGGGGCTTGTTTAAGGCCATAGAGTGCCTTATCAAGTTGATACACGTGATCCGGAAAGTAGGGATCCTCGAACCCGGGGGGTTGTTTGACATAGACCAATTCATTAATGGGACCATTAAGAAAAGCACTTTTCACATCCATTTGTTGCAACTTAAAGTTGTGATGGGAAGCATAAGCAATCAACAAACGAATGGATTCAAGACGAGCAACAGGAGCGAAGGTTTCACCGTAGTCGATACCCTCGACTTGGGAGTAGCCTTGTGCTACCAATCTTGCCTTGTTGCGAATGATGTTCCCATGGGCATCTTGCTTGTTCTTGAAGATCCACTTGGTCCCAATGACATTGTGGTTCCCGGATGGTCTTGGCACCAATCTCCACACCTTGTTGTACTCGAAGTTGTTGAGTTCTTCATGCATGGCATTGAGCCAATCCGGGTCTTCGAGCGCCTCATAGACCTTTTGGGGTTCAACACAAGAGACAAACGCGTGATGTTCACAATAGTTTGCCAATTGTCTACGAGTGCTTACCCCTTTACGAAGACTTCCGACCACATTTTCCATGAGATGGCCTTGGTTGGTGAGCTTGAAAGCAATCTTCGCGGCACGACGCTCTAATTCCTCCTCGGGTGTGGACGGAGGAGGGTTGACTTGATGATCTTGAGCGCCGTCTTGAGTTTGTTCTTGATCTTGAGGTTGATCTTGATCTTGAACTAGCTCGAGGGGGAGAACTTGACCTTGGGCATCATTTAGTGGTTCATCACGGTCTTGAGGTAGATCTTGCCCTTGGTCTTTTTCATGAGGTTGAGGGCCTTCACATTGTTCTTCGGAAGCATGTGGGTCTTGATGAGGTGATGGCTCTACTTGAGTAGAGCATTGTCCTTCTCCTTCGGCCACAAGGGGTTCCTCAATGGGTAGGATGTGACCAATACCCATTCTTCTTATGGCTTGGGGAGGAATTTCATCACCTATATCACAAGTACCACTTTGCTCCACTTGGGAGCCGTTATTTTCGTCAAACTCCATGTTACACGTCTCCTCAATGAGTCCGGTGGACTTGTTGAGGACACGGTAAGCATGAGAGTTTGTAGCATAACCAACAAATATGCCCTCATGAGCTCTAGCTTCAAATTTAGACAACCGAACACCTTTCTTGAGAATGAAACACTTACAACCGAACACCCGGAAGTACTTGAGGTTGGGCTTGTTGCCGGTGAGGATCTCATAAGGAGTCTTGTTCAAGCCTTTGCGAAGATAGAGCCGATTGGATGCATGACATGCTGTGTTGATGGCTTCGGCCCAAAAGTTGTATGGAGACTTGAACTCCGCCATCATGGTCCTTGCCGCATCCATCAACGTCCGGTTCTTCCTCTCCGCAACACCATTTTGTTGAGGGGTATAAGGTGCCGCATATTGATGCTTGATCCCCTCGTCACTAAGAAACTCATCCAAGGTGTAGTTCTTGAACTCGGTGCCGTTGTCGCTTCTTATTGTCAAGATCTTTGCATCATGTTGACGTTGAGCTTCATTTGCAAAGTTGATGACGGTTTGTTGGGTCTCACTCTTCCTCTTGAAGAAGTATACCCAAGTATATCTTGAGTAATCATCCACAATCACCAAGCAATACTTTCTTCCTCCAAGACTATCAAAAGATGGAGGCCCAAAAAGATCCATGTGAAGGAGCTCCAAGGGTCTCTTCGAGTAGATGATGGTTGAGGGAGGGTGTGCCTTTTCATGAAGCTTTCCTTCGATACAAGCACTGCATGCACGATCTTTGGCAAAACTCACATTTGTTAGTCCACGAACATGGTCCCCCTTGAGGAGACTTTGCAAAGATCTCATATTGACGTGGGCCAAACGGCGATGCCAAAGCCATCCCACGTCAACTTTAGCCATTAGGCATGTCGCGGTCTTAGTGGGTTGCTCCGAAAAGTTAACCACATAGAGACCGTTCTCGACATGCCCAACAAAGGCTACTTTAAGAGTCTTGCTCCACAAGAGGGCCACGGTATCAATATCAAAGAATGTGGCAAAACCCATGAGTGCAAGTTGACGAACCGAAAGTAAATTGAATGCAAGGGACTCAACAAGCATGACTTTCTCGATCGTTAGATCATGAGAAATGACAACCTTGCCGAGGCCCAATACCTTAGAATGTGACGCATCACCCCACTCGACATTGGTGGGCATAGATGGAGTCTCTTGCACATCCACCACCAAGTCCTTGCTCCCGGTCATATGATTTGTTGCTCCACTATCGAGCAACCATGATCCCCCACCGGAAGCAAACACCTACACGAGATCAATGCTTGGTTTTAGGTACCCATTTAGTAATGGGTCCTTTGATGTTAGTAACAAGGGCCTTGGGAACCCAAATAGACCATTCAATGTACTCATAAGGAGAACCAACAAATTTAGCATAAACATGTCCATCACTAGCACGGCACAACACATATGAAGGGTTAAAGTCGCCGGCTTTGTTTGAGGAAACGTTCTTGCCCTTTTGAACATCAACTTCCTTCACTTTCTCCTTCTTCTTCTTGGAAGCTCCGTCTCCCTCTTTCACAAAAGTTTGTTTGAGGGGAGGAGGACGGTTGGCCTTGTTGATCTTCTTCTTCTTGCTCTTGGACTTGGGTGCAAACCCAATTCCTTCTTTGCCCACAACTTCCTTTTGATTGCTCAAAAGGTCGTTGAGGTTTTTCTCACCTTAAATGCAAGTCACAAGGCCCTTCTCAAGTTGATCCTTCAACTTAGCATTTTCCTCCATAAGATGCACATGCTCACAACAAGGGTTAGTAGCACATGCATTATCAATTAATACCATATGAGGAAAGGTGGCTTTTTCCTTGATTAGCTTAACTTGGATTTGAGCATGAGACTCTTTGAGGGTAGCATGAGTACCCTTTAAGACCTTGTGGGCCTTGTCAAGTATCTCAAACTCCTCTTTGAGTCTAGCATGATCAACCCCAAGTTTAGCCTTCTCGGAGGTTAGCACACGAGACATGACAAGAGCATGATCAAGATCTTTCTTTAACTTAGCATGGGCATCATTGTGTGACTCCTCAAGAGTCAAATGATGCACACGCTCTTCCTCAAGAGCATTTGAGAGATCCGATATCTCATCGGCATAGTCACGACTATGACCTTCCATCTTGGAGATGGTTTCTTTGTGAGCCTCGATCATGTCATTGGCCTCACCAAGTTGTTCCAAGAGAGCAACAAAGTGCTTCTTGGACTTTCCCTTTAGCTTACTCATGAAGGACTCTAATTCATTCACTTCCTCATTAGACTCAACATGTCCATCAATGCAATCCTCCATGGAGGGATTAGAAATGATGGTGGTTGTGATGTTGGGGGTTACCTTGTTTGAAGCCTTCGCCATGAGGCATCTAGCGGTGATGTTTTCGTTGGGTGATTCGAAGAGAGACACCCGAGGAGTAGCAATGGCAATGGATGCCATGGCCGTTGCTTCTTCATTCTCATCATCATCGTCATCCTCTTGGTATTCTTCTTGAACCACCAACCCACGAGTGGGAGTCTTCTTGGCGAAGTTGTTCTTGTTGGGGACGGACTTGGCTTTGTCTTTCCGAATGAACTTGCCACCATTGTCTTCCCTCTTCTCGTAAGGACAATCCGCAACGAAATGGCTCACATTGCCACAGTTGAAGCAAGTTCTAACTCGTTGCTTGCCCTTGACGCCACTTGAGTTATTCTTGTTGAAGGTGGGTCTTGAGCTCTTCTTGCTCCAAAATTGTCTTGAAGCAAGGGCCATGTGCTCATGGTAGTCGAACTTGGTGTCTTCGGGGTTGCTTTCCTCATCTTCCACTTCTTCCTCTTCTTCGACAATGACCTTGGCCTTCAAGGCAAGGTTAGGCTTCTTAGCTCTTTGAGAACGGAGCACCGCATTTTCGGCGGTCTTGTCCAAGATGCTCATTGCAACGAATTCATCCAACACTTCACTTGAGGTCATGGTGTGGAAGTCCGGTCGTTGACGAATGACGGAGGACATGGCTTTGTTGTAGGGCATCATGGCCTTGAGGAACTTTCGCTTGATCCAATTGTCATCCGTGTCCTTGCTTCCATGATCTCGAAGTGCCACCGCGAGTTTGGTTACTCTTCGAAAGAGCTCACGAGGTTCTTCATCTTCTTTCATTGCAAACTCGTCGGCTTCATCTTGCACCACTTCATAGTTGGACCGTTGAATGCTAGCACTTCCACGATAGAGGCCCTCAACACATTTCCATGCTTCTTTAGCAACGACGTGGGGTCGAAGGTGAGGGAGATCTTCGGGAAGAATTGCATCTTGAATGATGAAGAGAGCACTCTCATTGAATTGATTGTCCACGGCTTCTCGAGGGGTGAAGTTGCTTGGGTCATGAGGATAAAAACCTTCTTCAATGACTCTCCAAAGGTTAGTGTTCACATGTTTCAAATGATGCTTAAAGCGATAGACCCAATCATCAAAATCTACACCTTTTTCATACTTAGGAGGTGGACCGGCATGATTCAAATGAGTGGAGGGGATAGGCCCTCCATAGACCGGGGGTTCCACATGGGCAAAGATGCCGGTGCCATTTCTACCACTAGTAGAAGGACTCTTTTCATTGTTAGCTTCCCCCTTATCGGAGAAAGCATCCGTCACCTTGTTAGTGGGATCACCCACTTTCATAGGTGCGGTAGATAGTTTAAGTCCCTCTAAGAAATCATTAAACATGCTTTTAACCTCGGCCGTCATGGAGGTTTTCAATGTGTCCAAAGCCACATTGAACTCCTCACGAGAGACCGAGGTTCCCCCTTCGGCCGAAGATGAGATAGGATTCACACCGGAGTGTTCCTCCACACCATCGTGGGTGTCAACCATACTCTTCGGACGGTGAAGTCCTTAATAAAGAGACGAGGCTCTGATACCAATTGAAAGGATCGATATGGTTGACTAGAGGGGGGGGGGTGAATAGGCAACTAACAATTTTTAAGCTTTTCTTTACCAAATTAAACTTCGCAACAAATAGGTTGTCTAGATATGCAACTAAGTGAGCAACCTATATGATGCAATAACAACTAGCACACAAGCAAGCAAGAGATGTAACAATAAGTAAGCTTGCAAAAGTAAAGGCACGAAATAACCAAGAGTGGAGACGGTGTAGACGAGGATGTGTTACCGGAGTTCCTTCCTTTTAAGGGGAAGTACGTCTCCGTTAGAGCGGTGTGGAGGCACAATGCTCCCCAAGAAGCCACTAGGGCCACCGTATTCTCCTCACACCCTCACACGATGCGAGATGCCGTGATTCCACTATTGGTGCCGTTGAAGGCGGCGACCGAACCTTTACAAGCAAGGTTGGGGCAATCTCCACAACAATCGGAGGCTCCCAACAACAACACCACCACGAAGCTTCACCACAATGGAGTATGGCTTCGAGGTGACCTCAACCGTCTAGGGTGCTCAACACCCAAGAGTAACAAGATCCGCAAGGGATAAGTGGGGGAATCAAATATCCTTTGGTGGAAGTGTAGATCGGGCCCTTGTCACCCAATCCCGAGCAAATCAACAAGTTTGATTGGCTAGGGAGAGAGATCGAGCGAAAATGGAGCTTGGAGCAACAATGGAGCTTAGAGGTGGAAGAGGTAGTCAACTAGAGGTAGAAGACATCCCTTATATAGTCGGGGAAAGATCCAACCGTTATCCACTAGTTCTGCCCGCGACTCACGGTACTACCGCTCTAAGGGAGCGGTACTACCGCGACGACGCGCGGTACTACCGTGGGTGATCACGGTACTACCGTGGCAGCTGCACAGGCCGGAACAAGCCTGAGCTAGAAGCAGTACTACCGCTGGTGCGGTACTACCGCTCCCCCTTGCGGTACTACCGCAAGGCAGGAGGGTCACGGCCTGGGAAGGGCGCGGACGAAATAAATTTCATCCGTGTCAACTTCCGCAGAAAACTAGGGTGGTGCAAAAACCCGATGCGGTACTACCGCCTGTAAGGCGCGGTACTACCGTGGTAGGCACGGATGTAAAAAATTACATCCGCGCCTACTACCGCGACGCAACGGTACTAGGCAGAAGGGCCACGGTACTACAACTCCAAAGGAGCGGTACTACCGTGAGCGCCCGCGGTACTACCGCGCAGGACGAGCGGTACTACCGTGGGTGGCGCGGATGTAAAAAATTACATCCGCCCCTACTACCGCACCGGAGCGGCACTAGGCCAGAGTGCGGCGGTACTACCGCACCAGAGGAGCGGTACTACCGTGAGGGGCGCGGATGTAAAAAATTACATCCGCCCCTACTACCGCACTGGAGCGGCACTAGGCCAAGGTACCGCGGTACTACCGCGCCAGAGGGGCGGTACTACCGTGACCTGTCGCGGTACTACCGCGTGTACTTGCGGTACTACCGCAAGTACAGCAGTAGTCGTCAGTATTTCGCACAACAATGATAACGATGGGTAGCTCCAAAGTGCAAGGAAAGGAGGGGCAAGTGTACGTGTGATTCCACCCTACCTTTCCGACGCGGACCCCCTCTTAATAGTACGGCTCTCCTACGACTCAACTCCACCAAAGAGAAACGTAGAACAACGACGGCTTCACTAGTCTTCGAGGGGCACCGAATCATCTTGTGCCTAATGAAGAAGTATCTGTGGGACTCAAGGCACATGATTAGTCTGCACGAGTATTGTCATCAATCACCAAAACACTTAGGGATAAATATGCCCTTACAACTATCCTATTTGAATTTGGAATTATACCCAAATATATATAGGATATATCTTCAAATACCTCTGATATATTTTATGTGCATTTGGAAAAGTCCATTTTGCAACATGAAATTATTAGAGGATAATTGACACTGTTTTGAATTTAAAAAAAAACAGTGGCAAAGATAAAATAAAAACAAACAGAACAAAAAAAAACAGAAATAGAGAGAGGAGAAAGGAATCTACCTGGCCCACTTACCTCTAGCCGGCCCAACTTGACCAGCCCAGCCCACCTACCTCGTCGCTCGTCGTCTTCCTCAGCCAGTAGGCAGAGGTGAAGACGCGAGCGCGTGCCGGGAGGCCTCCACCTCCTGCTTCGCGCTGGCAGCGTCCCTGCGAGTCCAGCTGCTTGCCTGGAGACACCATGCTGCCCCCTGACTCTCTCTCACTCTCTCTCGTCCCCATCCCCTCCCCTGGCTCTCTCGCTCGCACGCACCGAACGCAGCCCCGCCGCTCGCCGTTGCTGCGCCCACTGCCATCCCCTCGCCCCCTCGACGCATCCAGAAGCTTCACTACAACGCCCGACATCTCCAAGCTGACACGCTCGAGCCCGTAGGCGCTGCACCGCCGGCATCAGCTTCATCTTCTTCCTCGGGCTCCGACGAACACCATCGCCGCTCTGCCGTCTGCATGCCTTCCCCGAGCCCCTCGAGCCTTTCGTTCGAAGCACTGTGAGCTCCTGCGTCTAACCCCCCTCTTCCCGAGCTCGATTATGCCCCGTAGCCGTCGCCCCCTTGCCGACCGAATCGCGCTGCCGCCTGGCCTCGTCGCCGACATGGCTCCGGTGACCAATTGGTCCTATGCGTGTGCCGTTGCGCTCGTAGCAATGCCTAGTGCTTCTGTAGCCTGCTACTTTTCTCAAACGCAAGCCATAGCGCCAAACCCGCCACCACCCGAACTCCGGCCGCCGCCCAAGTGGTCGCCGCCGTCGACCCCGACCTCCCTGCGCCTAGCTGCGAGCACCCCTGGATGCGGGCGAGCGAGGGCTTCCTCGTGGTGCCCGTAGCACGTCCAACCGCCGCCCGTAGCGCGTTCCCAAGCATCGCCGACGCATTCGCGTGCTCGCCGACGTTCAACGCCGGCGTGCTGACGTGGCACCGTCGTTAGGGACTAATTACCCCGCTAATTAACCCCCTCTCTCACTGACATATGGGCCCCGCGCCCAAGTTAACCCTGGGTTTATTCCCTGTTTATTTTAGATTAATCCAGTGGCCCCACGCGTCATCTTTGACCCGGCGGACGTGGCCATTGACCGGACCCACCTGTCGGTGACACTAAATGGCACTGGGTCACTGACCAGTGGGTCCCACTGGTCAGGTTTGACCTAGACCGTGCCCCGTTGACCTGCTGATGTCATGACGATGTCATGCCGACGCAGTAATTAATTTCTGTTTTAAAACAATTCAGGAAATTCCAGAAATGACTTAAACTTCAAAAAATCATAGAAATTAAAGCGTAACTCCAAATGAAATAATTTATATATGAAAAATTATCAGAAAAATTCAAGGATTCTGTTTATGGCATTTTCATGCATGTTAGAACAACTTATGGCTGCTGTTTAGGCCAAATCATATAAATGACATTTAAACCCTCACATATGGAGTTTGAATTTGAACCTAAGGTTCAAACCAACTCCATTTAACTTGTTGCTAGTTGCATTAGCTCAATCAACAACATATTACCATGTCATGATCATGCATCATATTGTTGCATCGCATTGATTATGTTCTTCCTTGTTTGCCGGTAATTGTCCCCGCTCGGTAGACGCTGCTCCGATGCTGTGATCGTTGACACTGATGAAGACTCAATGTTATCTTCAGAAGTGCCAGGCAAGCACAACCCCCTTGTTCATTCCGATACAAGCCCACTCTCTCGCTCCTCCTCTCTTTTACTGCATTAGGACAACAACGATTCATATGTTACTTGTTGCGGTAGTTGAACCCCTTATCCTCTGCATGACCTGTCATTGCCATAGTAAATAGATGAAACCCACTAGCATGAGTAGGAGTTGTTTGAGCCCTGATGTGCCTACTCATTCATGCTTGTTTGTCATGCCTGCTACTGCTTAGAGTTGAGTCAGGTCTGATTCATCGGGGATGGATCGGAGGTGTGTAAACATGTCCTACTGTTGAGAGCTGAGTGTGTGAACACGATTTGGTAAAGGTAGCGGTGAGAGGCCATGTAGGAGTACATGGTGGGTTGTCTCATTGAAGCCGTCCTTAGGAACTGAGTTCTGTGTTTGTGATCCATGAAACAGTTACTACCACGCATTGGGCCCGGAACCAATGGACCCTCTCAGCTTCTTGATCACCCTTGTCCTCTGTCCAGGAGTTGCAACTAGTTTCTGGTGTTTATAGGATATGTGTTGGTGGCCGTGCGTAGCACTGACCCTAGGGGTGGGCTATGATGCGGTAGATACACCGTGGCACGGTGTACCAGGCGCCCGTTTGGTGTCTCGGGAACCCTGTTCACATCGTTCAAGGCCGTATGTGGAAACCTCGGTCGGACTCCCTGCGTATGGAACCTGGATAGGCGATAAACCTGGACTAGAGACTTGAGTATTTAGGTAGGCCGTGGCCGACACCCTCGTTGGGCTTCTGCTTGAAGGTTGCCGAGTACATGTCGTGTAAACGGCGGTAAGTGGTGAGAGCGTGTGTGAAGAAGTACACCCCTGCAGGGTTAACATCATCTATTCGAATAGCCGTGTCCGTGGTAAAGGACTTCTGGGTTGCCTATAACAGCTCATAGACAAGTGAAAGTGGATACTATAAAACTCGCAAGATAAGTGTGAGTGCTATGGATGGCCTTCTCGTAGGGAGACGGGAGCGGATCCATAGTGGTGTATTGATATGGTGAATATGTGGACTCGTGTGCGCCACCTCAAAAGAGTTGCTTGCAGTTGTAGTTCAGGTTAGCCACTGAGTCAAAGCTGGCTTGCTGCAGTCAAACTCCACCGCCCCCTCTTTGTTGATACCGATGCATATGTAGTTAGTTCTGATGTAAGTCTTGCTGAGTACAATTGTACTCACGTTTTCTTAATTTATGTTTTGCAGAGAGATTTCAGTCTCGCTAGTAGTTTCGCGTGGACTTCGGTGTTTAGCTTGATACCTCAGCTACGATCTTGTGCCCTCGGCAGGATCTGGTAGATAGTCAGGCTTCTTAGCCTTTTTTCCATTTGTAGATGTCTGTACTCAGACATGTTAAGCTTCCGCATGTGCTTTGCATTGTATGCTATGATTGTTGGGTCATGAGACCCATGTTTGTAATATCTCGCTCCTTGGAGCCTAATAATAAATACTTGAGTCATAGAGTTATGTTGTGATGCCATGTTGTATTTACACATATCGAGCATATTGTGTGTATGATTGAAATGCTTGGTATGTGTGGGATCCGACAATCTAGTTGTTTATCCTTGGCAGCCTCTCTTATAGGGAAATATAGTCTAGTGCTTCCATGGGCCATAGTAGTCCGCTACAGCCCGGCTGACCGGAGTCCTGCTAGCCCAGCACTACTGCTCAGGACACTTGACTGTCCGGCATGTGTTTCACTTCGTTCATGTGTCTGTCCCTTCGGGGAAATGTCACACGGTGACATCCGGAGTCCTGCCTAGCCTGCTACAGCCCGGGTTCCTGGAGTCCTGTTAGCCCAGTGTTACAGCCCAGATTCACATGCTGCTGACCGACATGCTCGATGTGATTCATGTATGCCTGTCCCCATAGGTTGGTGCCGCTTTGGGTCCACGACTAGCCATGTTGGCCCGGGTTCTCTGTCATATGGATGCTAGTGACACTATCATATACGTGAGCCAAAAGGCGCATACGGTCCCGGGCCATGGTAAGGCGACACCCGTGGGAATACCGTGCATGAGGCCGCAAAGTGATATGAGGTGTTACCAGCTAGATCGATGTGACTTGGAATCGGGGTCCTAACATTATCTACATTAGAAACATATTGAAACTTTTTCCCGTTGCAACGCACGGGCATATGTGCTAGTTTTAGAATAAAACTAGATTGTTGGTGACGCGTCTTTTGTTATGCCCGTCTATTTTGAATCTTATATTTTTCATGAATATGCAAAAGATTTATGTATCTTCTCACTAGAAGGACAATAGTACAAATTAGAAAGTTGAAAAGGTAGTTAAAGTGTCATACAAACACGTGCACACTAATGGCGAGAGTATGAGCATTAAGGCAAACAAGGTCGCCTCAACCCAAGAGAAGAGAAGGCCTACGTCTCTGGCAGCGGTTAGGCTAATCCCCTTGCTCCAACTCTTGCCTAGTTGCACAAGTCATCACGGGTCCGCTGGAGCAGACGTGAGATCGATGGTTGGTTACCATTGAAGACGACGTCGGCCAAGTGCTTCCAAATGAGCCAAAAGGTGAGAATGACAATGAAAGATAGGGCCTTCCGCGGGCTTCGCAAGACGGAGGCAACTATGGCTTCCCACCATGCCCGTGATGGGGTCTCTATACTCAGGATGGCGAAAGGAGAGCGACACCAGTCCAGGACCTCATGCCAAATTTTGCTGGAGAAGCAAGTCAGGAGCATGTGTTGCATGGTCTTTGGCTCTTGGTCACACATGGGGCAAAGTGGAGTGACCGTGTTCTGGATATAGGGGTACTAACCCAGCTGGCCTATAGCCTTCGGATGGGCAGGTGGCCCCTCGTTCTCTTCAAGGTTCTTGGGGATATTCCCCATGGTTATAACCCGGCTAAAGGTTTGGCCCGACCTAGAGCTTGAAGGCTCTATATATGGGTCATCCCATTTTCTGGGTTAAGATAAGATGATGAGGAGGAATCCTGGGCTCAGTGACGAGACCCGGCAGGAGGCCGACTTGACAGGAGCCCAAAGGGCCGATTCGCAGTGAAGGTCCAAGAAGAGGAGACCTAGTTTGCTATGGCCGGCTCAAAGGATCATACACATGATGGATACTTCCTAACTTGGAAGGCACAGAAGATTAAACAAGACTTAGAGTAGGACTCAAAACCTATTGTAAACTCCAGGGGCCCTGCTATTATATAAAGTGGGCTCCTGGGTCGTCTAAGGAATGAGTTAGAGACAAGTCAATAGCTCTGGAGATAGAGGTAGTGAAACAACACCCTTGCAATCGAGATCATCATCAATAGCAATCAAGCATGATGTAGGCTTTTACCTCCACCGCGAGGGGCTGAACCTGGGTAAAGCTCGCGTCTCTTGATTCCGACCAACCCCGTTTAAGCTACCACCTAGTTGTGATGGCCTCACAACTTAGTCCTTTCACGAGGATATTTGCCGTGACGAAACCACGACAAAGGTGGACTCGAGAAGCTGCGTGCCTAAGGCGTGATCAAGACCGCCTCTGTCGAAGACTTGACGTACACTCCAAGACATCTCGTGCCGCCTCCATGCGATCCCATGGATACCGACCATGTAACCCTAGATGCCCTACCTGGCGTGTATATAAGACAATGGATTTAGCCCATAGAGGGGACCGAATAACAACTACATTCATCTAGCCCTCGAGTTAGAACACAACTTACGATCTCGAGGTAGATCAAGCTTGTACTCGATACATCTCCATCAATATAAACAAGAGCAGGATGTAGGGTTTTACCTCCATCAAGAGAGACCAAACATGGTTAAACACCATCTCCCATTACCACTGATTCGAGATCCACAGCTCGGGACCCCCTACCTCGTGGTTTGCCGGATTCACTGACACTAGTGCTTTCATTGAGTGTTCTGTTGTAAGGATTAACAAAGGATCAATGGGTTCGTCGGCCAACGACCCCAACCTCCAAGGCACGATTCCCGTGCACGAAACCCCCATCGCAGAGACACACTTTCTCCTTCACGAGCAAGAAGCGATCCATGCCATCTTTTTTGCCCCAGCCGAATTCCCCGTAGAGGGTGAATGGCCGAGGTACTTCCTGGAAAGTGATTCTGACAATAGACGACCAGAAACAACCGGCAAGTATGATCTTCAAATCAACTCAGCCGATCTGGCGGCTGCACACCCTTCACGGGCTGAAAACGTTAGGGCGTCAAGCCCATGGTCCATAGAGACCGAAATCACTCTCCCACTCACCTCCCAGATTGATTATCGTCCTGATAATTCGGGCCCTCCCGATGCCTAGGATCTCGCCTATGTGCAACAACTACCTAACGAATCGATCAAGCAATTCTGGGACATGTTTTTGTGTGTCAAAGATGACATACCGAACTACCAGGACTTTGATATAATAGCATCCTTTTGCCGGGGATGCAAGGATACAGGCGTTTCGAACGCCCTCACCCGTCCCTGCGTTCAAACACTTCCGGAGCGATCCGATATGGTGTTGAAATTTTGTAACATCAAAGATGCCTGCCTGGCTCGAAAAAAGATAGATTCGATCTGCGATAACAAATTGAAGCGCGACAGGCTCGCACCTCGGCATGAGACCTGTGCGCGTCATACATCAGTTCACCAACCTCGGAAAAAGAAGAAAATTGTTGTCTGATCTAGGACAACTCTCGATGGCTTCTTGGATAAGCTATGCCTGATACACTCCGTCTTGCTGAATTCCTGCCCCACTCATAGCCTTCGCGACTGCTGGGTGGTGAGGCAAGTGGCTAAAGGAGGCCTAGCTCTCCTCACTGGCACACTGTAGTATGCAGAAGAGTCCTAGGGTGATGACGATGTCCTGATGATCTATGAGACGTTAACGTCCAATAACCAATGCAAGCGGGCTCTGTGTGAAGTTAATTATATCCTACAAGTGCCAGCTCGGGGCGCGTGGATAGACACGCCAATCACCTTTGATCATAAAGATTAGCCGAGGTCTACCACGAATAGGTGCCCTGCTGCACTGATACTTGACCCAATTGTGTGTAGCTACGGCCTTTAGGAAGTGCTCATGGACAGAGGCAGCAACCTGAACCTAATATACGTAGATACTCTGGAGAAGAGGCAAACCGATAAATCACACATCGAACAGAACCAAAACACCGTTAAAGGTATAATACTTGGACAAGAGGCGCATTGCAGCGGAAAAATCACCTTGGATGTGGTCTTTTATTTGAAGCTC